>NC_079561.1:18735599-19078099 GCF_015846415.1 Triplophysa dalaica | reverse complement strand
GTGTGTGTTTGTCGTGCAGTGTGTTCAGCTGTCGGTAGATTAGTTTCAAGTGTCTCTGTTGGCCATCAGTCTCTTGATCTCTCTTCAGCTGTTCTTCTGTATCTTCTCTCATATTCAGCATCCCTCACCCGTCCTCTCCTCTCACAGCCATCAGAAAGCCACTCGACATATATCTGATAATACATCACTGACGGAAACCCGTGCTGCATGGTGCTCAAAAAAAAACAGGTCACCGAGTTCCACTTTTGTGCCAGTTGAGGGTTTATGGCCTCGTTTTCTTCTCATCCTCATTCCAGCTCCTAATAAAGCAGGTTAACTCAGATACTCCTGAAGAACAGCTCATAAAACACAAGCTTTGACATTCACATTCTTGTCACGCTCTTTCTCCTCGGCTGATTGGTCACAGACACGTGTCGTTCTCTTCTGATTGGCCGGAGCGTGATGTAAAGATGCAGTGGATTTTATCGGCGTCAAGTAGCCAACCAGACCTTCACACCACAGGATGCTCGCATGCAGCTTGTGTGTGATGAGTTATTTTGGTACCTCTTCTTCTCTCATCAGTGCAAGATTATGTCATCACATTTGTGAAGTGAAGAATGAACTGAGAACCAGCAGAGCTTGAGTTGATCCCGGAGGGAAACGTTTTATTGCTCTCTTGTTTCGCTGACGTTCTGCTCTTTATTATGTACCAATTTAGTCACTTGTGTTTCTCCTAAAATGTTTGAGCTAAGACGGTTGTTGGCATACACAGCAGAGCCCACATGAAACGTCACATTTGATTTTGGAATGATCTAAAGACATATTTTAGCTCGTATTGAGATCTCTGACTGTCGCACTTTACTCACTTTAGGATTAATATGTTCTCTTCTCCATTGAAGACGTGTGTGTTTCCTAGGAGAAATATCAAAGTCTCCATTTGTTCTCTGTGTAATGTCATCACTGTCTGGAAGAAACGATTATGATTTGAAAGAGTTCTGATGTGATTTGTCTCCATCAGAAATCATCTTGTCTTTATTAAACGGTGTTGTTTTATTATTCATGACACTGAAGTGATGGAATCTCATTATCTCTGAATGTGAATCATCTCTCTATCATTAATAATCACATGATTCATCCTGACCAGTAGAGTCAAACCACTTTCCACCAGAACAAATCCAGTTTAACATCTCGATCAAAATGCCAAGCGTCCGCACAGCTTCTAAATCACCCACATTAAGAAATCAACTGAGCATTTAGTCCTGTATAAAGGACGTCTTATTTAGATCAATTCTTTATTTTATTTGATCAATTTCTAATTTATTTTTTGAATTCTTTATATATTCTTTAATTTGACCAATTCTTAATTTTTATTCTTTTTATTTTTGATCAGGTCTTTACTTAATTAAATATGCATACAAATTTATTTATTTAATTATTATTTGTCCCTGCGATGGGTTGGCACTCCATCCAGGGTGTATCCTGCCTTGATGCCCGATGACTCCTGAGATAGGCACAGGCTCCCCGTGACCCGAGGTAGTTCGGATAAGCGGTAGAAAATGGAATGGAATTATTATTTGTTTATTTGTCTTTCCGTTTATCATTTGTCCATTCATGTATTTTTCATTCTGTCATTCCATTATTCTTTTGTATTTTGGTCAATTTCTAAGTTGAATTTGTTTCATTTTTTTGTATTCTCTCTCTCTTTCTCTCGTTCGCTGTAAGTAAACAAGAAAATGTCTGCTGACGGTATGCATTACTAGGACTAGCAGTATGTCAAATTAACGTGACATATGGTTTTCGAGGATGAGGGCATGTCACACAACCTGTCCATGTTGGCATGCATGAGTCTGATTCGTCTGATTATGCCAAATGGCAGATGAATTTGTCACTTCCGTGAATTCTGTAATCGTGAGCTGGGATTGGACGCAGGGATGGGTTTTCCTCTCTTTTAAAGTGTAACGAGACTCCTTATTTTCTACACATGACTACATGTTTGGTTGTATTATAAGCCGTGTCTGATAAATAGCAAGATTTCATGGTTCCTCTCTGAAGCAGTTCAGATCTGTGGGATGTGTTCCTCTGGTCTTGAGGGACTGTAGATCTGTGCTTCAGATATATATAAATGCATATACAGTATATTATCTCTAATGCCAGAAACAGACCACGACTCAACACACAACCCACATAAACATACACACAGACACTGTGGTTTATGCGCACCTGAGAGCGTGTCTGTGGGTTTGTTTTTGCAAAACATGAATTCTGTTGTTGAAATAAACTCTCGGCAGTAACTGTTTTTTGTAAGAGCAAACGGGCATCTTTAACATTCATCTCTTATTAAAGTCTGTCTGGAGAGTTACTGCAGGTAAACGTGTTAATCAATGCCTCCTGTTTTCTTCTGTCCTTCCCCTTCACTTACTTGATTCTTCAGACACAAAGCACTCTTTGGGTTTTGGCACATCGCATGCATTTACTCAGAATTAAGACCGGGCGATGGGAGAAATCTCAAGCATTTAAACCTGTTTCTCTCTCTCTCTCTCTCTCTCTCTCTCACAGGAGCCTATGGTGTGGTCTTAAAGTGCAGACACAAGGTAAGATTCCTCCAGTATGTTTTGTGGTCATTATGATGGAGTTCTTGCGATATAGAAGATCTCTATATCTTGTTCAAATTGTGTCCACAAAATAAATTCTTTAAATTTGGAATAAAAAAGGGACGAGCTGCGATTTTTGTGGATAAAAAGCACGACAACGAGTACATTTCTCAACCAGCTCTTAATGATTATTCTGTTTAAAACTCACGCTGGGGTGTTTATATTTGAGTTTTCACAATTCCACACAATATATCATTTTACAAGTCTAATATGATATTTAAAAAAATATGCTAACATGCTTAATAATACAATGTATGAGATACAATATGAAAATGCCAGTAAAATCAATTTAAACCATATTAAATGAGAAAACTAAAAAGTATTGAACTGTATAAACGGCAGCTCTTCTGTTCACACGTGTTCATGGTAATATGAAGTGTTGAATGTGGTCTCTTAGTATGTCTATATAGTGCATTATAGTATTTTCCACAATGCATTGCGGTTGACCTTCACTTTTAAACATTCTTTAAGATGAGATCTGTGTAACACATCACAGTTTAAATACTTTATCACTGAATAGCATGCAGTGTACAGTATGCTTGCCGGTGTCTGTTCAGATCAGAAACAGAAAGACTAGTAACAGGTTTCAGTTCAGTGCAAACAGAAAGCGGTGGTGATGTGACATATGGTGAGTTTAGTTATTAATATCTCCTCCGGTTATGAGCAGCTCGGCGGTCCAGAGACAGATGGAGTCACCGTGACGACTGTAGCCTCGCTCAGTTAACACCACACATCTCTCTCTCTCTCTCTGTACCCTGAACACACTGAGTTCACGTGCCATCCGACACTCTCATCTGCAGAATGATGTCTTTGTCTTATCGTTTGATGATCACACAGAGAAATGTGTGCTGATTTTGAGTTTAATGATGGTGAAATTGTCCATTGGTCAGAGCTGTGGTCTGGTGGTCAGTGCTCGTGTTTTTAGTCTTTCAGTCTTTAGTTTGATGTTAGTTAACTATCAACATGTTTCTGATGTGATGTGGGTGTTTTGTTTTTTTGGGAAACACTGTGAGCTCATCGGATCTCTTGTTGAAGGTCATTGATTTGTTTCCAGCGTGTGAAACTCTAACACGAAGAGCGTGTCAATATGAGCAGACACTGCAGGCCGGATTATAATCGTGGTCAGAGGTCTGTCTGCATTTTGACAAAGTGTCAGTCTTGTTTTTAAAGATGATATCCTTAAATGGTTATATTTTTTTACCCCATTGACACAATGTTTAACCCCAAATAGTTTTTGTTTTAAGCAGAAATCTGACTCCACCTGAAAAATGACTTGGATAGCATTGAACGATGCTGAATATTTGTATTTTTTGATATGTTGTGTCTGAAATAAAAAAGAATGGTGTGGGTTATGGTGAAAAATGTGTGTTTGTGTATATGGTGTTTTTAGACCCAAAGTAAGCAAAACCTGAAAAATAGGAGAACAAATGTTTTCCAAAATTGTAAAAATACACATTTCTTTACGGTTAGTGTTCATAAGTAACTGTTTATAAAAACGTCTGTTAAATATCCTCAGACCAGTGTTAGCTCCCGTGTGTGTGTGTGTGCGCGGCCTTGTTTTTATATCCCGGTGGGGACCTAAACCTGAACACACGCCAACTCATGTGGACCAAAATTGGTTAAAGTGCAAAAAGTTTTCTATGATCTTTAGGTTTAGGGGTTGGGTTAGGGGATAAAAAACACAGTGTGTACAGTATAAAAATCATTACGCCTATGGACTGTCCCTATGGAGATAATAAACCAGACATGTGTCAATTCAATTCAATTCAAGTTTATTTATATAGCGCTTTTCACAATGTGTATTGTTTCAAAGCAGCTTTACAGGGGCAAACAGGAAAAACAGAAATGTTAAAACACAGCACAGTGCGTGTGTGTCTGCGTGTGCATATGCGTGTGTTGTGATACAGGTGCTTATTAGATAGAATCTGGTCTAAGGCGAGCTTAAAGGAGTGATCAGTTTTAAAATTTACACTGTTTCTGATTCAGTGCCAACACAGCTGCACCCAAGAACCGGTCCATTACACACACACACGTGTACACACACACAAGCTGGTTTGCTAATTTTAGGGTGCACTCAGTGATTTTATGGTTATGTGTTACTAGCCAATAAATTGTGATCTGGGTTTTTATAGAGACACCCATTAGTGTGGATTCAGAAGCACAAGTGCTCAGATTTAGATGGTGTTGTAGAAGTACAGGTGTGTTTGTCATCTACGAATCATGTTTTCTACTCCTGTCTGATAATGTGAAACATGGGAGATGAGATGATGTCATTTTCACCAGGTCATGTGAAGTGGTCAAGATGGTGGCCAGACTCAGCCGGGAGGACCAGATCTCCTCTGACGTGTCACAGCTGCACTCCTTTACTTTGATTAAAAGTTACTGAGTAAATGTTTATGAAGAATAGAGAGAGCTTTTTAGTTGTGATTTAGGAATTTTTATTTGTTGAAACTGACTGGGTCTAATTTGGTTTTATTAATCTGACTGATATCAGACAACAGAGGAATGATATAAGCAGGGAGAATAGTAATGAGTGCAGCTATAACTACAAACTGCTTTCATGTGATGTAAGTTTAGTGTTAAATACTAATCATTGTTAATTTAGCATTATTGTGATAAGTAGTTCGTCTTTGCTCATGGTTGGTGATTGAATTGTCTGAGATTGAGCTGGGATGGTCAGTCCGCAGGCTCTCGCAGGATGGCACGGGATGTTCAGATGGAGCTGTGTAATCTCTAGTTAGGGATGGGCACATGACGTTCATCTGGGCCTGGCGGAATCTCTCCCTTCCTCGGGAT
This sequence comes from Triplophysa dalaica, assembly GCF_015846415.1. NCBI lineage: Eukaryota > Metazoa > Chordata > Actinopteri > Cypriniformes > Nemacheilidae > Triplophysa > Triplophysa dalaica. The sequence goes on along the minus strand of NC_079561.1, from coordinate 19,072,673 downwards.
AATTGGCGTAGAGGCTGTTCATTCATTATTTATTGAGCATACTATGCATTAAGTGAATGCTAGACTGAAAAGATGTGTCTTTAATCTGGATATAATTTTGGAGAGTGTGTCTTACCCTCGAATAGTATCATGAAGGCTATTCCAGAGTTTAGGTGCTACGTATGAGAAAGCTCGACACCCTTTGGTGGATTTAGTTAATGTGTTATCAAATGTCTGGAGTGTTATTATATTTGAGAGCGTGATGGGTTATAATGTGATAGAAGCTCTGTTATGTAGACATGGGCAAAACCATTTAAGGCTTTATAAGTAATCAAATGAACTTTAAAGTCAATAGGATACTTAATGGTTAACCAGTGAAGCGATGATAAAACTGGGGTTATGTGGTGGTATTTTCTGGACCTGGTTAGAACTCTGGCAGCTGCATTCTGAACTAACTGTAGTTTGTTTATTGATGAGACAGGACGACCACTGAGAAGAGCATTACAATAGTCAAGCCGTGAGGTCACAAATGCATGAATAAGCTTTTCTGCATCAGCCACACATAAAATATTTCGTAATTTGGAAACGTTTCTAAGGTGGAAGAAGGCTCACAAAAAGTCAAAAGCACTTTTGTCAAAAGCACTATTGGAAAAGTTTTGATTAATGTTACATTGTGAGACGCAGTTTGATACTGTATTTGCTTTATACATATACTTGAGTACGTTAACGTCTAATGCTCTCTTTTGCTCAGGTATTATTTTAGAGTAAAGAAAAAAGGAAGTACTAGGTTTTTAATTATCAGTGTTTTGAAGCATTAAAGGTAAAACATATTTTATATCGAGGTGTGGATCGTGCTCTGTTAGATTCTCGGCTGCTGTGATTTGACTTCTGAGTTGTTTGATGACCATGATTCAGACTCTTTTTGAAAAGATTCTTCTGTTGTTAATGCAGTATAATGACAGGCCTGTCAAAGCATCACGTCTGAAGTGAGAGGTTCAGATAATGACCCGACAAACACAGATACAGAATCAACAGACAGATCATCTCATCATCAGTCCTTCATCTCTCAATTATACCCCATGTTATAAATCAACATTTTGTTTGTTAGGTTTAAGTTTATGTCTGTAAGATTTGACATTTTGCAAAACCATTTTCTTTAGGAAAAATAGACGTCATAACATCATGCTGTACCAAAATGACCAAATGCTTATGGATGTTCATACTAATAAAGACTCATTTATATTCCTAAAAATAATTTCTCTGATCTCTGTGTTTCACGCTGTTGTGTTTTGCTCTCAACACACTTGTTTTACTCTTTTATCTTGTTGACTGCTGAACAAAGCATGTTTAGATTTAGTTTTATGTTCTTTTTTTGTAACTCTCGAGATGAAAGCTGACACATTTTGATGACATGAAACAAAGTGAATGTTGACTCAGCTGAGATCCGACTGGTTTTTGTCTAGCGGAGGCACCAATGAACACATTCTCTTCAGCTTTGTTCGAGTCACTTGTTTTTTTATTTGTACAACGTAAACTTCATAGCGATGTCCTGCATAGAGATGTGATGTGTTGAACAAAAAGTTTTTTTGTGTCCAGCCCGTATCGCAAATGGCTTTGACAAACTTGCCATCCTTGGTGGTTTCACCGGTTTCTCTTCCCTCGTGTCTTGACTGGCTGTCGAATGGGTTTAACAAACTTGCACGTCTTGTTGGTGCAGTTCGCTCACCCTGCGTGACCCGATCGTTCTCTTGTCAGATGCTAAAGATGTAAGGCAAACCTCAGGCTCTTGCAGACGCTCATGAGACAACGAGAATTGATTCTTAAGAGAGCAATTGTGTTCAGACGCTGATGTGAAGATCAGATGAACAGAAACTGTACACAGACACCAGATCACTCTCTTAAATAAGCACTCTTTGTCTGTTTATAATAGAGATTTTATTTGGACACGGTTTGGTTTTTGATGAACGCAAGACAGTTTGTGGACGAGTCTGAACGGTATCTGACTTGAAGAGTTTTTTTAGATTGTTGTTGAATCTCAACTGGAGCCGTTTAATCTGATCAGAGACACACAAACAGATCTGTAGATTTTGTGTTTAATACAAAAAGAGAAATAAATAAAATCACAGCTCGATCAAATACAAATATAACATTTATCACAAGCTGCTATTGTAAGTGGTTTCAGAATCCAGATTTGATTTAGTGATTTTTGTTGATGATCTTTTGTGTTTTTTGTCTTGTCGGGGTCATGAATATGAAGGCAGTGCTGGTGGTTTTGGTTTGCTTATAATAACTGCTGATACATGGCAGGGTTAAAAGGAATAGTTCATCATCATAAAACATTATATATTATCATTAACTCGCCCTCAAGCCATCCCAGATGTATATACCTTTTTTCTTCTGTGATTTTACATAACAGTTGAGAAACAGTGTCCTCTCATGTGTTAAGCAGATTTTCGGCCCAAAGAAAAATATGAGTTCAGATGTTTTCAAATGTGAAGAATAGAGTATGTGTCATATATTTTCCTCTCAGCCTTTAACAGACAGACATTATGATGCTGGGTTGGTTATCTATGTGAGAATGAGGAGAATATGTAGGTCATTGAAACGCGGCCGTGGACTAAACCCCTTTCACACAAGCTATTTATACACACACTAAAGAGAGAAAGAGAGACTTTTATTTTCTGGATGGACACCGGTACACAGAGAGAGAATGTGGGTGTGTGATAGAGATATATTGTAGATGTAGGTGTGTGTGTTTGTGTGCATTTTATGAATGCATGTGTGTGTTTGTGTGTGTGCGTTTGTGTGTGTTTTTTGTGTCTGAGCGTTTGTATGCGTGCATTTGTGTTCATGTGTGGGTATTTTTGTGTGTGTTCATCTGTGTGTTTGTGTGCATTTTGTGGGTGCATGTTTTTGTGTGTGTGCGTTTTTGTGCACGTGTGTGGGTGTTTGTGTGTGTGTGTGCATTTCTGTGTATGTGTGCGTTTGTGTGTTTGCGTGTGTGTGTTCGTTTGTGTATTTCTGCATGCGTTTGTGTGCATTTATGTTATGTGTGTGCATGTGGGTGTATGCATTTGTGTGTGTGCATTTGTGTGCGTGCGTTTGCGTGTGTTTGTGTGTGTTTTTGTAAGTGTGTGTGTTTCTGTGAGTGGCTGTGTCTGTATGTGTGTGTGTTTATGTTTGTGTGTGTATGTGTGTGTACAGGTTTTTGTAAGTGTGTGTTTTTCTGTGAGTGCCTGTGTTTGTGTGCATGCGTGTGTATCTGTGTTTGTGTGTATGTGTGTGTGTGCGCCTTTTTTCAAGTGTGTGTTTTTCTGTGAGTGCCTGTGTTTGTGTGCATTTGTTTGTGTCTTTGTTTGTGTGTGTGTGTGTTTTTGTGAGTGCGTGTGTGTTTGTGTGTGTGTGTGTGTGTGTTTGCGTTCATTTCTGTGAGTTCATGTGTGTGTGTGTGTGTGTGTGTGTGTGTGTGTGTGCATGCGTGTGCATGTGTGTGCGTTTGTGTGTGTGTGCATGTGAAAGTCTGTTATTCATGTGAATGAATGTAAGGGTGTTAACACACCTCACATTACTGCTCTGCTCCTGGTGTTTTTTATTTTTATTTTTAGATCAAATATAAGATTTAACAACCACAGTGATCAGAGGTGAAGGGCACATCACACAGGTCGAGTTTGCCCCCTTCTGGTAGATGTCATAACTACATCATTCTGGTGTCAAAGAGGATTTTAGAGAGAGAGAGGTCTGAGAATATACTTTAGATAGTGTGCATGTGCAAAAGCTTCTTAATTGTTTTTCACAAAAAGAGGTACGAGACTAAATGTTCATAAAGTTATTACTTGAAAATCCACATTCAGTTTGTACTGTATCTAGTCAAATCAAATCTATCAAATCTAGTTATTAGCTTGTGGGTTTTGTGAAACATTGTGACTGGTCAACCAGTTTATACCAGTTTATAACCACCTACCAAGATCCAAAACACTGTTGTCAGTTTATCAGTGATGGATTTATTCTCGATGTAAATCACACAATAAAAAGTGTCTTTAGTGCTGGATCCTTGTTTCTGAATAGATGTTTATGAGATTTGGTTTTGATATTGTGAATCTGACCCGCTGTTTGTGTTTAAACATTAATAACACACATGTTTGCTTCTGCAGAGAGAGAAATATATCAGAGGAACAAAACTCATTGACAAACCTGTAAACCCTTCACCTCTGGGACTGTTTTTGTCTGAATGAATGATGTCTGTTCATTAAACACACGGCTTGAACGTGTGCATTTCTGTTCAACACGTCACTTCATTAATAATGGATTGTTCATAGTTGAACAATTATCTTGAGGGTCAGTGATGTGTGATGGTTTTAAAAGCCCTGTGTGTTTTTTTCAGTGTTAATTTTTAAACCACTAGCTTTATTCAAAACCTTTGTGAGCTCTTCACACAACATTTTAAAAAATCCAAATTCTGTCATTTATTTCCTCATGTGGTTGTAAACCTGCATGCGAGTCTTGCTTCAGTGGAACAGAACATTTTGAGAAATGTCTCTGTGGTTTTGTGTTCATATAATGTAAGTCAATGGGATTCAGTGTTGTTTGATTATCAAAATTCTTCAAAATATCTTTTAGTTTTTCTGAAAGAAAAAACTCTTATTTTGGGTTGAACTATCTATTCAAGTCTTTTTAAATACACAGAGGCAAGTGATTTTCTAAATTATATTCGAGACAAAAGGACAGAGAGAGACCGATGAGGGCCGAGAAGAGTTTTTTGTGTAATGGAGTGTGAAATAGGTCATATGAAGTGTTTGTGTGTGCGCTTGCATGCCTGTGTTTGTTCGCGCGTACATGCACGTGTGCGTATCTGTGTGTGCGCATTTGTGTCCTTGTGAATAACTGTGGTCACCTGTTCTACCACACTGTCCAGAGATAGAGAGAGAGTTTATTTCAGGGATGTTATCTCGACCTTCAGACTGGACATCTACAAAACACTTCATCATCATAATTCAACTTCCTGTTTATTCATCAGTGCAAAAGCAAATAATCTGTGTATGGGGCATTAGCGTCTTGCTGTTAGAGAGATCAAAATAGAACTGAATGCTTACAGTCTTCTCTCACTATTTTCATCTCTGCAAGGTTCCGTTCGGCCTGACCAATCAGGAAACGCTGTGTTCTATGAATATGCATGACATACTAATTCCTGTTATCTTCTGTTATAAGATGTGCGTTTATAACAGGAATGGACTTTCTCTTCAGCATGCATCATTTAATATTGGCCCGTGGCGGTGGGTGGGTTTGTTTAAGGACGAGCGTGGACCCTTCAGGGTGATCTGAGATCTATCCGCTCTCGATTAAACCGCTTTAGCTGTGACGACCCAGTTCACCGTCTTATCTTGCACAAACAGAAGAAAGATGCATTCACAACGAATGATCAAAGAAACAGATTTCAAACAGATAGTGTACTTAAAGCATTAAAGATGAGGTAACACACACAGTATCTGCCAATCTCAAATTAATCTTGAGTATGTGTATAGTAGTATTTTTTATTGTTTGTATCTTTAAAGAGTATTTAGTTTGATCAGATTTATAAAAGACAGATACAGCTGAAGAGACGAGCTGCTGGAACCACAGCATGAGCACACAACACATCATCACATTATCCCTTCATGTTGTTTACATTATGCACGTACGCTCCGATTGCCAACAAAACACAGACATATGACTTAGTTTGACTTACTGTGTGCGGTTCATGTCCGGCATCTTTTAGCGCTGGCACCCCAACATCTGTCAGTTTCAAACCATCTCAAAATCCAGTGTTTATAAGACATTCATCACCCAAATGCAGTGAGCAAACCAACACAGCTAAACTCCCGTCATCCGAGTGAAGCGGCATTGATGGGCGTGCTCTTCTCACGCCGCCTAGTTGACATGTGGCCGTGCTCTTTCTCTCAGGCTCGCGTGTTGGCGTGCTTTTCCGCTCGCTGGTTGACGCATGGGCCTCCTTTTATTGGTAAATTTTCTGATAAAGGAATAAGAACTCTTGATACGAAACGGGAACCCATGTTCCAAATGTTTCGAAACCTGTCCAAACTCTGGCAGAGTGAATCAAGCACAAAAATATTACGTCATAAGCTCGACTCATTTTTTGAAGCCAGCACGTTTAATAGTGTAAAGAAGTCAGAATGCATGGAATAGCATGTTACCTCCGCTTTAACTTTAAAGGAAATAAACGAATAGCACACTTGCATTTATGTTCTGTAAGGGTAAATAAAAACATATTTTTGTTTTTGTTATTTGTCTACTTTGTTATAACATCGCATGAACCCTAAGTTTTTTGTTTTTCTCGTGTGTATTTCCAGTGTACGTCTCATTTCAGCCTCTTGCCGTCTGTACAGTCACCTCGTGTCGAGCGCTGGATGAGAATCCTCTTCCATTAGTCATTATTAATCTGCTTGGTTTGTTCTTTATAAAACAGTCTTCGGGGACAGTGGCTCTTTTATTTTTATCAAAGTATTCTGTACTTTGGTAAGACTGTGAGATATTTACAGATTAATAACTGACTGCAGAATAATGGACAGAAGGGGGGTCAATATTCTATCTATCTATCTGACTGACGTATTTTGAGGTCAATACAGGATTTTTTCAGCTATGCCATTTAAGAATAAACTTGAATGAATCATGTCAATGCATCATCGATTTCTCCGTTACATTTATGATAATGTCATGTTTATTTTCACAGTCTGTTTTATTCACAGAGGATCTGTTAAGAGAAAAAGATGTTAATACTCAAAAGATGTGTCAAGCTTTTTTCTTGTATTTTTTAAATAGTGTGATACAAGTCTCTCTCTCTCTCTCTCTCTCTCTCTCTCAATCTATCTCCCTCTCTCCCTGGAGAGCTTATTTTATGAGCATGAACTCCCTCACAGGCACAACCAATCAAATCACTGGCAGGATCTGACAGACCAATCACTCATGAGCTCAATCTATCTGGGTCTGAGATGAGGCAGGGTCAGAGGTCATCAGTGAACCATCGCTCACAGTGTATGACAGGTGTATACATCCATGACCTCTGACCTGTCTCACATCTTCTGCGGTTTCAGATTTAATGAAGGACAGAATGTAGAGCAGCTACAGTTCAGCTGCCCCCTACAGACTCATGACGTACAATAAAAAATTATGTATATAATGTACAAATGTGTGGATGTACAGTATGAAATAGATTTCTCAGTTTAGACTGTTGTTAGTCAGTTGTTGATCTATAGGACAATCAATAAGGGATGGAAATATTATTAACTTCATGAGCACACTTTCACACTCTTTTTTTTTCATTGCTTGATTTTGTGTGTGTACCAGTAAACAAGTGTCATGAGGTGTGTTTATCTGTGAACTGTGTCTCACTGTTTTATTCCTCTAAAGAATTAAAGTAGATCAGAGGAGGATGCTGGGAGTTGATACTGAAAGTCTAAAATAGGACAGAAAGAGAGAGAGAGAGAGAGAGAGAGAGAGAGATAGAGAGAGAGAGAGATTGTGACGCAGACACACACACACACAACACACACACAGTTTTAATGTTATTGAAAATAAAAAAATATGTATTTTGTATTGTTAGTTCAGACAACCATAAACTCTGAATATCTGAAATGGATAAAATCTAAAATATTTATTAGTCATGTGATTTATATTAGTCATGTGAATTTTAATCTTAACAACATAAGCACACCTTACGGCGCATGCGCACTTTTGTGACCGCAACTGAAATTCTGGTACACATTCACAACAATAGAGCGCCTGTAGATTATTTCTGATAACAATCAAGAGAAACCGAAAGAAACAGTTCATTGGCTAAACTTGTCTCTCCAATATTTTGAATTTAGACTGCGATACCAAGCTCAACCACTAGATACCAGTGTACCACACGGTTTCTTTAAATTACAAAACAGAACCAATTCATTAAATATTTTATTTAAAATAAGTATCATAAAGTAAAATAAAAACAAAGATTTATGTTAAAATAAATTATATAGTTATATTATTAGACTAACCAAACACAGTTAACTGGGGGTCAGGCGCGCGCTTGTTTTATGAAACGGTCTATAGTAGGTTTTACGTAAGCTCTTAAACATCAAATCTAACACTACTCGTCTGAATGTATAGAATATAAACATGTGTGGGTATTCTCATCCTAGTCTTTCTTCTCTGTTATAGGAGACAAATGAAATTGTGGCCATTAAGAAGTTCAAGGACAGTGAAGGTATGGCCTCTTCTCTTCTCCTCTGCTAATGTTTATAATCTCTGCTATTATGCAGAAAACTACATTGAGAACATATGAAGAAGAATCAAGAGCTTGGTCATGTGACCTGTTTTATAAACAGTATAATAAGAGAAATAACCTCAATAAAACCAACATCTTTCATTTGACGTCTCTTTCTGTTCTTTCAGCATTGGGGTACATTACTTCTGAAGTATCTTACATTTAAATGTCTGTTAACTAAAGACATCAAATCAATGTTTGTATCTTTTGTGACAAAGCAATTCAAAGACAATGTGACACAGAAAGTTACAAAGTTTTAGCTCGTCATATTATCATTTTGAAAACCATTAAAACATGAACAGTGAGAGGAAGCTCAGATGACTCTCTGATACACAGAAAATGAGGAGGTGAAGGAGACGACCATGAGGGAGCTGAAGATGCTCCGCATGCTCAAGCAGGAGAACATCGTAGAGCTGAAGGAGGCGTTCCGCCGACGAGGGAAACTCTATCTGGTGTTTGAGTATGTGGAGAAGGTGAGAGACACCTGGAGATCTTCATCTGAATGGTGTTTGATGTGATGAGGATCTGATGTGTGTGTGTGTAACAGAACATGCTGGAGCTGTTAGAGGACATGCCGAATGGAGCTCCACCTGAGAAGGTGCGAAACTACATCTACCAACTGATCAAAGCCATTCACTGGTGCCACAAGAACAACATCGTACACAGAGGTGAGAGACCACCTACACACAAACAAACAAACAAACAAACACGCGTACACTACTACACACGCACAGTGAAAGCATACATTTGAGATAAAGGAGAGAGAACCACAGGTCAAATATTAAATGGACTATAAATTCTTATAAGCAAAATTATTTATGTCTAACTTCTAAATTCTAAAGCAGCCCCCGCGGCCAGGCAAATAGTGCAAAACAGAACCCAGGCCCAACCAGGGGATTCCAGTTCCCCTCTGGCAAAAGCTGCTGCCTCTGCACCAGCTCAACAGTGCTTGCACAACAAGGCTAAATAAAAAAATAAATAAACTTACGAATAAGGTAAATTATAGATTTAAGATTATCATTAACAATCTAATAGCATTTGAAGTGTTGTAGAAAAATCGTGTCAAGTTGCCGCGTCCTTTATCCAGCTCTATCATCTCAGCTCTTGTCAGGTCATCGCTTCCCATTCTCAGCTCTGCCATCAGGTCTGGGCATGAACTGCATCCTGCGCTAACCTTGGAACAAAGAGACAAGACTGGCTGAGAGTAGAGTACTGTTCTGCACTCTTTGATGCAACAAGTACATCATTTGTTGTTGGATGTGTTCCTGGTTCTGGTTGATCTAACTAATGCAGCCTAAATCCTCTGAGGATTAATATTATGGAAGTGTAGTGTATGCAAGATTAAAAAGATGAGTCTTTAGTCTAGATTTAAACTGTGTGTCTGTAGAGTGTGTCTGCCTCTCGGACAGTGCAGGGAAGAATATTCCAAAGTTTAGGCGCTAGATAAGAAAAGATCTACCACCTGCACTTGATTTTGAAATTCTAGGTATTATCAACTGACAGGACGCCTGAGAGCGTAATGCACGTGGAGGATTGTAATAAAATAGTAGTTCATTCAATTACTGCGGAGCTAAACCATGTAGGGCTTTATAGGTAATAAGCAAGTTCTTAAAGTTAATGTGATGCTTTATAGGTAACCAGTGCAAGGTTGACAGAACCGGGGTTATATGCTCATACTTTTTTGTACGTGTAAGAACTCTAGCTGCCGTGTTTTGAACCAGTTGCAGTTTTTGTATCAGGCCTGCAGGGCAACAACCTAACAGTGCATACACATACTGTACACACACACACGTACACTACTAAACATACTGTACAAACACACGCACACACACACACCATCAAACAAACAAACACACAGACGTAAAGTACTTCACACACACACGTACACTACTACATATTCTATAGAAACACACATACACTACTACACACAACACACACACACACACACACACACACACAACACAACACAAACACACATACAATAGCGAACATATTGTACACACACACAAACAAACAAACACACACACACACGTACACTACTACACACACATACACACACGTACACTACTACACATTCTGTACACACACACATACATTACTACACATTGTGTACACACACACGTAAACTACTAAACATACTGTACACACACACAAACAAACACACACACACACACAAACAAACACGTACACTACTACACACACGTACATTACTACACATTTGTACACACATGTACATTACTAAACGTACTTTACACACACACACACACACACACACACACACACACACACACACGTACACTTCTAAACATACTGTACATACACACAAACAAACACACACACACACAAACACATACTACATGAGTCCCCAAATGTTGTTGTGCATTCAGCTTTAGGTCCCCTTCGGGATTTAAAAACATGTCCACATGCTGTACACTACACTCACACACACTCACATACTGTACACACACACTCTCACATCTGTCTCTCTCTCTATCTAGATATCAAGCCAGAGAATCTCCTCATCAGCGCTGATGATGTGCTCAAACTATGTGACTTTGGTGAGTTTCTACAGTCATGTGATCATCGAGGACCAAACAGAACTGTGTGTGTGTGTGAGAGAGAGAGACACAACAGCAGATTGTTTGTCACTCACTCCAGGCTGTCTGTTCTGAACCAGTTCTGTTGTTTTCAGTTGGAAATGTATTCACATACACACACACACACACATTGTCCCTATAAGCTTAAAGCGACTGCTCAACACACATGTTCTCATCACACGTCTCACTACATGTTTATATGTCTGTACTCAAGCACACATTATTATACACAGTAATGTGAAATACAGTTGTTCCTTCAGATCATGTTTAAAACAGTGTGTTGGTGTTGTGTTTCTGATGTGTGTTGTTATTTCTGTCAGGTTTCGCTAGGGATCTCTCTGAAGCCACTGATGCAAACTACACTGAATATGTGGCCACCAGATGGTACCGTTCACCAGAACTGCTACTCGGGTCAGTGTGTGTGTGTGTGTTTGAGAAATATCAGATTCATGTCATGTCAAAAACGTTTAGCGTGAATCAAAATCACACAGAAACATCTCTCTCTCTGCCTCCGTCCGTCTCTCTCAGGGCTCCGTATGGGAAGGCAGTGGATATGTGGTCAGTGGGGTGTATTCTGGGCGAGTTGAGTGACGGTCAGCCTTTATTTCCGGGAGAGAGTGAGATCGACCAGCTCTTCACCATCCAGAAGGTTTTGGGTCCTCTGCCTCCGGAACAGATGAAGCTCTTCTACAATAATCCACGCTTTCACGGCCTACGGGTCAGTCTGTCTGTCCCTATCAAAATCTGACCACATGATCATCTGCTGGGTCATAATGTCAGTTCATGTTAACATTCATGTTAGGACATTTCGTAAAGGTGTATAAGTATTTCATTCTTTTATTTAATATGTGCTGCATGTGTAATGATGAAACAGGAGTTATCAAGCTGGATGTCAGGATTCTGTATTGAATATACTTCAGAGGATGTGAAGGGTGTTTTATGATGAGTGTAGCTGTTGATCTTGCATTGTGTGTGTGTGTAGTTCCCATCAGTGAGTCATCCACAAACCCTGGAGAGAAGATATCTTGGGATCATCAGTCCAGTCGTGCTTGACCTAATGAAGGTAAGAGAAATGTGTGTTTTTTTAGAGTGTGCGTGTGAATTTGTGTTTTATTGAATGTTTGTTTGTGTAATTGAATGTGTGTGTGTGAGGTTGTGTACAATTGTGTGTGTGTGCATGTGTGAGCCTGTGTATAATTAAATGTGTATGTGAGTTTGTGTGTAATTGAATGTGTGCATGTGTGAGTTTGTGTGTAATTGAATGTGTGTGAGAGTTTGTGTGTGCATGTGTGAATTTCTGTTTACACAACTGTTTGTGTGTGTGTTTGCGTGTGTGTACATGAGTGTGTATGTGTGTGCGAATGTGCGTGTGTTTGCATGCTTGTGCAATTGTGTGAATTTGTGTTTATCCATCTGTTTGTGTGTGTGTGCACGTGTGTCTAGTTTTGTGTGTCCATGTGTGAATTTGTGTGTACGCGAGAATGTGCGTGTGTTTGTGCAATTGTGTGTGCATGTGTGAGTTTGTGTGTATATGAGTGTGTGTGTGTGTGTGTTCGAGTGGGTGTCCATGTGTGAATTTGTGTATACATGATAGTATGTGTGCCTTCATGTGTGAATTTGTGTGTACATGAGTGTGTGTGTGTGTGCCTGCGTGCGTGCGTGCATGCGTGTGTGTCTACGTGTGTGAGCTTGTGTGTGTGTGTGTGTGTGTGTTTGCTGTGTGTATATTTTAAGTTTCTGTGAATGTTGAAGGATGTTTACAGAACCATACAGCTCAACATTTTATCAATTTTAGGGGCGGTTTCCCGGACAGGGATTATTTTAAACCACAACTAGGCTTTAGGTCTTAGTTAAATTAGCATATTTAAGTCACTTTTACAAAAAACATTGCTGTGAACATCCTGAGACAAACCAGTCATAATGAAATATCTTAAGGTATGTCAGTGCAAGTTGTTTTGTACATGACACCTCTAACATTTAAGTTACCCTTAAAACTAGACTTCAGCCCGGTCTGGGAAACCACCCCTTTAATGTATGTTTAGGAGTGTTGGTGTATTTTTTTCTTTAAAACACAATGCAAAGATTTGAATGTGAGAATTGTGGTCTGAACATTTTGGTGGATCATATATCGGCCAAATCATGTTTGACTTTATATTTGATGACAGGTGTTTGTTTGTGATAGTTTAAGTGTAGTTTAAGGAATATAAATGGTTGTCAGGGGGTTGCTATGTGGGTGTTATGATGTTCTGAATAGCTTTTAGAGCTGTGATGATGCTATATTATATAAAACAATCCTTATCACGCTGGTCTTTTCTGAGTTAGTGGACAGAGATGGAAATTGGCTGAATGAAATTGAAATAATCAAATCAATCATTGTTTCTTGTTTGTTTGTCATCTCTCCCCCACACACATTAAAGACTCTGACATTCATTATTTGATTCTCTCTTTCTCTTTTGTGATGGTGTTTTGTCATTATAACAGCTTTCTGAGTAATGTTGTGAAGCAGATGAAGGCTCATTCAGTTCTTTCTTCACCTGTGGACTGACTCAGTCACCGCGTCACTGTCAGTGTTAAAATGACGACTGTGACTCCAGCTGTATTCAGTACAGTTGACCCCTGACCTTTAGTCACGTGTCTGACAGTGTGAGACTAATAGGTTATAAAACTCATTTCATATGTAAGATATTTTTGTGAGTATCAAGAGAGTTTAATACGCTGTGTTACTCGTGTTAGTGGTTAATAGTGACTCTGTTGTTTTAATTAAATGATAATTCATGTTAATTTTATCATATCTTTATTCATTTTCAACAGAGAAACTTCAGAAAGCTTTGAAATGAGCTGTTGTTCTTTCAGGACAGTTTAAAAGAATGAGTCGAGACTAAAATAAATCTTTTGATCCACTTATATTCTGGGTGATCTTAACATCTGGATCATTTTTATTTTGAGAGATTATGCTTGTACTGTTTGTGTCATTGTGTCATTTTGTGTTAGGATGTAAATAGATATGTAATCCAACAACTAATGAAATATGAGCAAAACGTGTCTCCCCACATAAAGCAAACATATTTTCTGTAATAATCATATATTTTATTTTATTAGTTGTATAATAATAATCTATAATACTAATGTTTGTTATTGTGACGAGAAAAAATAAATAAAATAGAAAATGTTTATCCATCATATTAGTATTATTTCTCTGATTTGCCAATATAGATACAAAAATACTGTACTCACAGCAAATCAGATTCCAGTAAAATTCACCATTGAGAATATTAAGATGTGGGTTATTATAGTTTAAAAAGAACTACTAGTTTTTATTATATTTTTATGTCTTTTTATTTAGTTTGTTTAAGTTCTTTTTAGTAGTGCATAAATAGTTTTAATTTCGTTTTAATTTTTTAAAAACCATTACTTTTGGTTTTTATCTAGTTTAGTATTGTTTGAGTCTATATAATATCATGATAAAAATTTACATACACCTTGTCAAATCTGTAAATGTTAAAAATATAATAAAAAATGTTTGTTGACTTCTTGAGCATCACTGAAGGTTTGTATGTTTTGTCATTGTTGTGTAGGAGTCTCATGATTGTCCTCATCGTGGAAAGATGGACAAATTGTGTATATAACTGTGCACACGTACATTTTAAAATATAACAAATTTAGTGTTGAAATTAGTGATATTTTTATTACTGTTAAAGAAATATATATACTGTATATCAACTTCTTAAATGCACTTAAACGCAAGTTTAAATTCGTTGGATTTCTACCCATTAGTAAAGTCCCACAAATGCTGAAGTTGTTTGTGATCACCATGGACTTGCTGTTCTTTGAAGCTGAATCGTAAAAAAATCCCAAATTGGGCTCTGCCTCTTCCTACCTACTAGCTTCACCAACTCTGCCAGCGTCATTACTTTGCTGCTGGGCCGGTCAGAAGTTAATAGTTCCTCTGCCACCTACGGGTAATTAATAATCCAGCAATATCTGTTTATAACAGTGCTCAACTGCCAATTCAACACAATTTAAATACGAAAACGCAAGCAAATCAGAATTTGTGGCAAAAAGCCTAATAGCTATTTTTTTACTCACAAAATATGTGAAGTGCACACATTGACCGTTTTCACTTGTGTTTGTGGAATTCTGACAGTTTTTTTGCTTTTTTAGGACCTGTTGCTGTTGAATCCGAACGAACGCTTTCTGACCGAGCAGAGCCTGAACCATCATGCCTTTCAGACCCAGCACCTGACGGAGCGACCCGGCCCGCTGACACCCACACCCATCCGCTCGTCTAAGAGGAAACCTATTCTGGACAACAGCGCCCCCAGCAGGTCTGGAGGATGATACAGTTTTGCCATAAAGATTCACAGCATCAACACTTAACATTCATGATCAACTCTCTGTGTGTTTTCAGGGGTCATGGGGTCAAGAGTTCTGGTCACCATCGCTCCAACAGTCGAGACTGCTCCAGTTTGCCGCGTCACGGGCACGAAGACCTCCACCCGTCCAGCACGGAGGCTTTCCTCAACGGCTCGGCGCCGTCCGCCAACAGCTTGAGTCCTGTTATGCATCCCAAATCCTTTCAGCCGCTCAACCGCTCGGCGTCCTGTGGTAAAGACCTGGCCAGCCTGCAGCACGCTAAAGAGGCCAAATCCAAACTTGGTGACTTTGATTTCGGGAAACCTACGGACGGACCCGGAGCGAAATACCTGAAATCCAACACACCTCGTTCTCAAAACCGTCACTCTTTCGTGGAGGGCAAGAACAACACAATGACAGGAGACAGGGAGAAACTCAGTCGCCACGGCTACGGTGAACCAACTGTGCCACTTGCGTCAATGGGCGGAAAGGCGTCATCCTCATACCTGAGTCTGTCAAAGAGTCACGGAGCGCTCACAGACGCCAAGTCCGTCAGCAACCTCAGCGACATGCGCCTCCACCCAGACGACCCCTCCGGATCTCCACGGTACTTCCCCGGCAGCTGCCTGGACCTCAACATGAACCTGAACCTGCCGCAACCGGGCAGCCCGTCCCTGCAGCACGGGGAACGATCCGGACACAGTCCCGCTGTGGGCCGACGCAGCAAACTGGAACGAGACGGAAGCGCGGTGGAGACGTCCGGCCGGCGCTCCTCGTCGCGGCAAAAGAGCCAACAGCAGAACGAGGGCAACTCCGGCGACTTACTGGACCCTGGAGGCGGAGGAGGACTCAACCTCCCATCCCCTCGAGATCTCCCATACGGTGTGGGCTACACAAGTCCCTTCTCCTCCCAACAGCGCCCCCACAGGCATTCCATGTACGTGAGAAGAGAACGAGGGCGACCCCACGGGGGTGAGACAGGCGGGTTAGCGGTGGCACAGGGAATGCCCACCAGAGCGAGCAGTCTGCAGCTCCTGACACCTCAGCTCCAGCATCGAACCCTGCCGAGACAGATAGGCAGCTCCGTCTCACGGGACGCTGGGTTAGATGACATCAGGGTGGGTTGAACCTTGGGTTTTGGATCTTTTTGGTTTGTCTCGTTTGGTTTGCCTATGGTGTGCTTTCTAATGCCTGTGAGACGTGTGGAGAGACGTGTAGCTGTCTTCCAAACCCTGGTCCTTTCCTGTCTCCCATCTTCAACTCTCGTGACTGATCTGAAACATTCTTTATGCTAATCATTGTTAGCGCTTACTCCTGCTTCCATTTTAGGGCCTATAATGCTATCTACGTAGGGCACTTTTTAGGGTTTGGAACCGATTCTGCATCTATGTGAGCGTGTGGATGAATGTGTGCCGGCTGCTTTTTGCTTTACCTGCTGTCATCTTTCCATAAACAGAATGACACGGCGGCCGCAGAGGTCAGTCACGCGCGACCCTTAATCCGGGAGTCCACACGGGACAACACTGCCGCCTTTCACACGGCCCGACAAAAGAGCGAGGTCCGCATCATCCAGCTGTCTCTCTCTCTCTTTCTGCTTCCCATTTCTCTGTGTGCTTTGCTCTTTTGCTTTTTTATTCTGATTTACAAGCTGTGGATTTAGTTTTGTACGCTTATATATCATGGAAACACAATCGTTAACTTATTTCTCTAAACATTTCATAGTGCTGATGAGTTAGTGAGAAACTGTGAGTCCTGGATTTTGATTTTATATTTATGAATACATACACATATAAGCCTATATTTTAAGAAAAATATACATTTATATATAATTTATTGGTAAAAATAAATAAAAACATTTCCTAATTATGTATATGTATGTATGTGTATGTGTTCATCAGTGTTGGGTAAGTTACTCTGAAAAAGTAATTAATTACTAATTACTCATGACATATTCAATAGTGTAATTAGATTACTGTACAAATGACTCTCTTAAAAAAGTATTTCATTACTTCTTACTATAACTTTCTATATCCTACATCAACCTTGATGAGTAAAGTGATTCAAGGACAGACATGAAACGGCTCTTTCAATGCATTCAAATAAATAATATGAAACTACATAAAGTAGTATTATTAACTGACCAAAGTATTACAAATGTGAGAATTATACATTAAAGTAGGGATTTTAAAGTTAGACTTTGAATTTTATGTAAATTCCACAATTGCGCACACAAAGTATTTAGTTTAATTAGATCTGAAGTAACTGTAATTAAATTACAGAAAAAATGAAAAAATCTAGAAAGATTATACACACACAACACTGGTGTTCATAAATACAATATTATTATGCACAGTATGGAGACGTATATTATGTAAACACAAACGATTACGATACGATTAATCGCGATCAATCCTTTGACAGCCCTAAAGGATTTACTTTACATTTCGTTTAAACAGCAAACTTTGAAAAAAAATCTTTTTAATTGAGTTAAAGTATATTTCAACTGCTATGAGTGTTATTTTTAAATGAAAGCTACTCAAGAAACATTGAAGGATAAACACAATCAGTACTTGAAATGGCAAAAAAACTGTGTATTTAAGTTTTCAATTTCTATGTTTTTTTAGTATTAGTGAAATAAAAAGTTAACGTTTAGATTATGATGGAAGGACACTTCATTTTCCGGAAGAATGTTTATCTGAGAGACATTCAGCAGCGACTGAGTTTAATACATTTCCTCTATTTAATTTCTTTACGTTTCCTCTGTTACTTCAGCTCATTGAAACACATTCTTACATTCTGATTTTTTATTTAACCATCTCGCATGTGTGTGTTGCAGGGGGGCGTGTATCAAGAGCAGATCACGGATGACAGCGGTTCAGCCAAAGAGAACCGAATGATTTACAATGACTCTGTCCCACGCCGGGTCGGGAGTTTCTACAGAGGTTCGCACCCTCTCACACGCTCACGTTTTCAGTCTCTGATCATGATAAGTGTTTCATTGTGGATTGTTTATTGTGCTTATATTTTAAGTGCCGTCCCCCAGACCTGACAATTCCTTCCACGAGAGTTCAGGGGTCACGATGGATGGCAGCCACAACATCCACCAACAACCCTATGACCCCTGGTGAGGTCACAGATCTTCACACACGCGTGTTTAAAGGCTTTATCATACGTGTAACCTGTCACCCGTCTTGCTTTATGAGGGCGGAGTCTGAAGGGCTGGACAGGAGCCCACCTGAACCAACCAAAGAGAAAGAGAAACAGGGTTTCTTCAGATCCATGAAGAAGAAAAAAAAGAAGTCACAGACCGTGAGTCTGTATGCTATGTGTGTTTGTGTACTGTACTTTATGTGTTTGTGTGTGTGTAAAGGTCCAAACCCACCATGTATGTGAGATCCTGTGAACTATTCGACTCATTGTGTCTCTGTGTGAGTTTTGTCCTCTTGTATTGCAGACAGACGCTGGTGAAGACGGAGGTCCTGTCATGAGAAAACCTCTGTTTCCTCTTTTCTCCTCTCAGAGGAGCTTCACGCGGAGCTCTTCTGAGAGGTTTCGCCCCCTAGTGGCCACACAAATGGTACACTCGTGTCTTCATACTGTACATTTACTGTACCCCGTCATATCTCTATCCCACCTTAACCTCTCTGACTGCATGACCTAACACGACTAAACGCTTTTTCCTCATTGGCTGCCAGGTCTGTGATGTCATCATTCGTCTTGTTCAGGAATGATTTGTGTGTTTGCACGTCTGTACAGATTCAGAATCGGATTTGCTGACAAGTTTTAACAGAATCGGGGAAAGCAAAACTAACCCTTTTTCTTCACTTTTCTCTTAATCACACTTATTTCAAAGTCTTTTTTATTTTTATCTAACATTACATTATCAAAGCATGAGATAAAGCAATGATGTGACATTAAATTCTTTCTAGTGCATGATGGAAAAATGAATAACTAGGGATGCACAGGTACCATTTTTTAAAGACCGAGTACACTTACAGATATTTTTTTCTGGTACTCACCGATACCTATACCTGTACCGATAGCTGTTCCTTTTCACAACACAGTGAGACCAATAAAAATAAAATACCTTCTTAATTACAAACAACTCCATCTTAAACACATTATAAAAAATAAAAAAATGTATGTGCTTTTCACAAACTTTTAAAACAAAATTTAAAACACATTTCTGTCAGTTATGTCACATGAGGTATCGGTCTTTGGTACTGGTTTTACGCGTATGAGCTTAATATCGGGCACGGTACCGAAATCAGTATCCGTCCATCCCTACTAATAACTTCAATTCATTATTATACACATTAGTGTGGATTGTATAATACATTTTTGATAATTTGTTCTCTTTTTTTGTGGGGAAGCGATTAATCACAGTTAAATAAATGTACAATTTAGCTCAGTTTATAAAGACTCTTCAACAGTCAGTTTATTTGTTAAATTAACTAAGGATTTTAGTGTGATTGACAGCACTGTATCACATGTCAGGTGGCGAACGAGGGGCCGGATCAGGTACTTATGCAGAAATCAACGCGGTCGTACGGACATCAGGGGAGCAGACATCGCACCCGCAGCAGAGACCGAGAGCGCAGCCGTGACAGAGAGACAGACAGAGAGAGAGACACCGACTGGCCCACAGAGAGAATACCTGACACACACTCTCAGGTACCACAACGTACTTACCATACTCTACCTATAATGTACCATACTTTACCACTATCAAATCTGCTTTACCATACTCTACCATGCTTTACCATACTGTACCATACTTAACCATGGTGTACCATACTGTACCTCCCTGACACCTGCCTTACATACTGTACCTCCCCAACACCTACTTTACCATACTGTACCATAGTTGACCATGCTCACACCTGCTTTACTATTCTGTACCTTACTTTAACACCCTCACACGGCTTTACCATACTTTACTGTACTTAACCATAGTGTTTTATACTTTAGCATGCTGCACCATACTTTGCACCCTTACCGGTCTGACCTTACTTTACCATTCTATAACACCATCACACCTGCTTTACCATTCTGTACCAATATGCTGTTTCCTGTTTTGATAATCTCTCTCTCAGCCCCTGAAGTCCTTGCGGAAGCTTCTTCATCTCACCTCCTCGTCGTCCTCTAACCAGACCTCCTCAGACCTGCACTATCCTCTACCGGCTCAGTCCTCCTCCAAAGGCGGGAGTTTCTCAGAGCCCCGCGGTCTCGCTGGCTCCGTGCAGGTCAAAGGTCGTCAGGCCGGGTATCCGGCTCCGGGCTCTCTGGAATCCACCTGGCACTCCACTGCTCTGGGTCGAGCCGAGGGAAACCCGTATCCCGACCAGCTGACCTCCAAACCAGGCCCGAACGGCTTCAGTCGCCATTTCCGTTCACGACTGCCAAACCTGAATGACCTTAAAGAGACGGCGCTGTAAATCTCACGAGGTGCCCCCTCGTGGACCGTTTCCTCTCGTATATTAAGGGTAGGCCTATGTGTCTGGATCTTTTTTATTTGATAGCACTCCTTATATCATTTATGTAAGTATTGTTTTTTTTTGTCATCGAATAACTACGGTCGAAAATAAGATGATATTTCTGGATGTAAATGGAAATATTTAAATGTATAGCACTCTATGTGCAGGCTTTAGGTTCTACTCTGGTTATAGTGTATATTATCTGCATAGGTACTCTTATATTTGCCTAAACAGGTCGAGCGATCGATGTATAGACGACAGTATTGACATTTATTTTCTAGTTATAGAATAAGACTATAGTAGAGAATTATCACTTTGTCTTTGAGTAATTTCTGTTTACAATTTAGCAAAATATTATGACTAACAGGAGCTAACGGTAAGATTGTGTGCCTGTGTGTGTGTGTGTTTGTGTGTGTGCATGCTGCCCAGATAGCACACGTGTTGTCTAGATGTTTGTGTTTTAACATCGTAAGAGTTAAAGAGGAGAATTTAACATCCAATCGATCAAAATAAGATGAACAGCTCTAAAATGCTCAAATATGCGTGCGCTCTCTGGGTTTGCTTGAGTCTTTTGTAAGCCTTTTAAAAACCACAGCCAGTGAAATTTCTCAAGCCTTTTAAATGAAAACTAAAGCAAAAACGTCCGATCATTGAGTACCAAATCTGACCAATCGTATGAAATGGTTGTGCCTGCACGTGCTGGCCGTCCATATCCACTGCAAAAAAACAACAAAACCTTTTAAGAGAAGATAGAAAAGAAATGCCTTTTTTATTTTTGACGGCAGATTACTTTCTATGATATTTACTGTATGAGCGTCTCTCCCTCAGGTCACGAGTTCTTTGAACACTGCAAATACAATTTTACATGCAATATCAGATGCAGAGGTTATTTAGAGTAAACGTTTCTGTTTAGGGAAATAGAGCCAGTGTGTGTGTACGCAAGGAAAATAAATATTAAAAAAAATGTATGCAATATGTTATTTAACCGGATAATCCTTCTAAATAAAGAACATGTTTCTCTAGCGAGGAGGCGTGTATGTGCTCTATGATTCATACACCAGTCGGGTACCAGAGATGTCAAAGACCAGGAGCTCCTGGAAAGATGCAGGGCATCAGCGATATGCATCTCATTATTCTCAGATATAATTCATTCCTCAAATCATGTTCAGAATATTGTCAAACATCTGACAATTAACAATGAATTATCCGATATGTCGTTACATCGTCTCTGTGCTCCACGTGTCTGTTATGTAAAGGCTGTGCAATAGTTTTAATATTTGTTGATTTTTTTCCAGTGTCATGATAGAATATTGTGATGGATGATGTACAGTCTTCAGACTCGAGAGAGAAGATCATTCAAATAACCATATGATTATCTGTTTATTTCAATAAAACTCTGTTAGAAAAGTATTTTGCATTTTGATTTGTGGTTCCACCGTTGTTATTCACTCATGAACTATTAAAGTTTGAAAAAAAATCTGTCAGTTCAGCAAACATTTGGTAATGACTCTCCATATTAATAATCGCACAACATCAGAACAGATTCTGACACGGCATAGGAATTGTGAACAAACCTGCAAGACTTACGTTAACATCATTTTGATTCAGTTCTCTGTACGTTATTACAAACAACAGGAAGGTTTATGATCATATGTCAGAGAAACAAATTTATCTAAACTTGATGAAAGTTTTTGATGTGCCATATCTTCTCCAATGTGCTTGTCGGCGAGTATGAAAGAGTTTCACATGTGTATGAAACAAAAGTCCACAAGACATCAAAACTAATTCTATTTTTCTTTATTCATACAAATCTCTGCTCTTATCGTGAAACTTTCATGGTTTGGTTGAATATTCACATTTCAGTTTTTAACACAGTTTTGTGCGTCTCTTGTAAATGAACGTTCATTTGAATAGAAGCAAATGACAGCTTTATAAAGAGGTGTTCACACTAGAATACTTGAGCTTTAGCTTCGTGAGGTGTTTCAGGAGGAGAGTAAACTCACGTTCGGTTTCGTGTCGTCTGAATGTTTGAGGTGCAGTCATCCAGTCAAAAGAGGGATTTATTAGATAATATTAGAGTTACATTTCTATCTCCGGTGAATACAGATGTGCTGACGTCACAGTTTTACAGGATCTGCTAATCATAATTCTGTCATGTCGATGGGTCACATTTTTTTAAATAGCCTACATGTACAGAGACCATCAGTTTTCTAAATGTGTGACGTTTACATCTGTGATACACAGTCACGGTGAATACAACACATGAAATTAAATCAGTTTTATTTCAGAAAAAAAACAATTTTTCTTGATTCGGTGACATCTTTGAAGCAACCAATAACAATACATTTAATAAACGAAGCCACTTCTATACAGACTTTGTTTTTCTTTTTCGAGCTCAAAACTGATTATTTACACATAAGCTATGGTTATTAGTTTTTCAGACAAACAGTTTTCCGTTGTATTTATGTAATAGAGATGCACAATTCATCCAGTCAGATGCATCTGTTCATGCACAAGAGCAGTTCCAGGCGTATGGCGATGCGTGTGTGCCAGCCCAGAGGCAGGACCCGGAGGTACCGCGCCACGATTGGCGGCCGCAGGAGATTCTGCACCGTGGAGGAGCGATCCGTGTTTCCATAAAACACCTGATGGATAAACACAGACAGAAGTCAAGAAGGTAAAACAGCATCGCATTGCTGGGGCTCATGTGGCCGTAATACAATATTTTATCCAAAACCTGTGAGCATCAAGTGAGACACAATTCTCCAAACTAAAATTGATTTCACTCTGTTGTTTGAAAGTATTGGACCTAGCAACAGTAACAAAGACTGGGACAGCGAAATCTGGACACAAGGGAAACAGTTTAATTTTAGTTTATTGACGTTTTAGTAATGCTTTGAGTTTTTTTCTCTTTTCATATTCATTTTATTTACTCGTTAGTTTCTGTTTATTTCCATATTTTCTTATTTTATAAAAATAAAGAGTTAATAGTTTTAGTTAATAATAAAAACGCCTGGTATCAAGAAGAATCTTCATCATTTAAAGTAAAAAGTGTGAGAAGTCATTCCTTCCTGAACGTTTTCATTCAGTCCGAGTTTATGGTCTTAATTGTGAATCATGTGAAATCGTGTGTGATGTCATTGTCACCCGGTTATTTCCGTTCTGGTCTTTGTAATAGATCCAGTTGAGGTTGTCGTGGGTTCTGTACTGCAGACTGTATTTGGTGGTCCATTCGTCAGCATCACAGCGTCCCTGAGTTAGGACTCCCGACACCACACGCGCCTCCAGAAGATCCACCTGAAGCCACTGACTGGTGTCCTGAAATTTGGACAGCCATGCGCACCTGACGGACACATGACAGAAACATGAGAGACAGATCGTCTCGGTGTTCTCTAATGTTTTAAACGATTATGTGATAAAACAGGTGCACTCTTAACGGATAGTTCACCCAATTTTTTATGGATTTATGTCGTTCAAGTGATGATCATTGATCAATTTTGTCATGTTGGTTATGAAAGTTAAGAATGGTAGAGACACTAACACACCAGCATCAGCTCTTGTTGAGTGATTTGTTGATCAGATTGTCCCGGGACACTTACCCAAATCCCTGGCCGTTCAGTCTGGCCTTATTCGGAGTCCAGGAGGAGAACCAGCCAACATATTGATCCAGATTGGAGCATGTGATCTGTTCCGCACGCACAGATCCCGCCTCGAACCCCAGCGGTTTGTGATAAGGACACTCTGATGAGAAAAGAGGAACATGTGAGATGTGTTCATCTCGTGTGTGGTCAGGTTTGGCAGGAGAGAGGAGCGCTAATTAAGGATCTTTAATCTGAGCATTCCTGCTTTAGTCATGAGATTATCTGCAGGTGTCCACACACACACACACACACAATGACCTCTCTCTGGTTTCTCTCTCTTTCTCATGGTAACACATAGCTTTCTATTCCAGGATGAAGTCTGATTAAGTCCATGTGTCAGTGGTTAAATTGATGCATCATGATTGATCAGGAATTGTGTAATTACAGTAAAGCCACTTGGCCAGATGCCCTGAATCATCTCTCTCTCACTAACCCGGCATGCAGTCCAGGTAAGGGCTGAGTGTTGGTGGGCTGGTTCTGATGGAGGTGGTAGGTGGAATGCCGGTGGGTCGAGATTGCTGACAGTCACAGCTGCAGCCCGTCTGTGATTGGTTGTCCTTTGGATTCATGTCGTCCTCATCATCATAAGGCCACGGTATCTCTGACTCCTTACACAAACACACATATGACATTCAAATAATCACACACACACACACACACACACACACACGTATACTGTACTCACCACCTGAGTGTTGACATTAATGAAAACTGCTCCACAAATCAAAGAAAAACAGAAAACAATTACAAAACAGTATCAAGAACTGATTGTCTACTTATTTAACTAGAGTCTCTTTCTACGTCTTAATAAGATCAGTTAACAATCTACAAACAATACAATTTTCTAAAAGCACATGATTACTCAGAACCTGCACCACTTAAAGAGAGCCTGTCGAAGATCTAAAAATAACCACATACAGACTGTGTGTCCAGAAGATGCAAATAAAAACACAATCACACAATTTGACACACATTCTGTACCTTGAGCTAGAAGCAGCAGTAACACGTTCACAATCTTAGGGTCCATCGTGTTGATCAGATCTGAAGCGACAGAGAGCAGCAGCACTCAGTGTGCTCTGGATTACTGTAATCCACTGTACTATACATCCAATAATGATCCTAATCTCTCCCGTCGATCAGCCTTTGGATCTGTACCAAAGGAAATTTTTGTCTTATTTAAATAACAGCAGAAGTTTCTCTGCATCATTCTCTTAAATGTATCTTTGAGTATTGATGTAAAGTTACCCCTCATTGAAAATGACATGGATACATGTTTATGAAACCATGAACCATAAATTCTGTGAGAATAATTAATTTGTAGCATGATCGAAGTATCGCGAGAGCGATTCGAAAGCTAATTGGGAGAAACGAACTGTAATCAACCAGAAACGTTTCAGCTGTGCTGAGATCAGCAAACACAATAAAATGTTCGGGTGATTGTGAACTCTGTATTACAGGACTGGACTCTCAGTCACCTTTGTTTGCACAATACAGTTTGGGGTTTACTGTAAAGAGTGTTGACCATGAAAACAACATCTGACAGAACGCCGAAACCACATAAGAAACGCAGAAGTGTTGGGATGCGCAAGAAAAGCACTGCTGCATACTCTGCCTACATCTATAAGATCGAAAAGGTAAACACCGTGTTGGCTGTTGACTTCTTGGTTTCATTGTTAAATTGCCGATTGAATGCCAGCAGCAGTTTCATAAATTATTTTTGGATTTTTACTTTAGTTCAGCACAACGGATACAGTCTCTGTGATGCGCCTGTTGCCTGACGCGCATGCGCAGGTGGGATCAGAAGCAGCGCGGCTTTCCAAGTTCAACCGGAAGCGCATAATCACGCAGCGTGAGCTCCATGCCGCCGCTGTGCGCGTGCTTCAAGACAAACGAACGTGACCACTTAGGGTTTTAATTCTGCCTTTTAGTCCTGACTCCTGTAAATAAGATTTAAATAAAGATCATGTTTTTTTTTTAAGGCTGTCCAGGCTTCTTTTGTTCAGAAGTAATTACTGCCTTTACCATTACTTGAGTGACGGAGACTTTTGTAATCAACACAAATGGCTCCGTCAGAAACGGTCGAACTGCGTAATAAATTATTTTAAAGCTTTAAATATTTATTTAATTGTTCTTATGGCCCAACGACTTTAATAGTAATATTCTTATGACTATTAGATCTGTTTGTCATTAGATCTACCTCCACTGTAGTAAAGTTGTACTGTATCCAGCAACATATGACTGAGTTCACTCTGGAGGCTGAGGACATCTCCAAGTAAATTTAAGAATATCGTGTCAATGTGATTTTCTTTAGTTTAATTAAGTAAATACGCTTAAAGGTCATTTATATCTTCACTACCTGAGTAAATATTCATTTTGTTCGTTTTCGTTTTGTGAATTTGAATCATTTTGACAGGCGATTTAACTTAAAACTAAATCACTAGATGGCGCTGCAGCATTTGGTTGTGATTTAAGTAGATTTGTTTTTAATCCATTTTTTTAAAGATCTGTACAGCTGAGGGATGTCACCCAGGTCTTGTTGAATTCTTT
Source organism: Triplophysa dalaica (assembly GCF_015846415.1). Taxonomy (NCBI): domain Eukaryota; kingdom Metazoa; phylum Chordata; class Actinopteri; order Cypriniformes; family Nemacheilidae; genus Triplophysa; species Triplophysa dalaica. The sequence continues at coordinate 19,045,783 of NC_079561.1, read as the reverse complement.
AAAAAAATATATTCCTAACACGTGTAATCGGGTAGTTGACAACGCCTTTTTGAACCTTATGTTTTTATGCACTTTTTAATGGCCTTGGCATTTGTCACTTCAAATCTAGTAATATAAAATAACACTTGCACATATGCTTATTTTGTATTACCGGAACTGCTTTTTATATATTTTTAAAACAGGAAATTTATATGAATAATGTGCGTTTTATACTTGTCTTTGTTTAATGTGAATGTGGGTTTGTTCATCACATAAGCAACTAGATCTAAACGTCATATGTCAACCAAACTCCTTCAAGATGACACTTAATTTTCTTAATTCACTTAATTGACCCGTTTGTGTCCATCCAGACATATGGGGGCCCTATGCAAACCTTCGTGAGGGGCCCTTGTCATAATCATTGTAATTAGATGTTATAGAATGATAACTGTAAACTTTAAGAACTAAAAGCACTGCATGATGTCTGAGTGTCACAGTAAATCAATAAATTGAGTATTAAAAGAAAAAAAATCCTGTACAGTTTATAACCGAACACTGCAGAAGGTTGAATTCGGTAACTGGTGGTGCAGAGGCCATAGGCCACTTGCATAGTTTTTTTATTTGTTTTATTCATCAATAGGGGAAATTACCAGAGGTGGACAGTAACGAAGTAAATTTACCTGAGTACTTGTACTTTATCTTCACTACATTTGAAACACAAATATCATACTTTTTACTCCACTACATTTTAATAAGCATCACATACAAGCTACGCGTGTATGTGATGGATTCTATTAGTGTGATAGTAAATCCTATTGGAATAAAACCCAAAACACACTACAAAGAGGAATTTAATTAAAAAATGCATTGTTTTTTTCAGCAGGGATGGGATTTGCAGTAAAACCACAGCAACTATAAATACCATAGTTTCATTATACTAGCTATAGTTGTGTTTGTAGTTAAATTATCGTAATATGGCTTTTACACTTTACTATTTACAAGAACCTTACTACTTACTGGTAAATTGCTGCTAAAACTGGTAAAGGGAACATACAGAATAAAAAAACACTGCTCATTAATACATATAGGGCTGGGGGGCTAATTTGGACAATTAGGCTAAATGATGATACAGGATTATATCTAAACTAAACATATATGTGCTACACATATAACGCTTTTAAAGGAGTAGCTCACTGCAAAATTTGCCACCATTGACTTTCCATAGTAGGAATAAAAATGACTATGGAAAGTCAATGGGGGCAAATTTAGAAGTAAAGCACTCCTTTAATACAACTGATACTGTGAGCTACTCCGTGTATTCACTAGGTTGCTTCAGAGGCACAAGGTATACGACAATAAAACAATGCACAACTGACATAAAGGAAATTTACTTTCAATACTTGAGTACTTTTAAAGCACGTGTACTTTTACTCCAGAATCATTCTTAACAACTTTTACTTGTAATGGACTAATATTAATTACAACATGTAATAGTACAGATACAGTACATAATTGCACAGTGCAAATAACAGAAAAAAACAAACAAAGCAGTTGTACATCTAAAACATTAAGAATTGTATCCAGTAGCCGAGATGTCTTAACAGCTTTGCTTTAAACAATTTGGCTATTGTTCCGTATTAATATTAAAGAATCATAAGAAATCTGTATATATTAAAAATATGAATATGGTATTATCAAATAGAATAATAATTTAACTATATGTATTTTCGATGAACCAGTATCACTATCCAAATAGATCATTTTGTCAGTTATGTTAATAAACTTGCTAAACGTCTTGAAGATCAATAAGAGATCCTACACCAAACAATCTTTGAGAAATGAAAGATAAATATACAATTGTTTCAGACTTTTCTTTACAAAAACAGCAGACGCAATATGTGTAGTTTGCGTAAAGGAAGGATCGGTTCTGGTTTAGTCTCTTTCCACCTTAAATCTCATGACAGTCACCCTTCCAACAACACTGAGGCAGGTGTGTCTTTAACGCTGACTGACTCACAAAACAACCAATAACACCCGTATGTTCTGAATAGAGGCGGGAATAACGGTATTTTCCAACCAATGAGAGACCTACGGGCTGACACTCCAACCAATAGCGATTACGTCGTCAGCTAACGCTGTTTCACATCTTATTTTTGTACACAAGACCCGAGGCGACGCAGACGCTGTGAAACACTGTGAATCACGAACTCATGTGAATTAATTCATTCATCGATCATTTACATTCGGATCTCTTTAGGAAGGTACGTCATGTTATATCATTTCTGACTGAAGGTCAGTGCGTTTAATGTTTAAAATGCTTTGCGCGTGATGCATCTCGTGTCACCTGCTGTAAGTTCAATTCGTGCATTCACTGCTAGGCGGTGCGCACAACGTAAAGTGTGTTTATATATTTGATTTTTGACATGTGTTGAGTATATTTTACCTGAACAGAAATGTTCAAATTTACAGGTCACTAAAGAAAATAGTTTGTCAGTTGTCGTAAAGCTCGGGATTTTTGTTCTCCATTATCTTCGCACAAAGCAGATCCTGTGTCAGTAAATGAGTCTATTATCTCATCGCAGTTCTTTATTCTAGGAGACTTGTTAGCAGGGTTGAGGTTTATTGTGTCTTCAGTCAGATGATCTGCATTCATGTATAAAGGGGTTTGATTTAATAGCACATGTATGATCTTTAGCTCTGTCACCGCACCACACATCATGTCTGCTGTACTTCTTACTTCTGTTAATCCTTTAAGAGAAGAACCCTGTGATGTCTGATCTCTGATCAGTGTTGTCTGTCCCCGCAGATGCAGTTCATGTTGTTATTCAGCAGACAGGGAAAGCTCCGGCTGCAGAAGTGGTACGTGCCTCTGTCCGATAAGGAGAAGAAGAAAATCACACGTGAGCTGGTGCAGACCGTACTGGCCCGGAAGCCCAAGATGTGCAGTTTTCTGGAGTGGAGAGACCTGAAAATCGTCTATAAAAGGTCAGCACGGAGTTCTGATTCAGGGAAGTTTGGTGTTATTTTACTTTTTTCCTCCAAAATTGAAAAACATATCCCAAAATGCAGAGACCGGGCAACTATAGTTTTAATTTTTACGTAAGCCAGACATATGTTGGATCTCCAAAGTGTAGGCACACATTTTACATTATATTAACATGTGGGCCTATGCATTTGACAGAGGCTTAAAGGGGAGGTATGACACAACTAAAACGAATATTATGTTTTTTTTTAGATGTAATGGAATGTGTATACAAGATTTAAGGTTCAAAAACGCTGTATTTTCCACATACCGTGCATGTTTGTATCTACGCTTTGCCACGTCTCTCTGAAACAAGATGATTATTTGCAAAGCTCATGGCTGAAATTAAAGATGTGCTATGATTGGCCGGTTAACCAGTTCGTAGTGATAGGTTGAATACTTAAATCGTGTGACGCCTCTTACCATACTTGAAGCATCAGGTTCCTCTTCAATTGTACTGACAGGTGCACCACCTTACTTGTTTGTACATTTGGGCGGTTTTAGTCAAATCATACCACTAACTGATGTAGATTTGTGGGTGAGCAGTCGCTTTTAGAAAGAATGCATCTTTTGTGTTCTGACACCTAATTTTTTGCAATTTTACGTGTCTAATACAGGCATGGGCAACTTATAACACAATAAAGACACAGAGAACACGTATATATGACCCCTTTGAAGTCCCGTGAACTGGAAGTTTAGATTGTTTTCTACATTTTTATTCTGACACATTTCAGAGTGAAAAGGAATTTTAAAGGAGAAAATTAGTGGGCGTGGCTTACGTTTTTCACTGCGAATTGATTGGATGTGTAAAAACAGATGTTGCATTGATTTTGAAATGAAACTGACAGGAATTAACAGATGCTCTGCCCAATCCGTTTTATTTACGTCATCGAAGATAGATAGTCACTACAGTACAGAAGTGAATTTTCAGGTGCATTTTAAAGATTATGAGGTTACATTCATTTAAGATAGAAAATGACCCAAATTGGTAAGCTATTTTTTATAAACACTGCAATATTACATGAAAAAATAAAATGTATAATTTTTAATTTCTCTGGGACTTCCAAATCCAAAGCAATTGACAGTACATTTAAATCTCCATCAGAAAGTGTGTTCTCAGTAAGATTTTTTTTAATAGCATGTCCCAAATAATAGTACAAATAATTTAATCTATATGAACAGAGGCGGTAGTTAATCCTGGTACAGCCATGTTTTCTTACCGTGTGCTCAAGTGTCATCAACTTTTAATATGAAGTGCATGCAAACTGACATGAGAGCGGTGATCATCTGTTTAATCTGGTTTAAGTGTGATTTATTTCTAGAATAGAAATGTTAGTGAGTTTGACAGGTTTGTTCATATATGCTAAAAATAACTTTGTTCCCGGATGTCTTTAAATATTAGCCGAGCGTTAGTTTTATAAGCACCTCCTTCCTTTTGAAAAAAGACTGTATATGCTGGCTTGGTATGTTTTGGTGCTGGTTTAAGATGGTCATGTGCTTGTCCTTAGCTGGTTTAAGATGGTCAAACCAGCATTAAAACATACTAACCCAGCATATACTGGTTTTGTCAACAGGGCTGACAGCATTAAAACATTTTAAATACATTTTTAGCACAAGGTATTCATATGCTGGAAAGCATTAAGGTTAATATCTAGGTTAACCACTTTTTTATCTAGACTACAATTGCTTAGTTTGTAAAAAATGTCTTTGAATGTAAGCTGAATGGTTAGACTGCCTGCATTGTAAAATAACTTAAAATAAGGCTGAAAATGTAGTATAAACTCTAAAGTATAAAAATGCTAAGTAAAAGAGTTTAAGTGTTAAAGTCTAAAAAATGTGTCACACTGAGCTGGAGTTAAGATGATTTCATGCTTAGCTGGTTTATGGGCACATTATAATGAACAAGAATGTGATTGGTTGAGGTATTTGTTGAGCGCTGATGAACGTGACCTGATTTCCGGGGCCAAATGAGGCCGTCGGTACAGATTTTGTAACGTCTATGGGTTTCCTCACAGAAGCGTGAGATCGGGATGAAAGCCATTGTTCTGTCTGATGGGCACGAGATGATGTTTCCATGGCAGCAGAATCAGGGTGGGGGGACAGACATGGTGACCTGGAAGATGACACGCAGGCAAACACACACACACACAACTATCATGTCTTCAGTGTAACACATGTAGAGATTTTCTATGGTTACGCATCTGTCAAGCACGTCTGATTGCTTAAAATGTAATTGTTTTTGTGGTAGTTTTGTGATGTGGTATTGTGTTGTTGAAATGTGCACTGTTAGGTGATTGTTCTTCTGCCTGGTTTGTATTCAGCGGTGTGAGTGGTTTTAAATTATGCGGCAACACTTTCCTGAATCAACACGGTTTATTCTTTACTTTGTTTCTCTGTCATATCAGCATCTGAAGGATTTTTATGTCTCTTCTGTTCTTAATTTCTTTTTATCGTGATTTATACAGTCCTTCAGGGTTTAAAGGCTGCTGAAGAGCGAAAGCAGAAACACACACACACACACACAGATAATAAAATCTTTATTAGCTTTCATAGACGGTGTGATTTTCATGTGAAGATTATGATGGTTATGTTGTCCTGCTGACAGTCTTTCAGTACTTGCAGAATATTTTGCCTTCAATTCAACCACAAAATGAATACAGAAATGACTAATAATATTAAAATGATGTTGTTAACATTTTTTTTTTAAGGAACCAAATTATTTTTGTTATGTTTGAAGAGAAGTTCAACATGTCAACCCTGTTACCCCTATTACAGTTGTGTCCCATTATATTATCTTTAAAATAATCATCATACACAGTACACACACGTCATTTTTTTAACAAATATTAAATGACTTATTTACTGGTTTCTAATAGGTTTTTAATTGGACAGAATGATTATATTTATTTGATGTTGAATAGCTTTTTCTCATGTTATTTATCACCTACTGTACTTTGCTCTATGTTGACTGTATTCAGCTCAGAGATGTAGTTTTCTGTAATGCTAATAAAAACAACGATGGATGGATCAAATGAGGTCTTGTTAAATGAAATTAAAACGCACGTTCCTGCAGTATGTTTGATAGAACTGAACAATTCATGGGTCAACTGTCTACAGACTTTCTACAAACATTAAACATGTTTTTAATTTAATGACCCCAAGTCAAAAGGTTTGGCATATTTTTGGTTAACCAGCTGACCTTAAATGAACTGATGATCTGTTTCATTGTTTTCCTGATCTTTGTAAGTTGCTTTCATACAAGCATCTGCAAACATACAAGCATCCCACTGCTGTTTGGATGGGTTAAATGCAGAGCACAAATTCAGAGTATGGAACACCATCACCTAATTAATTAATGAAATTCTGAAATGTACGGGAAAATTGAATGTTATTGTGATTGAGTTCTCAGTGTTCTAAAGAAAAGAATTGTATGAAAAATTCATCTTATGTATATGTATATATGACTGGCTGATTTCTGTATTATGTTTCTGTACTTTTTTTGCCGATATGCCTGTTTGCATTGTGAATATTGGAGTACGCTATACAGTATAGTAGTATGTCACAATCGTTCATGTGATTCACAGTATTGTTATTAACGCAAACGTTTGCTTTGTGTTGAGACAGATACGCCAGTCTATATTTCTGCTGTGCCATCGAGGACCAGGACAATGAGTTGATCACTCTGGAGATCATCCATCGATACGTCGAACTGCTGGATAAATACTTTGGCAGTGTAAGTCACTATTGATAAAACATAACTGAAAAAAAGAACTTGCAGAACTTACTTAATAAAATCCTCTAAACTATTTGCACAAATATTTTTAAGTACAATTTGCTACCTTTTTACTAATCAGAATAAAGTGAATTCTACTTATTTAATACATTTAATATTTGGTAAGATATAAAGGAAATATTACTAAAATCAAATAAAAGAAAAAGGATTACGTTGAACAAAAACATGTCTAGCTCAAGCATTAGGGTTATCTCGCGGTCATATTGAAATAAATAATTTTTTACATCATAAGAGGTCAAGTGAGAAGTGAGAACTTAAAAATAATACCAAAACTCTCCTAAATATCCTTAAAGATAAATCAACAAAAAACACAAACAAGTCTTTCTTTTTCCTGAAAAATACTTAAAATGACAGTTAATCTGGAAAATTAATCTCCTAATGCAGTCAGATGCAAAGCATGCTGGGAACTACATATCAACTGGCAAGGTAATTATATCTACAAAATTATTTGTGTAGTCTTGACACAAAAAAATTAAACTCAATCTGACCCATTTAAATTGGTGTATAACATAATAAAATTGAATTGAATTTACTTAAATTTACTCAAAGAAACCAATTAAAAACCTAACAAGCAAAGATTTTATTACCAAGTATTTTTATAAGATTTGTTTTTATTATAATTTTTTGTTAAAAACAGGATCATACTTGGTACACTCTAATAATTTATTTTCATTAAATCTACTAAGGCACCATTATATTTTTTTCTCTCTGTGTGTGTATATGTATGTTTGTGTATGTATGTACAGTTCCTGAAAAAATAAAGAGACGATTCCAAATTTTCATTTCAAACCATCGTTTCTGGATGTATTGTGGTCTTTCCTGTCCATTGTCTGTTTAATTTCAACAAAATTCAACCTCAGGAGTGACGAAATAGTACATTTTAAAATCAGAAAAACGTTCGCTGAAATAGTCTGTTATTTTTGTACATCGTATACAGGTGTAACAAACACGCTGAATGTTGTTCTCCATCTCAGGTGTGTGAGCTGGATATCATCTTTAATTTTGAGAAGGCTTATTTTATCCTGGATGAGTTCCTGTTGGGCGGCGAGGCGCAGGAGACCTCCAAGAAGAACGTGCTGAAAGCCATTGAGCAGGCGGATCTCCTGCAGGAGGTAAGTGTGACCTGCTAAAATCAAAGCAAAATTATACTCCAGAATACGAGCATCCATTTTTTTTAAAGAAATCTCTTCTTTGTTAGAACTGCAAGAAGCGGCAACGTTTGAATATCGTGAAATCCTTGTACATTACACACCATACTGTTGGTAGTAATAATACTGTTGTTGATCCTGCGTTCATGAAACTGTCTGATGTTAAGAGCTTGATGGGTTTATAACAGCAGCAGCAGTTACTGAAGAACACACAGAACAACACGTCTGTAATGTGCTGACCAGCATTCTGGCTTCAGGGCTTTTGTTCTGATTCTCTGAAATGTAGAAATCCCTCCGGACACACACTATGGGAAAGTGTGTGTGTGTGTTTCCCAGCTTCCCCGGTCCTAGTAAAACAAAATGCTTCTTTGTTCATGTCAGTAGAGGAATTAAGTTTTACTCGCAATATTCCTCAGCTCATGGACTCTGATATTTGTTCAGATCTAACTGAAGGGTTTCATCGTTGATGTTGAGATATTGTTTAATGTTATTCACTGGTGTATGGACTTCTGAAAGTCCATCATGTTCATCTTTATGTCTCATCGTGTGGTTTGTTGAGGTCTGCCTTACTTCAGTTGATGATTCAACAGTGGATTATATCGAATAGATGTTTATTTGTTCTAGCGTTTAATTCGTACACTTCCTCTAAACACAGAATATACAATGGCTGCGTACGGAATTGCATACTATGACAGTGCATACTGAATTTAAATAACTGTGTCCGCCATGTTTTATGGTCATGTGAACCCAAATGCTCTTTGACCTATGACGTAATAACAACAACCTACTCGTGGGCATTGATAAAAACATTGAAAATGTATTTATTGACACTTACATTAAAAATGGACGTCCGCCCTAAAGTTTTACTATTCATGACTCAAACTCATTTTCGCCTACTATAAAGAATGGAAGTAGGTGATTTCGGACGCAGCCAATCACTTAAATTCAGTGTATGTCGTGCAGCATTGTTCAATGTTAGTGCTGAAGAAAAATGCAATATGAATAAATGAAAACCAACACTAGCCTAGGTCCAACGCACAAGTATAAACTGAGTTTAACGCACCAAAGACACAGAAAAACACATGTTTGCACCATACGACCCCTTTAAAATCGGAAAATTATACAACCAACATGCAGGTTTCTCTTTGCATCCTTCAAAACGTTGTGTGCGACTGAAGCATACACCTAACAAATTACTATTCATTTGCGGAAATTGTGAAATGCAAATTTGAGATATTCAATCCATCTTGCAGCCCTGTTTAACATAAACATACGTCATCTGAGGTGTTCCACTGTCTGACATCTTTAATGTCTTTATTTTCTCTCTTTCTTACTCGTTCCCCACCCGACTGTTGTGTTGTGATTTACAGAATCTAGATTTTCCGATCCGTCTGCTTCCAGGTATGATTTATAGATTATTGATTAGGAAACCCACATCAGTCTGTAGCTTTAGTTATTATTTCTGAATCCCAGCCAAGAGTTTGTGTTTCCCAAATCCAAACCCCTTCATGAGACAGGAACTTATTCATCTCACCAAACCTGTCAAGAACATGTCCAGGTCAGCCAGAAATCCAAAGAAAAATCTCTTATTTTTGTGTAATGATAATGAAGCCTATTTTAGGGCCGCAGATCTACTTGAGAATTAAATGAATATAAATAATGATCATAAGATGATGAAATAATAATCTTTTGATCTCAGACGTGTTCTTGAGATTCACCCGCTTAGTTACTAATGAACGTGAGCTGGTAAGTTGTTTCTGTATTTCAGTCTATGGTCAGAAATGTAATGTCAAGGTATAAAGGCTCTGGGAATGCATGAGGTTTGACGTGTCTGTCAGAAGAAAGGTAGAAGAAAGGTAGAATTAACTCTGGATTCAAGTGGATTTAGAGATTCTCTTCAAATGAAAGAGAGTGCATTCAACCCTACACGTCTCAGAAGATTCACGGTCTCATCTGACGTGACCTAAATGTGCAGTTGACTGACGTTGCATTCGTCTCTGTTCTGCGCTTCACTGTGAGATCTGAAGACATGTGCATCAGGTTTAATGTCACACAGAGATTTTGGAAGATTCACATGCGCTATGAAGTCTCGGCTCTGTGTTTCAGTTTAATGAGGATGTTTAATTATCAGGTTTGCTCCTGGCTTTATGTTGTTTGTGTTTCTTTATTTTGTTCGTTCTTACAAAATGTGTCGGTTACAGTCATGTGTCATGTAAAAAAATACTTTTATATTGTGACGCTGCGTACGTTTTTGGCTTTAATATGGACATTTTTCTAAAAACAGCTACTTTATAATTTTTTATAAAAGTCATATTTAATATCAGCAATATTATGAAAATAGTGTTGGATTACAGAACAAATCAAAAAGGATATGTATACATAAATATTTTGTTTGTATACTTAAAATTTGTATATTTTAGTACATTTTTGGTAGCTCCTGTAAAATCAGCATAAAAAATCCTAAACCTAAACATTTATGTCACAGTCGATTTTAGTTATTCGTAGCACCAATCCTCCTATTGTTATATTGTATTATTATTCGTGGTGACAATAAAATGAATAATATATCAATTGAATCCACACTGACGTCGTTTTATAGAACGGGTCTTTTTGATTGGCTGGTGTTTTCGTTCGTAGAGCCAGACTGAAGACTGGGGAGGTTTGGCCAATGAGGAGATCTTATAAGAGTCCCGCCCACTCTGTCAGCTTATTGGTAAATGGTGTGATTTGCCTGTTTGTGATTGGGCATGATGACGCTTGCTCTGATTGGAGGACATGTGGTGATGTGAGCGGGTGCCTTTGAACTCTTGACCTTTGCCCGGAAGCACATTCCTAAGATTTAGGCTGCATCCCAATTCACATACTTAATACTTCACGCTTAAAGTATGAACTTCTGATAAGAGAGTCAGTAGTGTGTAGTAAAACATCACAACAACGCATTGTGTTTGCCTGTTTTTTTAACATCTGCATGTTGGCTTATTTTGCTTTGGACATTTTAAAACTATACAGCAGCTGCTTTCCACCTATTTTTCTATAATTTTCTACTATGTTTATGTACTACACCTTATTCACAGCGCAAGGGCTTGTGGGTCACTTAAGTCCAGAAAGCATGCACAGATGCACACTTGACATGTTTTATCATGAACTCTTTTGTGATGTTAATCTGGCATACTGTACTGCAGTCCGTGTGCAAATTGGGATGTAGCATCTGTCTTAAAGGGACAGTTCAACCATAAATCCAATTGATTAATTAATAAAAATCGAAGCAATTAAAAAGTACAACAAACATAACGTCTGTGTTGTGTAAGAAATAAGGCAAACCTTATTTATTTTGACTAAAAAATTATATTTCTCTTACAGTATGAAGCTTTTAGATTTACACTTCTAAGAACGTATTTGTTATATTTGGATCTTGCTCACTATGAATGTAAGTAATGAATGCGAGTTAAGCGAACAATGTCCTTATTTTCATTTTTGGGAGAACTTTTCTTGTAAAGGACAAAAGTTGATCTATTGATGTTTAAAGGCGCTCTTGTGTTTGGCTGACTCGCTCTCCTCCATCACTCGTGATGCCTGATGAGAACTAACTGAGCTGGACAAGAGCAAGAGCTGGACAAACCCATTTAACTTCATTTCTCATTCTCTCTGGTGATGATGCTTCAGTGTGATGATAGATGGGACGTCTGAACCAAATTTATCCCATCATACTCTGCGAGTCACTTCCAAGCCTTTCATGATCCCCAAAATCAAAATGAGAAATAATGTTTTGCATAGAGAAAATGAGGATTTGCATGACATGCACATTTCCCCCTTATTAAATACGTTTTTCACTTTTACAGTACGGATAAATGTATAAAATATGCATATGATGATCACTTTACTGACTGTAATAGAGTGATGTTTTGTTTCTCAGAATAACTGATCTGAACACATTTGGGGTAGAAATGTACCTGTGTCATTTAAACATCAACAAAAATCTTCTTGCAGCAAAACAGAATCTCTTATTTTCTATTCTTCCAGCCGTGATGAAGGTTAGTTTTAATATGAATAATCTGATTATCATTTCACGCTCTCTTAGATTACAGGCATCTGTTCTACTTTATTTGCGGGTTTCAATTTTGTGTAGCTTTACTTCTCCTTTTTTCCACATTTTAATCATTTAAACCGATTAGAGCTTGAACACAATCTCCCTGTTCTGTTGATATGTTTTTACCTGAAAGCACACAGTCCCACATTCCCAGCGCTGCGGGTTCACCATCAGCTAATGAGAAAATCATTCCTGAAAGAACAGAGACATTCCTCCCGGATTCTGAGCTCAAAGCCCAGATGAGCCGCAGGAAGTTTGCTTGAGTTTGTCCTTGATAAGCAACCTTGCACAAGCCTTTAAACAAAAATTCTGTCATCATTTACTCGCCTTAGAGTCGTTCCAAATCTTTATAAACGTCTTTGTTCGGATATCAAGGAGAAAGATATTTAGAAGAATGGTTATAACCAGACAGATATTGGACCCAATTGACTACCATAGTAGGAAAAGTGACTTGATATTTTTTTGTTCTGTTGAACACAAAAGAAGATATTTTGAAGAATGTAGGATGACAAACAGTTCTGGGGCACATGTGATGTTCGTCGTTATTTTTCCTACCATGGGAGTCAATGATGTTCAACCAAACAAAGAAATTAAGGCAGGTTTGGAAAAACTAGGGAGTGAGTAATTCATGACCGAATTTAATTTTTTTGGGGGAATCATCCCTTTAAGAGAATGTGATGTCATTACAAACAGACAGATAAATTGACAGTCCGAGAGAGATACAGTCGCTCTGCATTCTCATCCCTAAGCGCTTCAAAGGGTTGAAGGGTGTAGGGAACCAATCATCTGTGCCCTTCTGCATCATCATTCCGTGCCCATAAGAAGTGTCCATCATTTGTACCCTTCCATATCCTTCATTTTGAAGGGCCCTTTGAAGTGGCCAGTTATGAGCACATCATTTTGGAACGACCCTTCAACAGACTTCATGGCGGCCATGATTGTTTTCACTAATTTGAAACACTCCATCAGACAGAGAAGCAGACAGACAGGTGACAGGTGAACTGGATTCTCTGATCACAGTTTAGTGTTGACCGAGAGCATTTGTTGCGGCTGTTCTCAGGTCAGTGTTTCAGTGTCTCTGATCTGTTGTGTGTATAACATGTGTCCTGCAGGTGTTCTGAGTCCAAACACATCTGCCGAGTCCTCTGGACTCTTCCAGAGTTAAACTCGCTCAGATCAACACATCTCAGGTTTGTCTGCGTGTGTTTGTGTGTGTTTATGTGTAGCTGTCAGGAGGAGACGGTCGATGGAACCGGTCTGTCACCTTGTGTTTAGGGGTAGCTTTGTGTTGTCACTCGGTAATAGTGTTTGTGTGTGTGTTTTAAAGGTAGTTCGTATTGAGAAAATGCTCACATTGTGTTCTGTCTCACACATGTCCGCCAGTTGTTTTCTTATTGTTACAGTAATTATAGAGCTGGACAGATTGTGATTTTTTTGATTCTGATAGAATTATAACAGCTTTGAGTCTCGTCTATAGTAAAACAAATGCAGCTGTACCTGCAATGTGTAAAGATGTAAACACGTTGAATTTATTAGCTCACTTTCTGTGCGTGTGTGTTTTCTAAACAAGAGTGAATTCACTTCATTTTCAGCTCTGTTTGTTGTGTGCACTACACAGGTGTTATGTGTTTTTCACTGCATGTTGTTCTACACATTTTTTAACATCTGTACCTGCACCATTATCACCTGTGAGTGTGTGTGTGTGTTTGTGTCTTCAGCCGCGACACGAGTACTTTAACATGCCTGTGTACTGATTGGCTGTCGCTGTCCGACCCGCATGCTGCGCCCCTCCCACTTCACCGCACTGCTGCTGGCTCCGCCTCTGCCTCCACACCGTCCTATCACAGAGCTGCACCTCAAGTCTTCACTGCGTGTCATTTATTTGTGGAATGTGTTTCTGATGTTTTTCCCCTCCATCATTTCAAACTGACATTGGTTCATGTGCAGGACGTCTTTTCACATTCATTACAAACAAAGCATTTGAGACATTTTATTGTTTATTTCTTAATCAGCATTGTTGTCTTGTTTTTTTTCCATTGTAACATCCCATCTGTATAATTCACAGCCAAAGCAACAAAATTGCATAAAATATTGAATATGTTTAAATTGATTATGATGGACCTTTTAAGGTTCTTATAGACGTCTATTGTAAGCGTGTTAGTGTGAGTGATGATTCAGCTCTTGGACTCTAACTTTTTATTGAATATCAGTAGTAGATTTTTAATCATAAAGCCTAATAAAAAATAATAGATTGTCAGTAGTATGTGAAATAAGCCTTCATGTAACTCAATTTTTTTGCTAAACAAGACAAAAGTACTGAGAAAGATTTAGCACATTTTATCGATCCAAAATGTTCTGGCTGTATTGTTGTGTTCTTGTTTGTGTTTACTGAGGTGGGTTTGTATCTCTGTTACTGAATGTACTGTGGTAGATGACGTGATTATTGTTTTTAGTTGAAAATGATCCTGTTTTTATTGATGAAATGACAGCAATAGATGAAATCTATGCATTTAAATTTGGATAACATTTGCACATTCAATGGAAGTTTAATATGATATTTGGAACCAATTTACACTCAATCTGTCTGAATGACTCTCTGTATTAGAGAATAAGGCAGCATCTCACATTCATTGATTCAGTATTACCATCATTCAGAATCTGTGCAATGTGATATATCTATTACAGGAACAGTTCCTAGAGGTCCTTAGTTTTCATTCAGTACTTTATAACAAATATTTTATTCTTTATTTATAGAGTTTCATTTTCAAACACGTCAATGCCTGTTTATGTCATTGATCCACTTATAAATATATGTGTGATTTGAGAAGTAGAAAGAAATAAGTAGATTGAATCAGTCGTTATTGTTACATGGAATGAATACATTTAAATTTGTGTTCGTTCGAAAGGTAATTTCATGAGAACACAAGTGTAATTCTCAGTGGTGATTCTAATTGAAGTGACACAGTTATACTGTGCACATTAATTTGTGCTGACTGAAATTTATTTGAATAAATATATATTTATATTTTTAGAGTGGAAAGAGTGTTTATTTTAATCTGTCCATCAGTGCAATGAAAGTATTTTGTCCATTTTTTTAAAAGATTGGGTAGGTGAACATAAAGACAATGCGATATAAAAGAAAAATGGAGAAATAAGAATAAACACTACACATAAACAAAAGTCACTATGCAATATAATAATCATAATCAAGTGCAGTGTTTCAGAAACATTTTATATTATTAAATACCTTTTACAATTTTTAACAACCAACCCAAATCGACCAAAGACTCACATCAAGTATGACTTCATTCTGGCTGGGAACCGTCACCCGCTTTTCACTGTAAAACTTTACAAATAAAGGTTCTTCTTTAGGTTTTAAGATCCGTTTTTATCCATTTCTTAAGGTTCTTGATGCTTCTTTACAGGTTCCTAAGAGCCGTGTGCTGTTTTTGAGTTCTTTATTGAACCAGTTCACAAACGCTAACATGAGAATTATAGAAAGATTATAAGATGCTTTAAAACCTTTGAGCAACCTTTATTTTAAAATGTGTAAATCTTGATTTATTTTTTTCAACCATGATTTTAAACCTTTTAAAATTCTCATGTTTCTTGTTTTTGTTCCCTGTTTTTGGCCGGGCTGTGTTCAGGATGCCAAAGTAAGTTCAGCCGTGTGTTTGAGTGTGTCTGTGTGTCGTCATTGTGTGTTTCTGTCATCAGTGAGTCATTTTGCGTTCAACCCACAGGTCCATTACTTTCAGATGTCACAGGATAAATTTAGCTCGGCTCATCTCATGCTTCATACATATGAAATAAAGCAGCTGCGCCCGGAGGGGTGACACGACACATCTTTATACCTGAAATAAATACACAGTGACATCAGTATTTAAAACTCTCAAAGTTCAAGGGAACATTTCACCCAAAAATGTAAATTCTCTAGTCATTCATTCATGTTGTTCTTAACCATGACCCTCTTCTGCATAACACACGAAAAAAGATTTAAAGAGATTTAAATGAATGGGAAATGAAGTCACATGGATTTGAAACAACTATGATGATATAGAAATGTTCATGTTGAGCTGAAATGTTTTACACAAATGGTTTTGTTTTTAGATGTCTATCGTGTTTGTGTTATAAAAATAAAGGTTCTGTCCTTTAAAAGGGTTATATATGAAAGTAATGATTGTTTTTATAAACAATTCACATTAACAATAATAATAATAATTGAGTAATTTATAAAGTGTTATTATGTAAAAAGAGTTTTAAACGACAGTTTAAACTTGCGTAAATGCAGGACCAATGAATCTAGAAAAGCATTTATTTATCAACGTTGAAAACAAGTCCACGAAGCGTTTATAAAAACATTTGTGACCGTCTGATCTCTGAGTGTTTGATAGGAAAAACTGTTCATCTCCTTCCACAGGAGGCAGAAACCCCCCGAAGCGTCCTGGAGGAGATCGGACTCACATAAACCCACCGCCCGACACAACTGTACCAAACCCACTGAGAGCCTGTTCATTTAAACATGTAGCAAACACACACACACACACACACACGTTTGTTTGATGTTTACTAAAGCTTAATTCAACACCCACTAAAATATTGCTCTGATCAGACTCATCTCACAATGAGCCACACTAAACACAGAAAATGTGAATCTCTTATTCCAAAGATTCTTTCACATGACTCACATCAGCATCTGTAGATGACACATTTAACCCAGATGTAATCAATGAGTTTTCTGACGTTACAACAGTTTATGGTTGAGATTAAGATTGCTGACCAAATGTGAAAACCTTTCACATGTGTGAATGTGTTATTTTGTGTTTATATGTTTTATCACAATATTATAATAATATGATATTATAACAGCATATACCATTTAATATTCATGCACTCTCAAAAAATATTTCTGGACTGTTAACACATTGCTTGTGTTACGCTATTTATCACATTTTGTGTTACATTTTGTGTTAAATAAAAGGGACACAAACTGTGATGTATATAAAGATGTCTTGTTTATTTACCATATTGTCCCGAATAAGACTGTACCTCTTCAAGAAGCTTTTTGGCCAAAAAATGTAATACATTTGTCTGAAAATAATTCGTACTGCATATTTTATTGTATATATTTTAAATAAAGTATGGTAAATGCTGGTAAAACGTACCAACAATCAAGTTTAAACATTATAGCATACCACAAAACTTACCTTTAGTACAATTTAATATTATTTAGGCTTTTAATCTTAATGTGAAAACTGTGAAGTTTCCCAAAATCTAATTGACACAGAAGTGAAATCGTATTGTTCTCTTGCTATCTGCCTATAAAAAAAGACTAGAAGCTTTTCAGTGACTGTTAGCATTCTGATTGGTGCTTTCAGTCCTGATCAAACTCGTTTTACACCAATTTGGCGCCCCCTATTGTTGCTACTGCGTTATTGACATTTAAAAGCATCGAGCTCGATTAGAAGACGACCCTATTCTTCAGATGTATTAAAACCATCCTCTTATATACGGTATGCGTTCACATGATTCTCACGAATTGGTGGAGCTGATGTATAAATTCACAAACACATTGAGCTGATACAGTCAATCTGACAGTCAACCACGCTTGTGTTGAGTCTGATCTGAGTCATGTGAAAGAGTCTTGAGAGTAAAACACAGACCAAACAGCCCATTCACAAGCCAAAGAGTGTTTCTGATGTGTGTGTGTGATTTTAGTTTCAGGTCAAAGCCCTGAAACAGACTCTACTCAAGCAAACCCTTATAGCCTAGAAAATTGTGTAGTTTTGTGTATTGTTAAGCTGCAAAATGTTTTCTCGTTGTTAAAACACGGGTCTGTTTTCTTCTATGAACATGATGGAGTAAATAGTTTGAATATAGAATCTTGTTGAATTTAAAAGGTAACGTTTTTATCTGTTTAGGAATTTTCATTTTTTGTTGATGTCAGAAAAGTGTGTAATGTGTCTGGCATTCGTGTATGTTGTTTTAGACTCGACACAGAATTCCACAGACCTGAATGACCTCACATCACACTGTGTTCAACAGCCGACACTCGACCACTGTTAACTTCAGTGTGTTATATGACACAGGATTCTGCAGAAATTAAACTTAAGAAATGAAACCAAACCTTTCAGTTCATCTGCTGTTATTGTGCATGATGCTTTGACAAAGATGTGCATTGTGAACGTGTGTGTGTGCCACTGTTGCAAACTTATTTTCAGGAAAAATTGCTAAAGGCAGGTCAATTTTATTTTTGTGAATATACAAAGGATTAACAGGAAAACAAGGATATTCAATGACAAATATGTAAACGGTAAAAATATAGTCAATGAAGGGATTATACACATACTTGCCAACCTTGAGACCTCAGAATTAGGGAGATATTCAACGGGGGGGGGGGGGGGGGGGGGTGGAATGGCTGGTGGGATGCGCAGCATGGAGCATTGTCATAGGTTAATGGAGGAAAACTGTCGTATACAGTGTTGGGTGTAACTAGTTACTAAGTAATTAGTTACTGTAATTTAATTACTTTTCCCTTGAAAAAGTAAAGTAAGGGATTACTCTCATGTTTTCTGTAATTTAAATTCAGTTACTTTTGATGTAATTAAACTAAATACTTTTTGAAATACATGCGTGTGCAATACTGTAATTGACATCAAAATTCAAAGTCTTACTTTAAAATCTGTGCTTTAATGTATAATTCTCACATTTGTAATACTTTGGTCAGTTAATAATATTATTCTTCAATGAATTAAATAAGCCGTTTCATGTCTATCCTTGAATCACTTAACTAATCAAGGTTGATGTAGGATATAGAAAGTAATTTGTAATGAGTAACTAAATACTTTTTGGACAGAGTAATTTGGACAGTAATCTAATTACACTATTGAATATGTAATGAGTAACTAGTAATTAATTACTTTTTCAGAGTAACTTCAACACTGGTCGTATACTAAAATAAATAAAACCTCAAAAACTAAACAATTTGATTTATCACGAACAATTTATCAAACAATAAAGTAATGTTTCTATAATTTGGTAATTTGCGCGCGCGCACACTCTCACTCATTTGACTCTCACGCGCATTTGCTCCTCGTGCAGACTCGTTCTTTCTCGTGCACACTCGCCCCCTCTCGCGCGTATTCGCCCCCGTTCGCGCGCATTCACTCCCTCTCGCACGCCTTCACTCCCTCTCGCGCGCGTTGTCTTCCTCTCTTTGCGTTCGCTTTACTTTTGTCAATTTACGCGCCTCATATGAAACGGCGCCCAGAGACGGATGGTGTAGCAATATTGTTGTCCGGGTGGAAATCGGGAGAAATTCGGGAGAAAGGTCGGCCCGGGAGATTTTCGGGAGGGGCTTTGAAATTCGGGAGTCTCCCGGAAAAATCGGGAGGGTTGGCATGTATGATTAAACATAATTGTAGACATACAAGCAGAAGAAATTACAATGTACTTTAAGGGGAAAATTACATGTTAATGTTAACTCTATAGTTTTGTTTATTAGCATGGCGGACAATCACATTAGCATTATTATACCTTAATGTATCTTTAAACATACTGTAAAGCTCTTCTCCATTTCGCTAGACAGTGAGAGAGATCGTAAAGAAGTTTTGTAGCTTTAATTAATTTTTTCTGTATTTAATTTAGAATGTAGCACTTAAGAGTGTAAAGTGTTTGAGAACTTTTGAGAAGATTCAATTTCTGTATATTTCCTACCTGTTAGACATGATAGCTCTCATTAATACTTTTGAACGGCTATAATTAATGTAATTAGATAAAATAATTAGAAAAGTAAATATAAGAAATAAATATTGAGTTAAAGTTATGTTTTTTGAATAGCCTGGAAGGTTTAGTATGCAAACTTGTGCTTATATAAAAAAATGAAATATAGGTATTAAAAGTTAAATTAAAGCGGCCATTCCACGCAAACACATCTTTCAAACTTTAGTTAGTGTGTAATATTGCTATTATAGCATCTATAATATCTGCAAAACGATAAAGCTCAAGGTTGAATGCCAAGTGAGATATTGTCTTTGACAGAATTCACTTTTCAGGACTAGAGAGAGAACGGCTGGAATCGGACTACAGCCCTCTACTTCCCGGGCACATGATGTCACTATTCCGAGTGCTTTTAATAACCTCCGCCCAAAGGAATACGCCAAAAAAGGGGCGAGACCTTCCTAAGAGAGGAGGAAGAGAAGTGTTGGAGTAGTGTTCGGTTATCAGAGATTGTAAACATTTGACGGCTATGAGAAATAGGACACCCCGCCTTTAATGTCCTTTGTCATTGACCTGCATATTTATTTGAGAAACTGCACTTTTTATACAACTATTTGGCCTGTGCTACAAAACTTCAAACCCTTATTAGCACCGGTGGTATGTGCAGAAAAGTTAACGTACAGCCCCCGCCTTACACACATATTTAGTGTGTGAAAATACTGACCAAACTTTCATTTCAGCCACAAAACATTCGCTTTAATAAAACTGAAGACATTTCTTAATCTGTCTGAACCGTGAGGTTTATTTACAGAGTAAAAAGTGAATGTCCTGGTTTTGGTTGGGGTGGTGGTCGGGGTCGGGGTGGACCTCTTTTTGGCACTCCCACTGGCAAATTGCTGATTGCAGGAGGAGGGGCCTATGGGTTTTGTCAATTGGATTGGACGAAGACAGCAGAGAGGGAGGAGTCTACCACCACTATAAGGGGATGGGTTAAAAACATTGACTTCACGTCAGATAACAGGCAAGAGAATTGAGAAACTGTTGCACCCCTATGGAAGCAAATAAGAGACATAATGTTTTGAAATTTAACAGCCTATGAATAATTGATTTTGAATTATTTTACTTTGGAAACCATGTATCTGAATTTATTTGTTTCGAATTTACCTCTATGAAATTTAAATATGAAAATTCTTGATTTCCAATTTAAAAACCTGAATTTAATGCTCACAAATTCAGATACAAAAAAAATCGATTTACAGAATTTCAGATAAAATACATTCAGATTGATCAAATTTGTTTGCTCTTATTCAGATCTCAAATTTCAAGTTAATAATTTTCAAAGAAAAAATATGTCTAATTCGACTGCTCAAATTCAGATCGAAAAATTCAAGTTAAATATTCACATGGTAACATCCGGGCTACCCAGGATAGGAAAAACAGTTGAGCCCAGAGCCCGTCTGCAATTGAACCGAACCATTGTTATGTTTTTATTATTTAGCCCTCATCGATGACCTCACAGGTAAAGTATACTAAAAATACACATTAATGTTGTGTCAGGAGTTTTTTTCCTCTTCGTGATTTATTAAAGATAAATTTGAGTTAGGGATGCACCGATGTCGGCCGATATTGGATTAATTTAACACCATCGGCATATCGGCAATGCTGTTTAAATATGTAATCTGCTTGTTGTACATGTGAATGAGTGGTGTGGTTTTGTGTAACTTCCTATAGTGGACTTTTATCATCGGATGGACGCGAATACATAAAGTGAATCAGCGCTGCTCACCTCGGGCGCAATTCTCCGTTTCATTTGAGTGAAGCTGCTGTCAAACTTTGCGGTGAAAATTAAAGTTCGTCGTCAAAATAAAAGTCCATTTAACCTCATAACAAACCTGCTACTAAAAATATACAAAACAAGTAATTAAATGTAAGTAGACTTAAAACAGCAAAAGAAAAAAATAGAATATGTAAGATACTGGTTCATATTAACATAGCTGTACACCACAAAATAAGAAAATACAGAATCCAGAAAAATAAAAAATGAAAAAATGAATGGAGGCAATGATTCGGATGTCTGAATATCCTATTTTTCTCTGAAGAAAATAATTTCTGTAGCAACAGGACAGACTTTATTTAAATATATTAAATAAATTATCCATTTTAAGTCAAATTTGAGTTAAAGTTTTTTATAAAATAAATATTGGATAGCACAAATAACCTTGAAGATTGTCATGTTGTCTTATTGTATTTTTATCTTAACTTACATTTAGATTTAGGCATAAGATTTAGGATTTGTGCCTCTCTTAAAATGTTAAATGGATCCAATTCATGTTAAGTAAAATAAATTGAATGCAGAAAAACTAGCCAGTATCGTATAGTACTGTATGCAATTGACCCAAATCGGTATCGAAATCAGAATCAGCCAATAGTTGTTTGTTAAAATCGGTATCGGCCCCAAAAATCCTATCAGTTTCTCCCTAATTCCAACCAAATCATTGTGAGAGATCTCACAGTGTCTTCAGTAATATTCTCAAGACAAAAACACACGCAATACTTCTGTTTTACAACTTCAACAACACCTTCTGTAAATGAAGAGGACAGTGTGTGAGAATCTGATTTCGTCCTGTCCTCTACAAATATTGCATCTGTGTTTAATACAAAAAGTGTTTCATATATCATATGTATTCATTCCTATTCATTCCTATTAATATTAGCTTCTATTCATATAAGATGTGCCTTACTTTCTTGTTGTTTAACCTCGTTGAAAGTTGTATCGTATCTTATACTGTCTTATGTTGATATAAGTATCTGTTGATCTCCGTCTCAAGGTTCCTAATAATGTCTAGGGACAATTGTTTTGATATTGTAATATTAAATATGTGATCATATCTGATTGTTCAGGAGGGTCCGTGTACGTTTTATTCATTTGATATCCTATATTAAATAAATTAATGGAAACTGAAAGATGACTCGTTTTTTCATTTTTCGTTTAGTTCACCAAACGAAAAATTAGATTTCGCCCCGATTTTTCATTTTTCGTTTGTCGTTTAAAAAACGGATTTCGGACTCAATATGGGATTCGTACATGTGGGCGGTGCTGTAACGCCCCTTTCACCCCATTGGTCAAATCGCTCAACATCCTGTACGGTCTTAATTCTGCCAGGCAGAGTAAGAGTCACCTCTAGTCCTTCATTTTTAAGTTATTGCAAGTATGTCGGCGTGAACCACTGCTTATTGTTAACAGTGCGTGATATTTAAGCAGACATATCTGTTGCAATGTACGACATTTAAGAGATGCAGTATGCTGAATACCAGGGGTCTCCAACCCTGCTCCTGGTGAGCTACTCTCCTTAAGATTTCAGCTCTAACCCCAATCAAACACACCTGGGTTGCTTGATAATTACAGAAAGGTGTGCTGAAGCAGGGTTGGAGCTGCAATTTGCAGGACGGTAGTTCACCAGGTCCAGGGTTGAAGATCCCTCTGTATACAGTAATTTATGATGATTTATGATGATATAGTATCTTTCCAACAAAAGTCACCCATTACAATAAACACTTAAAAGACACAGACAGTCAAGAATAAGAAATGTGACCTCTTCGAAGTACTACAGAAGGTCTCTGCTGACACGCAGACATAGAAAACATACATGTGTAATAGCATAAGTAAAAACGTTAACAAAGATCCTTTTTCACGGGGCATTGCGGGTGTTTGACAGAGTTGCATCAGTCCAGCTACTCACTGCCTGCTGCATGCATTTCGTCAATTCAGCAATTTATGTTCCTCAATTATAAAAAAAAATAGCAGAATAACTCTGATCCCCATCATCTGGACACTATTCCCATCACTTGTCTACCCCTTGTTTACTGTCTTATTCCTTTGGTCTTGTTATTTGTCCGCTGTTGAATGTGTTTATGGTGTTGTGCTTTTTCCTGTGTCTCTGTGGATTAAATTATACCAGTTTGGAGTATCTGCTTGTCTTGAGTGTTTGCTTCACAAACCGTGACATCTGTATGTAAGTGTCTCTGTCGACACCTAGGGTACTTTACAGACTCGACTTTCACCTGAAAATTTAGATGTGCTGGTTTTTCTCAACAAAAACTAATCTGCTTTATAAATGGGTTTTTCATTCGGTCTGCATGAGTTTATTCAGAAATTGTTACAAAATCTAAACGATAAAACTAATATTGTATTGATGGGAGAGTCTACCCGCTACGCAAAGTCTTTTTCAGCACATCCCAAAGATTCTCAATAGGGTCAAGGTGTGGGTTCAGTGGTGGCCAATGAGTGAAAATGATGTATATGTTTCCTTAACCACTCTTTCACAATTTGAGCCCGATGAATCCTGCCATTGTCATGTTGAAATATTCTTGTGCCATCAGGGAGGAAAGAACCCATTGATGAAATAACTTGATCATTCAGTCAACTGACCTCGTTCTCTGGGCACATAACGTTGTTGAACCTAGACCTCAAATCCAATGGGAGGCTCTTACCTATTTGCTTAGTTGAATCCATGCTGTTGTTGACTGTTTTTGAACGGGCAGTGTATATAACTCTGCTTTATAATTGGGTTTCTCATTCGGTCTGCATGAGCTGGTTCAGAAATTGTTACAAAACCAAAATGATAGCACTATATATTTACATTAACATTTAGTCATTTAGTAGACGCTTTTATCCAAAGAGTATTACAGAGAGGTCAGGGAGCAATAAGCGACATGTCAAACAGGAGCAATCACACAATAGGTACTGATACAAATAAGCCAAAGATAATTTAGATAATATCTACAGTACACATGGATGTCCAGTTCACAGCATATCTTCAATACTGTAAGACAACAGAAGCCCTAGTTTAGGCACAACACGGTTAGCATATCTATAAATCTGGTCACCTACAGATAGTCATTCCACCACCAAACACACACACACACACAAACACACGCACACACACACACACACACACAGACACACACACACACACACACACTTCTCCCTCAAACATTTGCAAAACATAGTGATATTCTCACAATTAGATAAAGCTGTTATTTTAAACTGGAAACAAAGAGTCAATGCCTAAACTAAAAACTAAAACAAAAGACAAATGCTAAAACTATTGTTAATCATACATACAGTGAGGGAAATAATTATTTGATCCCCTGCTGATTTAAGTTTGCCTGCTTACAAAGAAATGAAGGGTCCATCATTTTCATGCTAGGTTTATTTAAACTGATAGAGACAGAATATCAACAACAAAAAATCAGGGGGAAATGTTATATAAAGGTTATAAATTGATTTGCATTTCAGTCAGTGAAATAAGAATTTGATCCCCAAGCAAAACATAACTTTGTACTTGGTGGAGAAACCCTTGTTGGCCAGCACAGAGGTCAGACATTTCTGATAGTTGGTCACCAGGTTTGAACATGTGTCAGGATATATTTGAATCCACTCCTCTGTCAATCTAGATAAGATAAGATTCAACCGATTCGTCAGGTATGGTGACCCATACCCGAAATGTGACCTGTGCTTTTAACCCATCCAGTGATTAGTGAGCACACACACAGCAAGTGGTGAACACACGTACACCCGAAGCAGTGGGCAGCTATCACTGCAGCGCCCGGGGAGCATGTAGGGATAGGTGCCTTGTTCAAGGGCACCACAATCGTTACCCGCCGGCCGTGAGGATCGAACCGGCAACCTTCTGGTAACGAGTCCGACTCTCTAACCATTAGGCCACGATTTATATCTTTAAGGTTTCTTGGCTGTCGCTCAGTAAATTGTAGTTTTAACCTCCTTCACAGATTTTCTATAGGACTAGGGTCTAGAGACTGGCTAGGACATTTAATGTGCGTCTCCTTAAGCCACTCTTTGGTTGACCATAGTGGTGGAGAGGTTGAAATGGGAGATACAGATTCTGTTGGCAGGCCTCTCTTATATACATAAGATGATTTAGGAGTACTGTCTTAAAGTGACAGGACTAATCTGTGGGCCATGTAGGCACATAACCAATCTTTGGGGCCAGAATTCTTGCTTGTTGGTAGGGGATCAAATATTTATTTCACTGACTGAAATGCAAATCAATTTATAACCTTTATTTCCACTGATTTTTTGGTTGATTTTCAGGTTCTATCAGTTAAAATAAACCTAAACATTATAGGTCCTGCATTTATTTGTAAGCAGGCAAACTTACAAAATCAGTGTTGGGATCAAATAATTATTTCCCTCACTGTACATACATACATGCATACTGTACATATAATTTACTCGGATCACAATAATTATTGGGGAGAAGAATATTGATTGAATATTTTATTTTTGGAATATAACTGATGGGGCAATTACGGTTAGTAGTAGTCATAATGGCCTAATGGTTAGAGAGTTGGACTTACATTTAGTCATTTGGCAGACACTTTTATCCGAAGCGACCTACAGTGCACTTATTACAGGGACAATGCCCCTGGAGCAACATGGAGTAAAGTGTCTTGCTCAAGGACACACTGGTGGCTGCTGGGATCGAACCAGCAACCTTTTGATTACCAGTTCAGTGGTTTAACCCACTAGACCACCATCTCCTTGTGACTTGTGACCAGAAGGTTGCCGGTTCGATCCTCAGGCCCGGCGGGTAACGATTGCGGTGCCCTTGAACAAGGCACCAAACCCTACATGCTCCCCGGGCGCTGCAGTGATATCTGCCCACTGCTCCGGGTGTACGTGTGTTCATCACTTGCTGTGTGTGTGCTCACTAATCACTGGATGGGTAAAAAGCAGAGGTCACATTTCGGGTATGGGTCACCATACCTGACGAATCGGTCACTTTCACTTTCATGGCGTGAACTATTTCTCCTTAAACATGAATCGATGAATGTTCTCAATCATCATTACAGAATGCTGTTTTAAGTTCAGCAATGTTCATAAACTTGTACTATAAAATTGTCGCTGTTGAAAGAAAATTATTTGTGATAAATTGACTTAAATTTCTAAAACATTTCAGGTCACATTTAGTTTAGTTACATGTGATGTTGTGAGAATAAAATAATTTTTTGCAGAATTAAATTTTGTGTTTTACAAACTAACATACACATCTGCATGCAGGCTCCCAACTGTGCAGATTCATGATGTTCCTTATGTGTGATGTTTGTTCTCAGAAATACAGCTACAACATATTCATACTTTATCTGTATGGAGAGTGGATAAATTAGATTGAAAGAGGCTGACACCCCCTCTTGTGGACAGCATTAAGAATTATGGTCATCATGGAATTTTTGGAGTTTGATCTAAATGATCTGTATCAAAGTTCGTGATATAGAGCCTATTCATCCACTTTTTTATAACAATAAACATTAAAATAAGTGAAAATTGGCCCAACTTGCATCAGGAGTAGACTTTGAACTTGAGCTAGCGCATAAAGAGAGAGCGCATTTAGGCCACGCCCACACCGGGGAAACAATCCAACCCACTTTCTATTGCGGGAAAATGCATCCTTGTCATTTCTGATTTATAACAAAAAACATAACAATGCCTAAACTGCTGTGAGACAAGGTGCACAGAAAACAAGAGAAAGTCCAGTGAGCACGTCCCTCTTAACCTAGCGGGTCTAAGATATGCGAGGCTGTCTGGTGGTTCAAGTAAACATATTTTAAAGTGCAAACACTTGTCAGTATCGCACTCGTACAGACTCTTAATCTGCTGGGTAGAATTAAGTCCGTACAGAATGGTGAGCGATTTGACCAATCGGGTGAAAGGGGCGTGACAGCACTGCCCACATGTACGAATCCCATCTTGATGCCGAAATCCGTTTTTTAAACGACAAACGAAAAATGAAAAATCGGGGCGAAATCTAATTTTTCGTTTGTTGAACTAAACGAAAAATGAAAAAACGAGTCATCTTTCAGTTTCCATTAATTTATTTAATATAGGATATCAAATGAATAAAACGTACACGGACCCAGGAGGAATAAGTCTAAACAGAAAGTCTGGTGATTTTCCACTCTGGTGGTTTTATATGACACCTCCTGTTTCAAGCATATAAATATTAGTCCTTAATACAATAAACTTTGGACTCTGATTGAACAAGCACTTGTGTCTGTGTCAAACTTTGTCTCCTGGATCCAGAAACTCTGTGTGTTCAGTCGATTAGACTCTTCAACCGTAGAATATTGTTTAGACAAGGGGACGGAAGAAGTTTACATTCTTACACAGTGTCACTATCTCTCATGAGGTGAAAGTCTTTAATGCTTTAATTAGCTTTAACTTTTAAGTCAATTGTTGAAACTGTGCATAGCCCTTTTTAATATATTGATTCTTTAAGATAAAATACAAGTATTTCCCAGTCACCCAGTTTAAATGAAAGCAAGATATACTGTGAAGAATTTTAGGGATATCTAATCATTCTTAATTTTTTAGTTTTCCACCTTTTAGAATAATAACTAATGGAACAACTGTGACTACATGGGGCAGTTTCTAAAGGTTTGTCCCAGAATAATTCAACTGTTAAAGGTATCTTGGTCGAAAAAACAACTTGCACTGACATTTACATAAAACATAGTCTCAAGATGCACACCATAATGTTTTTTGTGAAGTATCTTTTTTAAAACTACTTAATTATTCTCATTTAAGGCTTAAGGAAACCTTGTCCGGGAAACCACCCCTATGGGAATTATGTTGTTACGTTGGCCAAATAATCCTTTAAAAAAATATATATATTTGTGATAAGAAGCAAGTGTTAGCCTGTTGTCACGATTACATCATTCTTCCCATAGCTCTTTTTATACATTGAAAATATGATCAAAACATTTCTTCAGGTAATTGTTTTTAAATCATTTCAGTCAAGTGTTCCAAGTATTTGTGCATTTGTATTTGTCGTTTTGTTCCAGACATGATTTATAATGTGAGTCATTTAGTGCTTTAATCTTGTGATAAATGTGAACTTTAATTGCAGATTAATGTTAATTATTGTCTGGATGAGTTGTGTCTGATGTTGTGCAGGATTGGGCGAGACTTCTGAGGTGTGAGGAGATCTGTTCTGTTTGATTGTTGTGTTATTGATTTATAAGCATCAGGACGCTGGATTCTGTGCTCTTGTGTTCATGTCACTTATAAAAGCATCTTCAGAGAAGTTTGTTGATTTATTTACGTTATATTCCTAAAGTTGTGTGATGACCGTGAGCCGGAAGGGTTTTGAACACTTCATATATGAGGCGTGTGTTTCAGCAGACAAAGCAAACGTTAATTGATCCTCTTTTCTCAACAAAATCAACATCTAGAACCTGTTCTGTATTAAATCAGATTAAATTTTCAATCCTGAATACTGAAAAGCTCAATTCAGCACAAATAAAAAAGACTTATGACTGAAACATCCGATAAAGGAATTAAAAAGCACATGAAACACGTTTACAATGATGATAATCGAACAAAACTGCAGATATTTTGTGTTTCATCACTGAGCTTTCATTCTGACATTTGAAGTCAATACAGAAAAGGAGCCGAAGCTGACAGGTGATGTTTGAAGAATGCTGCTGGTGTTTCTGACTCAATGTCCTGGTATGTACCTCACATGACTTTACACCTGTGGAGAAATAACGCCTCATATACAAGAACAGTGTGTTATCATGGTGTCTGACACTCATCTCCAGTATCGGCTTTAATGGATTAACACATCCAATTATTGTAATTAAATTATTGTTTTCTGAAACTGAAGCATGACTCTGTAGTCATTAACAGTAACTTATGATGCACAACATTATCTACTGTACAGTGAAAAGGCTTTCACCAATTCCGTGAAGAAAATGTAGTCAATTTTACTGTACAATGATGATATTTACTATGTTGTGTGAAACAACAGGTGATGACAGTAGAGACAGAGTTCTGGAAATGAGAATGACCGGATACACACGCCACCTAACACCCTTCTCGCTCTCTATCTCTCTCTCTCTCTTTTTCTCTCTCTCACTCACTCACTTCCTTACACTCTGTCTCTTCTCTTAATTTCATTGTAAGTATGCTTTAGTGGCATGGCAAATATAGCATGTTTGTAATTGTCAACATTTCCATCTGTACACATAATACAAATGTGCATACAAAAAAAAGATGCCCGTCTCTCTCTCTCGGTCTCTTTGTTTATTTTAGACAGTTTGTGTTTAACAGGTTTATCTGCTTTTGTGTCAGTTTATGTAAGATTGCAGAGGGCTTCATGGAGTTATTTTTGTGTGGAGATTGTTTTTGTGAGTCTGTTGATATTAATAAGTGTGTTTGTTCTGTATTTATTTGAATACAGTTCTAATGAGGTTTTATGGATGCTCTCTGCTGATGTTGACTTGAATGTCTTGTCTTGTCGTGTCAGTTGGTGAATGTTTCTGCTTTTGTTTGTCTGTCTGAACAGTTCATTTCTTTGATTGAGCAGTTTGATTAAAATCTCTTGTGATTCTACATTCATCATCATTTCTCTTTCTTTCATCACATCCAGTCCAGTATCAGGTGCGTCGTGATGAGACTCTGGTTCAATGTGTCACGTCTCGTGTGGAGGTGGAGCGATCCTCAGGTAAATAAACCTGCTGTCACAAACTCCTTCTCACTGACCCACACACAACTTCACCGACATCACACTTCTTTCTTCACGGCCGACAAACCAAAGAAGTCAACAACCCTGAAACATCATAGACACAGGTAACAATTTATTTCAGATTTTTCAAAAAAACTTTTAATTGCTAGAAGTTTCATGGAGTCTTGCAAAGATTGTACATAATAACAGCAGCATTTAATGAATATGAATTTCAAATCATTTCTGTTTTGGTGTGTTGTACATTATAGGAAGTATGTCAGTAAATAATTAATTGTAATATTATTTTATTATTTTTTAAAAGTTATTAAGTTCAAACCCAATGTTAAAAATGATATAAGGAGTTTTGTTCCAAAATTAGATAAAACATTTAAAAAATCATGTTTATTATTATGTTATCATGTTTTGCTTTTGTTAGTTACTATTGCGTGAATTAAAACAAACCAACTGCCGTTTGATTGATATTTAATTCACAATAAATAAAATGTTTTTTTTAAATCCTTTCTTATCTTGAATATATGTGTATGATTTGTTGTCTTGATTTACGTGTTGTGGTTTTGGCTAAGCTGTAATTGGTGACTTGAATTATATAATGACATTTAACTGGCGAGAGATGCACCTGCCCCGCAGGCCATCATTAATGCGTGAATAATGACTGAACATTATGTGTGGGAGATTATCAAGAAATTCTTGCTTATGATTGGATCTACTTCAGATGCTTAGACATTTACATCATGACACATTAGAAGACAAATGTAAACTGACAGTCAAATATTTAGACACAAATACATACATACTACTATTATTAATCTTTTGAATACCAAAACAAAAGTCCAAATGTTTGACTGATGGTGTGCATGTGTAGACACCGTTTACTCAAGAATATTTCTCAGGGTTGACTGATAATATCAGAGATCCGTACAGTATGTACACATTATATGGGGCACGTTGTCCTGATTAAACCAGCCTTTAAAATGCATATTAAAAGCTTTTCATCAAAATGTAATTAGTTAAAACATTTATGAAACAAAATTGCACTTTTGAGTCAAAATCCACGTGATGTTGGACAGGACACACAGTTCACATCATTTAGTATTTATCTGCTTGTTTTCCATGTGATTCAGAGATGTCAAACTCTTCTAGAGGTCCAGCGGTCCGAGCGTCTGCGTCTCGAGCAGTCGGCTCATCAGCAGGTTCTTCAGACACACTCTCTGGATCTCCAGGTGAGGAAGATGAGGATGGGTGTGGTCTGTTGATGATGATGTCATCAGAGCAGGGATTTCAGGAAAGCCGTGAGTGGGCAGATGAGTTTTGAGGGTTTAAGACTGGGTCTGTTCTCATCTGTCCAGGTGTGTTCATGTTCAAATCCAAAAAAGAAAAAAACTACAAAAAGAAAAATTATTTTTGAATGTACGTGGAATAATTGTAAAGATAAATATATTCTGTTCTGAGCACAAAGAGCGTGTTGGCCAGTGGTGTTCATCATCATCATAAATTTACATTTCTGTTTCGATTTTAATCAAATGAACCCAATGAACCAGTACGACTTGATTTTTTCGGTCAAACAGAACAGGAGATGTTAGAAACGGACAGCCTGTGGCTTCTGAAGATTTCTTTATAAATCGTCAAGCTTAATTCAGATTATCTCAAAACTGCCTGACAAATAACTGACATCCTATTGCCCGAAGACAAAAACAACAAGACTTTAATAAAGCTTCGCTGAAGGTTTCAACAGAAACTCTTTTGAGTTTGTTTTCTTGTGTAAATTCTCTAAACAGGTTGTGTTTTTTTTTGGGTCAGACTCTCTCTTGACGGTCCGTTCCATCGATCTTCTGAAGTCCAGAGATGGGCTGAACCGCAGAGAGCATCGCACGGACGCTTTCATTCATGACAAACTGATCGTCCGCAGAGGTCAAACCTTTCAGATGTTGATCGACCTCTCGCGACCATTTAACCCTAAAACTGACCGTCTTCACCTGGAGCTCAGGTTAGGTCAGTGAGAAAAACATTCCCTATGTTCCAGGTTAGTGTGCTGGTATTTTGATTTGCATATGAATGAAAAAGCACAGATGAGATCTCT
Organism: Triplophysa dalaica; assembly: GCF_015846415.1. Taxonomy (NCBI): domain Eukaryota; kingdom Metazoa; phylum Chordata; class Actinopteri; order Cypriniformes; family Nemacheilidae; genus Triplophysa; species Triplophysa dalaica. The sequence continues at coordinate 19,013,408 of NC_079561.1, read as the reverse complement.
TTAATGATTCAAAAAATGGTTTGAGAAGAGATGTCAACCATGTCTCAAACTCAGTGTTGTGTGTAACTAGTTACTAAGTAATGGGGATTAAAGTAAGGGAATACTCATATGTTTTCTGTAATTTAATTACAGATATTTTTGATGTAATTAAACTAAATACTTTGTTAAATATATGCGTGTGTAATAGCGTAATTGACATCAAAATTCAAAGTCTTACTTTAAAATCTGTGCTTTCATGTATAATTCTCACATTTGTAATACTTTGGTCAGTTAATAATATTATTTGAAAGAATTCAATGAGCCGTTTCATGTATATTCTTGAATCACTTAACTAATCAAGGTTGATATAAGATATAAAAAAGTAATTAGTAATGAGTAACTAGATACTTTTTGGACAGAGTAATTTGGAAAGTAATCTAATTACACTATTGAATATGTAATGAGTAACTAGTAATTAATTACTTTTTCAGAGTAATTTACCCAACACTGGTCAAACTGAGCTCAGATTTGTCAAGTCTGCAATCAAAAGTCAAGACATCTGAGATTAGATTGATACCTGAATGAAACACAACTGATAACCTTCTCCTCTGGGAGTTATATAGAATAATGTTGAGTTTCTGTGCAGAAGTGTTGTTGAATCGTTTTTCTGTATAGACCTGTCATCTATAACACGTTGACAAAGCAAGTGCTGGGAAATGAGAGTATTGTGATGTTTTTGTTGTATGTTTTGTGAAGTCACTTGTTTGAATGGTAAATCCGTTTTATGACAAAGAGAGAGAGGAAATGAAAAAAAAAGGAAGATTCATAAAAAATTTCGAACATTTCAACCACTAAATCCATTATCAGTGAAACTGTGTTTATTCAGACGGAAGAATGTATTAATCATTCATTCCTGCGTCTCATGAGTCATGAACCCTAACCCTATACTGCAGCATACTTTAACTTTACTGCTGTAAACCGTGGCAAACCATAGCCAACACCACAATATACTTTAATATTTATTATAGCAAACCGTGGTAGGCTGCAATAAATACTGTAGTTTACGGCGGTATTTACAACGGTTTTTCATGGTAACCTGTGGCGAATTCAGAAGTATATTCAAATATTTACTAGTATACTTTAATATTATCTATACTAATCTCTGGTAACCAGTTGTATATTAGTTGCATTTTCTAAATGTATACTACAGCATTCTGGTGAATTATGTAGTAAATATTCTGGTATACTATGAAGTTTTCCTTCACATAAGATATTTTGACGTTCACATCAGCTTGATTAAATCAGAACAGTGGTGTTATCTAACCCTCACATCTTTTTGCATTGTTTTGTTTATGACACAGATTACATGTTCACGAGTGTTCGAGGGATTCGCATCATGGTTTGGTTAGTGGATGATCTGGAAGACGGCCGATGGGAGATGAAGATCGTGGAGCAGAAAGACACAAAGATCAGATTGTCAGTCAATACTCCAGCCAGCGCTTCTATTGGCCAGTATAAAGTCTCTGTGGTGACGTATTCACGGAAGGGCGGGATGTTATTTCCATACGCTCAGAATAATGAATTCTACATGCTGTTTAACCCCTGGTGTGAAGGTACAAAGACACAAAGAAATAAAACTCATTTATCTTTATGAACTGCATGAACATGACACTGTATGTTTAAATCTCTCTCAGATGATCCGGTGTATTTAGATAATGAAGCTGAAAGGAGAGAATGTGTTCTGAATAACATGGGAAGAATTTACTACGGTACCGAGCTGCAAATCGGAACCAGAACCTGGAACTTTGCTCAGGTGAGAACTGAAACTGTCATTATACAGCGAGTGGAGCTCTTTTTTTATTTTATTGCAAGTCCACAACAATATTTGAAGAGTTTATTTCCAAAATCAGATAACTTCATTTTTAAGTAGTTGGTTGGTTTTGATTTCAGCCATGATTACCAAAAAAAGAAAAGCTTGCCAACAAAACAAACACATGATTGTTTTATCTCATTTTGGAAACAAACTCTTAATTTCAAAACCTAATAAAACAATCTAGTGTTTGGCATAGCAAGGAAGATGTGTACTTGTTACAAAAAGAAAGCAAACACGTCTGTTTTGTCTTATTGTTAACCAAAGCACGCAAAATATATAGAATTGAATATACACAAATTATTTTTAGGACTCAGAATCAAATCATAAGCCACAGTTTAGAGTGCATCATCTGGACCCAAAAATCATTTTTTTTCCTTTGACAGCTATTCATGTTCTGACTAAATTAACTTTTTGTGTCAGTTTGAAGAGGATGTTCTTGAAGCTTCTCTGTTTGTGTTGGAGAGATCGCGAGTCTCTGTGACGGCGTGGGGTGATCCGGTGATCATGTGCAGAGTTATATCAGCTCTTGTGAGTTTTATTCTTCATCAAATGTAAATTTACATTTTATATTAACATTCATGCACAGGCCACACACTTTAATCTAATCTAAAGCAATTTGAGGTGTATATTGGTGGGGTTATATATGAATATATTGGTCTTAGTATCACTACAAGCAGAGTACAATGTCATTTTCATCTCTTGTCTTTGATAGGTCAACTCTAATGATGACAGGGGTATACTGGAAGGCAATTGGTCAGAGAGTTTTGAGGGTGGGACCGCGCCCACAGCCTGGAGTGGCAGTGGAGACATTCTGAGACAATACTACAAGAGTTCAGGAACGCCTGTGAAATTCGCTCAATGCTGGGTCTATGCTGGAGTCACAAACTCAGGCGAGAACATGTTAACGGTTGCTTAGCAACCTCACAGAACACATTAGCAACAGGTCATCAAATTCTGAAGAAACTGATGACTATTGCAATAATGTGACAATTCCCTTGATGCTCAGGATAGCGCTGGTGAGTTTAAAGAGACGGAACAGTAATTTCCGGTGTTCTGTCAATTTATGCTCCCCTATCAAATTTTGCAGCCTCCACACAAAACAGGACTAACCTCCCCCCAACCCAATCACAACACGATGGGGAAAGGAGGGTTTCAGGCTGGCAAATATGGGTGTTTTTAGAAATAAAAAGAATTAAGTAATATATAAGTGATATGACAGATACATTTCTCAGTCAGTCAGTCATATTTATTTATGGAGCACATTTAAAAACAACAGCTGTTGGCCAAAGTGCTGTTCAAAATTTAACCATTAAACATAATACAAAAGTAAAAATAGAACACAGCGACAGATAGTACACTACAGTTATACCACTGTCCTTACTTATGACCAGATGCAACCGTAAATAAATACGTTTTAAGAAGAGACTTAAAAACCCAAGTACAATACATTAAAGTAATCTAATCTGGATGAGATAAAAGCATGTATTACAGACTCCATGTCTCTTAATGTTAACATTTAACATTTACATTTAGTCATTTAGCAGACGCTTTTATCCAAAGCGACTTACAAGTGGGGTAGGTAATGGAAGCAATTGGGACAACATAAGTACAACAAAAGCATAAGTGCAACCAAAAGAAGACTGGTCTCATATAACCTAACACAGTATACAGAATCATTCATGTTAAGAATGACTTCATCTTTACAATATTCTTTAGCTGATAAGAACAATTTTTAACCACCGCATTATTCTGTTTATCAACAGTCAAAGCAGAGTCAAAAGTAATGCCTGAGTTTCTGACATGTGATTAAAGATTCCCAGATAGAGGCCCCAGACAGGCCACAACCTCTGTAGAAGCAGGGGAGCCAAAAATGAAGACCTCAGTCTTAGACTCATTTAACTGAAGGAAGGTGGCAGACATCAACTGTATAACATCTCTCAGACAATCAAACAGACACTGTAAGCTGGAGACATCCTAAGGGTGTCTAAGACTGAGCATCATCTGCGTAACAGTGGTATGAAATTGTGCCTCCTAAACATAGCATACAAAGGAAGCATGTATAAAGAAAACAGAACAGGACCCAAAATTGAGCCCTGTGGAACCCCACACAAGACTGGTCCACAAGATGACGAATATTTGCCCGTATCTAAAGAGAAGATTTCTGAGTACTTCCTTAATTCAAAACAACTCGAACCGGAAATTAGTCTGCGGGCTCTGGCGTCGCGAAAGCGCACCGGCGCCATCTTGTGTAATTAGCCCATTGTCAGTTAGGTAGAATAACAACTTCAATGTTTATTGTCACTCTATATTTCTGAAGTATTTTTCTTTACCTTTTTCGCTCCTTCAGTGTTGAGATGTTTGGGAATTCCTACCCGCTGTGTGACGAACTTTAGCTCCGCCCATGACACAGACTTCTCCATGACAACGGATATTTACATTGATGACAAACTGGAGGTCATTAAAGAACGTACGAATGATTCTGTCTGGTACGAGAAACACAACCATTACCCCAAGAAGGATCACAAGTTATTTATGTCATTGTTGGCTTATTCTCTCTCTCTCTCCAAAGGAACTTTCATGTATGGAATGAGTCCTGGATGGCTCGTCCGGATCTCCCGGTGGGTCATGGGGGGTGGCAGGTGGTCGACTCCACCCCTCAAGAGCACAGTCAGGGTTCCTACCGCTGCGGTCCGACCTCTGTCACCGCGGTCCGTAACGGACAGGTCAACCTAAAGTACGACACACCGTTTGTGTTTGCTGAAGTGAGTTGTCATCTTTACATCAAATCTCTGTTTCTCAACTTTATAAAGTGTTTATATAAAGAATCAGTGATAAGTAAATTATTTGTTATTTGCGTCTGGATAAATTGAATCGTGTTTCAGGTGAACAGTGATAAAATCTTCTGGCAGAGGAAACCTGATGGGAGTTTCTCTCAAGTCCACGTGGAGAAGCATTCCATCGGTCAGCACATCAGCACTAAAGCTGTGGGCTCAGACATGCGTATCGAGATCACACACCTCTACAAACACCCAGAGGGTAATAAAACATCTACAAATTCTCTTTATCTGAATTGTTTGATGTAGATGAACACATTCAAGAGTGTCCAAAAACATTCTTTATAGACATAATAGTGATGTTACCTCCCCAAAAATCTTTCATATTTGATCGATTCTTCAGACTGAAACATAATTTAGAAAACCATGTCAAACAACAAACACTGACATATAAATGTAACTTATACACTTTCATCATGTTTCAGGTTCAGAGGAGGAGCGTATGGTTGTGGAGACGGCCAGTCGTTACGGCTCTAAACCGATGATGTATCCCCTCCCCTTGGCCAATGATGTGACGGTTGAAATCATTATGGAGGGGGCGGGGCCTCGTATGGGCGGTGATGCCAAACTGAGTCTGGTCCTGAAGAACAGAAGTTCAGTTCAGCGCAGCACAACACTTCTGTGTGAGGTGCTGGTCATGTATTACACTGGAGTTCTGAAAGCATCGCTGAAGAAAGAACGTTTTCCTGTCATCCTCAAACCTCAAGAGAGTGAGGATCCGTTGACTTAAACACAAACTTTATCAGATTGAGAATGAAGTGTTATTTGTGTCATATGTTCTGTTGTGTTCCTCAGTCAAATCTATTCCCTGGATCCTGCAGTATGGAGAGTATATGAATCATCTGGTGGATCAGGGAGCTCTGATGCTCACCGTCACCGGACGAGTCAATCAAACCAAACAGATTCTGGCCACTCAGTTCAACTTCAGACTGCGAACACCAGATCTCACCATCACTGTGAGTCAAATACAATCATTCATCATCTGCGTCTGACGGAGAAAATCTCTTCTAATGAGTTTATTGTGTTTGTTGACTTGTGTTGATGGAGTGTTTGTGTTTGTTGTGTTTTCTAGCCTGTAGGAGAAGCTGTGATGGGTAAAGAGCTGACGGTCAAGATCTCATTTCAAAATCCACTGCAGCAGGTGTTGAAGAACGTTCTGTTCAGGATCGAGGGATTGGGAATGCAGAGCGTCAGAAAGATCCTCTATGGGTGAGAGCAGGTTTATTCTGTGATAGATGGGTTCAGTAGGATGTTCATGGCTGTATTATTCAAATGTTTATGTGTTTGTCAGTGATGTGGAGAAGCTGGCGACAGTGACACTGACGGAGAAGTTTGTCCTTGTGTTCTCCGGCCCTCAGAAGCTTCTGGCATCGATGGACTGCCGTCAGCTCACTCAGGTGCACGGAGTCGCTGATATTGTGGTGAAACGACAGTAAAACAGAAACTTTATTTCATTTCTGTTTGCTCTGAAGGACAGTAAACACACTGAAGGTTAAAACACATTTTTATTTGTGCTCAGAAGAATGACATTTGTTTGTCAACAATAAAGATCTCACACAGGTCATAACTGTTACAGTTTGTCTGTTTTTTTACATAAGTTTAAGTTTATCAACTCATAAATCATTCTTTAATGTCTATAACAAAACAAATAACAGTAAATTATGTATATTTAAAATAAACTAAACAGCCTGCCACACATTCTTAACCAATTATTATAATAGATTTAAAGACATCAGGTGTTTTCAGAACTATTTATAAAAACGTAAAGATTGATTTGTTTGGGTAAATTAGCTTTTGCAATTTTAATAGAGGATTCTCACATTTGTAGAAACTGAACATGTTATTTTTATCCTTTTTGTGAGATTGACAAGTGTGGTGTGAACAGAGCTGTATAAAGATTCATGTAATCGTCTTTTGTGTTTCATGAATAAAACATCACATTTAAGTGGAATGACATGAGGGTGAGTGATGATGTCATTTTTAGTCAACTATTACTTTAATCTTTTCAGATTCTTAGTGGACTGTTTATTCATTCAATCTCACATTCATCCAGTCAATGATTTACTCGTTCATTCATTCACGCACAGGTAAGATGATCAGAGGCTTTGAGTTTTTACCTCCATCATTATTACATGGGCAGAAGTATGGATAGAGAGTTTCAGTGAAGGATTGACCAGTGAATGAGTAGATATGAGAGCTGGAGTCCATATCATAAAAAGAGACCAAACCCTCCTCATAATCCACAAACACACCCACCTTCTGTGGACTCACACTCAGAGACAGAGAGACGAGAGGACTATCACAAGATGAGTATTTATTCTCATTCCTCAGCAACACAGTCCAGTATGCATTCACTGGTTTCAGTCTGATCCGTCCCTTTCTGTTAATAGATTCTCTGGCCACTCCTAAATCCCATGCAGTCTTTCCACTGACCTGAACCTCAAAATAAAATCTCCCTGATGAGAATCCCTCTTTTCCCAGAACACATGAACATTTATCAAATCTCTCAGGATTATCAGGAAGCTCTTGCTTTATGTCTCCATGTCTCACTTGTTTTCTATCATCAGACAGAATCAGATATGGTGAAGCTGTATCAGGATCTAGAGTCACATCCACTGAGAGAGATCAGAGAATATCAATCAGATCTTCAAAATATAAACATGTTGATGTGTGAGATATTTAATACAGAGTGTAAATAATGTGTAGATGTAAATATTATGTGTGTTTATAGAGTTTATGTGTGAACATCACACACTGTACCTGCAAACTGCTGCTTCATGATCAACACTGTCAACACAAATGACAAATACACATAAAGTCTACTCGTTGGACAAAAATGTCTTGTCAATTTAAAACAATGAAAACACTTCTACAGTTTCACAACAACTGTAACTAGAGTCCGTTGCTTTAAATCTAAATGTTTACTGAGATCAGAGACTAGCAAACACTAACAAATGTGAATCTATAACTCACATGTTTGATTGAGTTTGTGATCCAGAGTCTGTTTGAGTTGAGTCAGAGGTGTCACAGTGTTCAGACTGTAAGAAGTATCAACACTGATGTCAGAGCAGTTCTTCATGTTGACAGGTGTGCACAGAGATGAAGAAATCTACATGAGAAGAGAGAAGTCCATCATCAGATGAAGTGAAGTGTCATGATGATGTTTTGTGATTGATGAAGAGTGACCTGTATGAGATGAAGATGATCTTCAGTGTTTGACATGATCTGCTGCAGCTCAATGTTTCTCTTCTTCAGTTCACTGATGTCCTGCTCCAGATCTTTCATCACATCTTCAGCGTGTTTCTCTGCTCCTTCCTGTTTCTCCTCCATCATCTTCAGTGCATCACACTGACATCTCTCAATGGAGCGGATGAGATCTCTGAACATCTCCACACTGTCTGCTTTCTCTTGATCTGTCTTTCTCTGACACATCATACATCACATCTACTGGATATATTTCTATATTTATATTTCAGTTATGTTTCCACTCACCTTCATCAGCTCTACTGAGTGTTTGATGTCTTGAATCTTCTTGATTCTGTCCTGAATCATCAGCTGCACGTCTGTCTGTGTCTTTACCAGCTGAGTCTAGAGAGAGAGAAAATCACGTGTCATCACATCTGTTCCATCTCATGACAGAAAGAAGAAATGGTTGAAAGCATTTCTTGCCTTCCTCTGTCTGCTCTCCTCCTCTATAGAGACAGTGTTGTGAGTCTTGTGATCTCCTTCAGTACAGAACACACAAACACACGTGTGATCATCTCGACAGAAAAGCTCCAGAGGTCTCTCGTGTTTCTGACATATATAATCATCCAGATTGATCACAGGATTGATCAGTGTGTGTTTCTTCAGACGCTAGACTCTCGTGTGAGGCTCCAGATGAGTTAGAACTCTGACACATCAGACACGTCTTCAGAGCTTTTTTCTTCTCAGTACAGATGTCACAGAAAACATCAGGTTTATCATCATGAATCTTTTCTTTAAAGTGCTGAACGACGTCTCTGAGTGTGGTGTTGATCTTCAGATCAGGTCTCTTCATGAAGGTTTCTTTACAGAATGGACAGACGCAGTTCTTTGTGTTTTTCCAGCATTTGTTCAGGCAGTTTTTGCAGAAGTTGTGTCCACAAGGAGCGGTGACTGGATCATTGAACACATCCAGACACACAGAACACTGAAGCTCTTCATCTAATGGACCACTAGAGGACGCCATGACTGAAGAAAATAAGTCAAGCAACAGTGTCATGTCAGTCAAGCAACAGTAGGACTTGAATGTTAAGTTGGTTTCTGTACTTCTGGTTTGCTTATTATCTCCATCCTGATAATATGTTTAGTCTTAAAATCTTTTATATTTGATAGGATTGTGGCTCCTTCAGCATCCACTCATTTTTGTTGATATAATCTGAAAACATTTGCAAGCTAATGATGTAAACAAAAATGTTCTTACATGTGTAGTCAATGTGTAGAATCAAATTATTATAATATATTCTAATATGAATATTTTAATATAGTAGTATGGTTCTGTTATTTACCAGCAGAGTTCTTTAACTATTCGGGTAAATCAGCACAAGGAGAACAGCTCAACAGAAAGTAACTTCTTAATTCAAACCAGTCTAACCTGTGGGTTAACTATCATAAAAAAACTAAATTCAAGGTTGAAAACAATTTGAGGGTCATATGATCAAAATGTACACTCAGTTGATTAGATTCTTATTTCTCATCTCAGAAAGTCTAGAGAAAATAATTGTATATTATTATAATATCTATATGTGAGTCTATTCATGAATACAATTAAACCACAAACTACATCTCACCACAAACTTAAACAAGGTTGTTAAAATAAGTTTTGTTTTTCACTGACTGTGTTAGTTTTATCTGTAGTTCGAAGTCTGTTTCTCTGGCCTTTAAGTTGTACAACACCATCAAACTTTCATTTAAGACCAATATAAATTATTCTTAGACTATATTTCTGGATAAACTACTAAACCATCTGACAGTTCTTTACTTACCTGAATGAATATCAGCTGTGTTCAGTAGTCTCAGAGAATCCGAATAAATATTCTGATATTTGAAGAGATTCTGTTTCCTCAGATTTTGACAATCTTTGTTAAATTTCACAATCTTTAACTCACCTGAAGTCATAGCCACGCCCACCAACTACCTGTACATTCATGAATATGCATTCCTGAGGTTCCATTAACCAATCAGCACTATTATATATTTTGTATTCTACATGGTCTCATTCAAACATCATATGCATTCAGATTTATTGGTATCTTATATATATTCTGTTTTTATGATGGGGTGGTTAATACCAAATTACAACAGTTATACAACAACAATTATGTTATGATTGAAAAAGAATAATGATTATAAAAATGTCAATACTCTAAAAATATTGTTTATCCTGGGGAAATGTATAAAATCGTTTATCTTGTTTTGTAAATTATTTTGGATGAGTGATTGAATGTTTTAATATTAACATTACTGTACAAGAAAAAACATTTGTGTGAGTTCATGAAGCTTTTTTTAATGCTTTATTGAACATTTTGTTATAACAAAACAATGTCACAACATAAACATAACATAGCATTAAGACACACTTAGATTAATGAAAAAAATGAATTTTTGTGTCAAAGTCAGATCCAATTTTTTTCTTTAGAAAAGTTTTGGTATAGGGTAAATTAGAGTTTTATTCTAAAGCAATTTAAGGTTTATTTTGATGCAGTTATATTTAAATATATTTGTCGTAGAATACAAGCAGAATACAATGTTAAATCATTTTCACCACTTCTCTGTGATAGGTTAACTGTAATGATGTAATGAAAGGTAATTGGTCTGAGAGTTTTGAGGGCGGACCGCGCCGACAGCCTGGATCGGCAGTCTCAGCGTTGCCAGGTCGGGTTTCTTTTGAACGGGTTAGACCAGATAAAGGACCAGATATTGTATATTCAAGCTATCGCAATGCCAATGTGGCCCAAAAGTGGATATGGTGGTCTAGTGGGTTAAACCACTGAACTGATAAATCAAAGGTTGCTGGTTCGATCCCAGCATCCACCACCAGTGTGTCCTTGAGCAAGACACTTTACTCCATGTTGCTCCAGGGGGATTGTCCCTGTAATAAGTGCACTGTAAGTCGCTTTGGATAAAAGCGTCTGCCAAATGACTAAATGTAAATGTAAATGTAATATGTACGGTAGGGAGAGTAACTCAAATGTCACAATGTGGATAACACATGTGGTAACAAACGACTCGAATACTTTGTAAATATAACTATAACTGAATTCACAGCAGTTGAGTGATTTAATAAAAATCTTACTGAAAATGGAATTCTACTAACGTTACTTCTGTTCATCATACTCGTCCTTGACAGCTGCTTGACTTGCAACATATACTTCACAAAATACATACTGTAGTTCTGTCAGATGTTAAAAAAGGTATGAATTAAAATCACAATGTCAAGCCGTGCTTTAGTTATAAAAGAGAGAATCGTATTCACGCAAACATCATGTAAGTGCTACTAAAAACTAAAAATGCCCTTGTTTCTGAGATTACATCTGTTATTGAAACCAGGCCTAGTGAACGCCAGGTTCTGGAAGGCAGCAAGCTATAGGTTGAACATCACCTCCACAAAAAAATTTCAACGACTACTTCTCTAGTCCCGCCCACTGGATAGAGCGAGCAAGCAATAAACAAACATGCCGTTAAAATTGCTAAATATTGTGCCACACCTGGGTGTTGAAGAACACAGTCGCTGCTTATCCTTCCTTCGGATTCGGATATTAGGAATGTGTGGTAAATGTTTATTTTTAAAGACGTTCCAGCTCATGTGGGAAAAGCATGGACCCAGTTAACCATATCACGTGATGGTTACATAATTTAAACGTAATCTGGCGACCAAATTAACGTTGTGGCAACGTAACCAGTTACATTGTGACAACTGAAAAAGTGAAATTCCTGGATTCGTCGATTCGTTGCCACAACGTAACTTCATGACGTTGTCAGTAGGTAACCGCAACATTGTAACAATGTACCAGTCAGGACAGGGTCACAACGTCACTGTTACTTACTGACAACGTCACAAGGTTATGTTGTGGCAAGAATACAGGAATTTCACTTTTCCAGTTGTCACAACTTTACTAGATTACATTGTCACAACGAAAGTGAATTACTATTTTCAGATTACGTAATCATACCATTGTGACAACGTCAAATTCATATATTCGTATAGTGAATTGTCCTGAAGGGGGACATTTTTTGCATTTCAGATTTTGTGAAATATTGAGATGTGTAACCAAAACATTACATACACAACCAATACCATTTCAAAATACCCAGGATGTGTCCTAATCAAATAAAAACAGAAAATGCAGATAACACATTCAGGAAAGACATTTTACACATTAGTGCTCTTCGTCTGAGAAAATGATCAGTTTCTTATGTGGGGCACAGAAAAGTCTAGATAAAAGGCCAATCTCTCCTTGATTAAAAAGTAATATGCTCTTTGTTATGGGTGGTTGAAACATGGAAAATGAAACATCATCAGACAAATAATACAATATTTAATTAAAATAATTCATTTATTATAAAGACATTAAGCAACTATTATGATATATTTCGTTATCATAGAAATAAGTTGCACAGAAAATGCACATTCAAAATTTCTTTACCGATCTCTTATTTTTTTCACTTTAGTTAACAAACACATAGGCTACAATAACAAAATGCATAGCATGAAGGGTTAAGGAAATTTGATTAAAAAAAAAGGGTATACATACAAAGTTATACTACATTTTGATGGACAAACATTTCATAAGCACATTAGATCAAGAAGTAGCAGGACTGCTTTGTTTAAAACAAATTTATACTCCTTAATATCAAGTTTGTCAAAACTCTGTCACTGACCTTTGGGCAGTCTTCACACCATGTGCTTTTTATTTGTTGATTGCTACGCCCTCAAATATGACTGGACATCTAAGAGGTGATGTGATTTTGACCACAAGGCACCACAGCTTAGATCAACTAATAGTATCACTGTCATTCATTTATTTAGTGGGGAGCTACAAACACTACAGCTTAAGTGTCCCACATTAGGCAGTGTCCCACTTTAGGGCAATTCACAAATGGATACTCAAAATTCAGTTAATTTATTGTACAACAGTACACAACAACATTTTATTGTTTTGCTTTAACAACTGTCAATACTAAAAGAATAAAAGCTTCAAGAAACGTGGAACAGGTTTATATCAAAACAGTAATTTGTGTAAGACTCATTTAAATACATAATAGCTATAGTTATAGTTATAAAACAGCATAAAGACAGTGTACATATGATTTAAGCATGCTACAATTTTTTTTACAGATAAATATGAATAAAAACACTTTGAAATGAGTGTTACTTAATTTAAGTCTTTAGGGGTTTTGTCATTATTTTGTTGTTTTCAGTCTTCAGTGCATATTCCGGTTGCCATGGTCACTCTGCTCTTAACAGCCAGTGCTAAATATAAAAATAAAACCAAGTAATTACTTACAAATCATTTTATACATTTCATACAAAACATTTAGGCTACATGTCTTACCTGAATTATTATTATTAGAACTTCGAAGAACTGAGCGATCATGTAAGGCGCAGTTCAGCTATTCTGAATTTGAGCTAAGGTCGAGAGTTGCGCGCTGTTAATATTCCTATACAACACAGAGCAGCCTGCATAGCGTGTTAATCTCTTGAAAATCTGAAGGAAACTTGGAAGAAACTTTTTAAACAAGTTTGGTAGTATCATATACTCATACACAAGGTAGAAACCTGAAACAAGTGTTTCAAATGTGACAGCTTCACATCTGCCTTAACCGATTTCACCACCTCAAGCTTAAGCCCAAGGAATTGAACCTTTATTGAAGGACACCCAGATTCAAAACCCACATGAAGGCGAAGATATGGATAATGAATAATACTTTTATTAAAACATGCAATAAACTATGAAGAAAGTAACATATCTAAATTCAAATTATAACAATAAATTATCCTACATCCAACATAAACAAAGGTAAATTTAAGTAAAGAAAAAAAAAATTAAATGCATATGTTTGGCAATTTGCCCTTCTGGCCACCCAGGCAGAAGGGTTTGCAATCCAAGCCCTGCGTTACGCAGATGTGCACTAAAACACACACTTGTGATTGATGCAAATCCAACAAGTGGGAGAAAACAATAGGTTAATATCGTAACCCCGGTTCTCTGATACATCGAGTAGAGACACCCACTTATGGGAAGGGCATCCGTACCTGACCTCTGTAGAAGCATCCAATTGCACCAAGTCTGGCTAGACAGACAGGGGCACGCGCCCTATGCCAGTTGAGTACCTGCCCCCTCATCTAATGTAAAAAGGCTACTGCACGCACTCCCTTTCCTCAGTGAGCTTATTCGCTTCTCGTGCAGCAAGCAAGGCAAACTTGGTGGATCTCTTCATCTTGTTGTTTCAGAGAACCGGGGTTACAATAGTAACCTATTGTTCTCTATCATCATCTCATTTCGAGATCCACCTATGGGAAAACTGGACAGCTCCCTAGTTGCCTTATACGCTCAATGAAAATCTGCAAGGCAGAAGACGGTAACCCGTGTGGGCGGTGATATGATAAAAACCTGCGCCCATCACACCACTCCTCAAACAGAACAGTTCGCCCTCTCACGGGCCAGACCCAGAGAGCAGCCCTGCCCGGGTAGGGTGGTAGATTTCTCCGCTCACCTGGGACAGGAGGTCCGTGCGTAACAGGAGGGGCCATGGTTGGGAATACAACAGAGGAGAAATCTCTCGCATCCATGGTGCTTTAGGCCACCTGGGTGCTATCAGGATAAGAGACAAGTTCGGATCTCTCACCCTGGCAGGGGTAGGCACTATCAGTCAGAGAGGAGGCAACGCAAAGAGCAGCACCCGTGGCCACGGGTGGGCCAGCACGTAGCACATAGAGTGCATTCAAACTCGATAGAAGGTCCGCTCCCCTGTTCAGAACGCCCGGAACATGTGTGGCTCTTACTGACAAAAAATGTTGCCTGCTCATACCAACAGCTTGTGAGCCAGAGCATGGAGCTTGGGGGAAAGCATGAAGGGATTTACATATGCTACTGCAGTGGTGTTGTCGCAGCGTATCAGCAAATGATGTCCCTGCAGACGGGGCAAATAATGCCTCAGAGCCTTCCACACAGAGAGGAGCTCCAAATAGTTTATATGAGCTAACTGAAGTGTGTTGGGCCTCACACCCGGTACCGTTCTGCCCTCTTGTGTGGCTCCCCATCCTGTTAAGGATGCGTATCTGTCTGTAACCAGGTTCGTTTAAGTGTGGAAGAAAGGAGTCGGGGTCGGCGTGGCTGGGAAAGCGATACGATTCTTTATTGTACAATACTTCCGGATTTCACACTTCCAGTATTCAAAATTAAAGTCCCACTTGATCCCTCTGGATCGTAAGATTCCGTCTGCCAGCTTTCCTTGGACGCAACGTCTCTGTCCTCTGGCGCACTCGTCTTCTCAGCCGCTCTCTCTCACCTCCTCCCGATCTGCCTTGGGGTTTTAAAGCGTCTCCTCGCCAATTACTAGAACGACAAGCAGGTGTTTTCACTAAAGCGTTGATCTGCCTGAAGACCTTCCGCAGGAAGTGGAATGAGCCCAGGTGGTCTAAACCACTGCGTGTCACCTCACGAACATCCCACTGTGTCCGCCTCCAAGGAAAAGGCGACACCTGTTATCATTTGTCTTCTTGTGTTGCTTGTGATCCCCCAGGCAGGTCTCTTGAGCAAACGGCTGTGGACCTGAGTTCTCAGGTCCAAGAGAGGGAAGGTGTTGAGAGTGACGTACAAAAAACTTAAGGAAAACTTCAACTTTTACAGGTCATACACAAGAAAGGTGACATTTTTTCAAGTCCACCAGAGGAACCTCTAGCGCACTGTGTAAGTGAATACTGTGTATACGGAGCAGGTATTGCAGTGACATTTAAAAACAGGTATAGGGTGGAGAAAGTGAGACAGCAAAACAAAAAATCAGGTGAATGTGCAATATCCCATGAGGAAGACGGTAGAACTATTTTTCAACTAATCACAAAAGTAAAATGCACTGACCTCCCCACATACGAAGATTTCACCAATAGTTTAAGACACATGAGAGACTGATGTGTAGAACATAGAGTGAGAAGTGTTTCTGTACCCCAGCTGGGGTGGGGTCTGGACAAACTAGATTTCCAGAGTCCAGAGCATCTTAAGTGAAGTGTTCACAGGAGTGGACATAGTCATAACCATATATTCATTATAAGCATTATAAGGATATTTCATAAGCTTTAGATAGGATTTTTCTACTTTTTCTACTTTTCTACAGATTGTTAAAATAAATAAAAAATAACCATCAGGCGGCAATAAAAAAGAAAGATTTTACACCACCCCCGTATACCATTGCCCTGTTAGCAACCAACCAAAATATCAGATGATGAGGGAGATGATGATGAGGATTATGTGTGACCTGTTTCAGAGGTCAAGAGAGGGATTGAAGGATTTGATCATTTAATCAGTAGCGTAATTGCATTTAATAATTTGATTGGTTTTGTCTTGTTTGGAGGTGAAGTCATAATATTGTGAGTGTTTTGGTGCATGCATTTGATGCCCAGGCTATGTCCTGATGGGAAGTGCTTTTAGCAGAGGAATGTGAGTTTGGGGGGGAGAAGGGGCATCTTCGGCTGCAGTTGTTTAGGGGGTTGGGGGAGGTATCTGGAATGTTGTTTCAGAAGTGTTTTACAGGAACGAGATAAGGCAGAAGTTGGTGATTGGTGAAAACAAGGAAGATCCTGCCCCCAGCAGAAGAGAGATCGACGTGAAATAACAATAAATGCTGTGAATTTGTGCTGTGGGGGTTGTTGTTCCTTGGAAGGACAGAGTAGTGTTGTCCAGCAACCCAGCGCGCTGTATTTTGATACTTTCTGACCAATAAAATTCTATACTTGTCAGAGATTGCCTTCCTTCAATTTTTGAACATGCAGGACGCCCTTAAAGTCCAACAGAGCCCAGTTCCACGCATTGCCATGAAGCACCACTCACATTTTCTTCAGAAAATGTACTTTTCTAGTTCCACCTTACCCTCCAGTAACACACGATATCAGGTTACAAATAGCGCCTTACCTTCATGTTACTGGAGACCATCAGTAAACACATACCACATACACAGGTTCAAGTAAAACTTATAAAGATTTATTGGTGGCATTATACAAACAAGACTATTTACGAGGACTTCCGAATGTTACCTCGGTAGATCATGAACATTAAACAAAACAAACAGAAACCAAATGCGCATGAAAAGAAATACAATCAGATCTCACAGCACAGCAAATTATAACACCATAGTTCATCACACTGGACATGCATTTAATGGCTCAGCTCTGCCTTTGTACCATACCTTCAGTCCTCGGCATAGTAACACAGTGAGAGAAACAGATTACTTACGAACAAATAAACAAAAAACAACAAAATTAAGAAAACTAGCAATAAACCAAACCCTCAGTAGTAATCTGTACCAAAAATAAACCCAAACAAATCAAATGAATAACAAGAGCAGCATATAGGCCATATAGTGTCACCCTAAATTCTGTAGCCCTATAATATAAACATTTAAAAGTCACCGTTATTTATTAGATTAAAACATCACCCATTAAACATTTTGTTAATACTTGTTATGTCATACCTGTCTCAATGATCCCAAACAGACCCACATCAACTGAAATTAGAAAGTTAAAATTCCTTTGTATTAAAAGAACCCGCGCATATTAATCCACCTCCCTAATAAATGGACTAATTACCTGCTCTCAACATCCCACCATCACACAAGAATTCTCAATAGCACCTGCATGTGCGTCAAACTATTTCAACTGGCCGGAAAAAAATAATAATTCAAGAACCCGTTCCTACCTAGAACCTTTACACGGTTGACCTCACCCTATTTATTCATAGGTCTCCCAGTATCACCTGCTACAGTAATCTGACCAAATGGCAATGCGTGCTTTTAACCGGCTGCATTCAGATACGCTCCACTATTCAAGCAAACCCACCACCATTCCGCACTTACCATTCAAACCTGCGCATGACTGGAAGTGACCTGCCAGAAGAGGCTGCCAATTAATGCTACACAAGCATAACAATTGTCTTGTGAATCGTCAATGTTAAGAATGGGTTTATGTGCTTGCGATGTTCAGAAACGTTACAAGCAGGTCATGTTGATATCAAAATATAATCAATATATATAACGTAACTGGACCGTTCTTGGTTATGAACTGTCTCAAATCTCTAGCATGAAAAATAACGTTAAGATCTTTACACGTCCATTGAAAATTTTAACTCCACCTAATCGGAAACACTAGACACAGTTGCTCCTCTGCGTTTAAAGCAGATTAAAAATGGCAGCCCATTTTTAATTTAACGCAGTAGCTAAATAACAAAAAATAAATTGTCAGCGACTTCAGATTCTGGATCTCAACATAACAGTGATGAATTTATGAACAAGTTCACATGTAAAATCCAATATATTAGAAGAAAAATTATAACAAAGCAACCAGAACCGCCCCTACAAATCTACTGAAAGAGATGTTCCCAGCAATTATAGATCCTCTTCTTAGTATTATTAACTCATCTCTGACATAAGGACAAATAATGGCTAAAGCATATATGGTGGCTGTTATAAGGCCCCTTGTCAAAAAAAACCAACTCGACCCTAGAGAACTAGGGAATTACAGGCCTATATCTGAGTCTACCTTTCATATCTAAAGTTCTGGAAAAAGAACTCAGTTTCAACTCAAGTATTCTCCTTCCCTCAAAAGAATGACATTAATGAAGAATTCCAGTCTGGATTTAGACCACGTCACAGTACAGAAACTGCTTTGATCAGAGTTACAAATTATCTGCTTTTGCATCCGACCGAGGTTGTATCTCGTTATTTGTACTGCTAGACCTTAGTACTGCATTCGACACTATTGACCACAGCACATCCTACATAGACTTGAAAGTTACGTTGGCATTAAGGGAATAGCATTGAAATGGTATAAGTCTTATTTATCCGACCGTTATCAATTTGTAGCAATAAACAATGAGGTGTAACACAAAACCCAAGTCCAGTACGGTGTACCACAGGGCTCAGTCTTAGGGCCTCTGCTCTTCGCATTATACATGCTAGGTGATATACAAAGCTAGGTGTTGGGTGATATCCAAAATTCTATTTATCGTGGAAACTCTTGTAACATTTGAGACCCAATATCTCAGTGATCTTTTGTCAGCTTCATGATCACGGGTCTCAAATGCTGAAAGGTATGGTCATGTAGTGCCAGAGACCAATCAGACACCCAATAACTAGTTATATTTCTTAAATATTTCAACAACACCCCTCACCCAACCAGCAAGCTAATCTCGAGGGGGTCTGCCCCCTTCTGCAATTTACACCTAGGCAGGACCAGATCTCTGGTGACCATAGCAACCAACACCACTTGGCTTCGTCTTTCCAGATACAGATACTCTGCATAAAACTGGTTCTTTATGATCACTTCCAGCCAAGATCAACTGGAGTCTCAACAAACTGCATCAGGACACTTTCTTTCTTTTGATGTGCAAGACATGCAAGTATCATACTTAGTCTTATTCAATGGATGCATCATTAATCCTTTTTACAAAGGTGCTTTACAAGAAGAAACTCATGTTTTGTTCAGGCTATTGATCTTCTGAATATCATATACTGCCATAGATCCATGCTCTTTTCTTTTCTCTAGTTCAACTTAAACCTTCTTCCAATGCTTAACTATGTGTGTGTATGTTAGACTTAGATTAGTATGTGTCTAGTTTAGGTAATAAAGTCCTGTTTTATTTCACACGTGACATTGTTTGTAGTTCTTGCTCATAATCCTGAGTCCCTAAACATGGAGATTCTTGCTACCTGCTCATAATGCTAAGTGATTTCCCCAAATCATGAACTTTGATCCTGATAAGTATACTTGATCTTTATCAATTGAATTCATCCAAATTTGGGCTGATATATTAATTTCCCTTACAAAGGGGGATGGAGAATATATTGCTTATAACTGTGATCAAAGCTCATGGTAATTCTTACAAATTTGGAAAAGAATAACGTTTAAATAATACTGTTCCTCATTGAATCCTCTACAGTCATATATACTTAAACTTACAGTTTTTCTCAATTGTTTACACACAAATTCTGGTACTTCAGACACAATGACCACAACATGTAACTCATTCACCAACCCCCTGAACCAATTCTGCTAAACTACAAGCACAGTTCCTGCTTTACACTCAAATTGCAGTTCTATAAAACACTTTTTTCAAAACACTACACACAATTCTCTGCTTTTGGCACAATTTTCATGCAGAAAATATCTTGTTTTCACAAGGAACACACTGCCATTCAAATATGCACACTGACTCATCACAAGGGCAAACACCCGTCACACAGTTTTACAATTAGCAATCAGAGCTTTAGCATAAAAAGGCAACAGGTGAGCTCTTCTGTTTTGGAGCAATGGATGCCAACATTGGAAACAGAGGCAGAGCCAGAGGAGTGAGAGTTAGAGGAGGAGGACGGGGAGGACGAGGACGGGGAGGACGAGGAGGACGAGGAAGGCCAAGGACTGTAATCTCTGATGAGATCCGAGCCACTTTGGTTGATCATGTGGTCAACCATGGTCTAACAATGAGGGAGGCTGGGCAAAGAGTACAGCCACATTTGAGCAGGTTCACTGTAGCATCCATCATCCGGACTTTCCGAAATGAGAATAGGTAAGAAATCTACTCTCACTAGAAAATTGCAGTACTGCAAATCAATACAGTACTCAATGAGTACTGTTCTGTAGGACTGTAAAAATTCTGCAAATTATGTTTTAAGTATTTAGGAAATGTATACCTACATTGTATTTACAGTATTTTACTATTTGTTTGGCAGAACTGAAAGATTACCAACACAAGGTGGTCGGGAACGTGTTCTGTCTCCTGAACAGGAAACTGAAATCATAAACATGGTCCTAGAAAACAACGCCATAACATTACGGCAAATACAAAGAAAAATAATAGAAAACAATGACATGTTTCAAAATATTGATAGGGTAAGCTTATCAACACTTGACCGTGCCTTGCGCAGAAATCATCTCAGGATGAAGCAGGTCTACAGAGTGCCATTTGAACGCAATTCAGAGAGAGTCAAAGAATTGCGATATAACTATGTGCAAGTGAGTCCCACAATTGATGCATACTCTCAACACTGTATACAGTAAATTATACATATTTCAATATTGTAATCATAATGATTGTGCTTCACAATATTGACCACTCCGTGTCTATTTCTGAAATTGTCATGTGTGTTTCAGAGAGTCCTTGAGCTAGAGGTGGCTGCAGTGGAGCACCAGTTCATCTTCATTGATGAGGTTGGGTTCAACCTCACAAAAAGACGAAAGAGGGGAAGGAATATCATCGGCCAGCGTGCCATTGTTGAAGTCCCTGGCCAGCGCGGAGGGAACATCACAATGTGTGCAGCGATTACCCACCACGGCGTCATCCATCACCATGCTACCCTTGGCCCCTACAACACCGCCCATCTGATCACATTCCTTGACACCCTACACAACACACTCATTCCACCAGATCAGGTAGATGGCCCAGAGCAGCTCAGGTACGTTGTTATTTGGGACAACGTAAGTTTCCACAGGGCTGCTCTGGTTCGTAACTGGTTCACTGCCCACCCACGCTTTTTAGTTGCTTATCTCCCTCCATATTCTCCATTCCTCAATCCTATTGAGGAATTTTTTTCTGCCTGGAGATGGAAAGTGTATGACCGAAATCCACAAACGCGTATACCTCTTCTCCAAGCAATGGAGGACGCATGTGGAGATATAGCAGCTGATGCTTTCCATGGCTGGAATCGCCATGCTAGGCGATATTTCCCCCGCTGCTTGGCCAGGGAAAACATTGCTTGTGATGTGGATGAGGTGCTGTGGCCAGACCGCAACAGAAGAGAGGATGCAGCATAGTTTTTTTTGTTTGTTTTTTACTGTAACTGTATACAGTAAATTCTTCTGTTGTTTTGTATGTAGTGTATGTGCAACTTTGTGTTGGTTGGGAATGGGATGTACACTGTGTACATTGTTTTTGCGAGAAAAATAAAATAAAATTTACAGTAAAAAACAATATTCTCAAATATTTTACAACACACTCATGTTTGTACTCTGTGTAGTAAGTGTAACACTGAACCAAAAAAGGCCTAATTCAATTAAGTATTTTACATTCATCATAGTGTTTTACATTGAGCACATCAGTGTTCAGCTGGTTCTTATTAATGTCTATACAAATGATGGTTTGTGTGTGTCATTTGAAAACAAAATCCCATTTTGAGAAGAAATAAGATTGTTTTGAATGTAAAGTTTCATTTTGCTGGAGAACTGAGGGGTTTTGCCCATTGTGTGTGTTTTTTTGGATTTGTGTGTAGAGTTCTGAGAATATGAGGCATGCTTTCAGAAAATGTGTGTAAACAATTGAGAAAAACTGTAATACAACTATAGGCTTTACAAACTATACATAAAGCCTTGCCATCACATCTGGGAAATAGCCTTCCTGTAGCTCAGTGGTAAGAGCATTGCGTTAACAACGCAAGGTTGTGGGTTCGAACCCAGGGGATTGCAAAGACCTATGTAAAAGGTGTAGGATAAAGCAATGTAAGTCGCTTTGGATAAAAGCGTCATGTAAATGTAAAAGTAAAATCATCCTGTGCGATTGTGTCACATGAAATACTGATGTGGGGAGGTCATTTATAGATCACAGGAGGTCTCCAGATAATAATGATGCTTTGCGAAAACTGTGAAAGGTGCATATGTGTAACTTAACATTACGTCTCTAACCAAATTCACAGAAGGCTTCAACTACACAAACTGCCATCCAATCAAGCAGAAGTCGTTTACTTCCAAGTCTCATTAATGAGGCACACTCATTAAAACCATGTTTGTAGAGCTGGCCTCAAAATAGCAGAAAATAGCCTATTACTTATTGATTTTGATGTTTTATAATGTAAAAACCATGCGAACATCATACGCAGACCTCATACAACAGTAAAAAACAATAAATAAGGCCAGTTCAACACACCTTTAAGGCAACTCTCAAAGGTAAGCACATTATTGTTGCTGCTGTTCTTTTTATGTTCTGTTGTATGTATCAATGAATTTCACATTTTTTGCTGCAGTTGTGTGTGAATGAAGAGGATAAAAAAAATAAAAAAATAAGATAGTATGAAGCTCTTTTGATGTATTTTATTACGCACCTGATTTAAGGTGATAATGGGAAATGTCATCTGTGAACACCATGTCATAGGTGACCTCCTAATAAAGCTTAATCTGGGAATTGAACCTGCAACCTTTGGATTTGTCTATCTAACCGTCATACCACAACTTCCCTTTACTTAAGTCACATTTGTTATAATATAAACTGAGATTCATCAAATATTACGTAGTTAGTAGAGAAGAAGAATGAGAAGTAATTCCATAATAAATTGTCCGTAAATTGTAAGGTGTGCATTCTACGATTTAATAATAAACCTAATTTTAAGTATGTATGCAAACACATAAAGCCTTACATTTATTAAAAATGGCTTGCATTATTTTAAAGAATTATTTTATGTAAAAAAGCTTACAAATTGGAATAATATTAGTTTGGAATGGTGCGCGACTGGCAACGTTATCATACCAAAATACTGAAAAATTATTATATTTTATGTAATCTGTACCTCCACGTCCACTTGACGTTCATTGAAACCACACACATTCGCAGACGACCTCTGAAGCTTAGTAAAGTTTCCTTAAAATAAGTAGCCCTGGAACACAACTTAAGAACCCAGCATTCTTTAAAGTGTATACCTTTTTACTAAATCATTACAATGTTTGACAAGAAACATTCAGTGAAGGTCAACACACTAGTCATTTAACATCTCCGGGATCTTCTGTTCTGAACAGTTTTCCGAGGATGAACTTTGCAACACTTCATGTGAATCCCAAGACGTCTTAATTCTCAAAAATTCCATCCACATGAGGAGCAGTGGTTAAATTTCCCTTCAGTGAGACCTTCTCTGGTGTTTCTTCAAATGGTCAGATCTAGTGAAGGTTTTGCCACACTCTGAGCACATGTGAGATTTCACAGTCGTGTGTGTTTTCTCGTGCTCTTTCAGATAGGAGACTCGCGTGAAGGTCTTTTCACAGATGGAACAAGCATGAGGCTTCAGATCTGAATGAATCATCATGTGGCTCCTCAGGGCATCTGCAATGATGAACGCTTTACTGCACAGTTCACACTGATATGATTTCACTCCAGAATGACGACGACGATGCACTTTCAGAGTCGATGTCCATGCAAAACTCTTTCCACACTGATCACATGTGTACGGCTTTTCTCCGGTGTGAATTCTCATGTGAGCTTTCAGGATGCATTTTTTAATGAAGCTTTTTCCACACTGATCACATGTGTGAGGCTTTTCTCCGGTGTGAATTCTCATGTGATCTTGAAAGCTGCTTTTAGAAACGATTCTCTTGCCACACTGATCACAACTGTACGATTTTCCTCCAGTATGAACTCTCATGTGCGAATTAAGATGGTCTTTACGAATGAAACTCTTTCCACACTGATCACAACTGTAAGATTTTTCTCCAGTGTGAACTCTCATGTGCAAATTAAGTCGGTCTCTACGAATGAAACTCTTTCCACACT
Source organism: Triplophysa dalaica (assembly GCF_015846415.1). NCBI lineage: Eukaryota > Metazoa > Chordata > Actinopteri > Cypriniformes > Nemacheilidae > Triplophysa > Triplophysa dalaica. The sequence continues at coordinate 18,988,965 of NC_079561.1, read as the reverse complement.
GATCACATGTGTAAGGCTTTTCTCCAGTGTGAGTTCTTATGTGCGCATTAAGCTGGTCTTTACGAGTGAAGGTCCTTTTACACTCCTCACATCGATACGATTTTTCTCCTGTATGAATTTCCATGTGTCTGTTAAGGTTGCAGTTACGCATAAAAGTCTTTCCACACTGATGACATGTGTATGGGCGTTCTCCAGTGTGAATTATCATGTGCTTACTAAGATCAGATTTCCGGGCGAAGCTCTTTCCACACTGATGACATGTGTAACGCTTTCCTCCAGTAGGAATTATCTTGTGCGCATTAAGTTTGGATTTACAATTGAAGGTCTTTCCCCACTGAGCGCATGTAGGAGATTCTTTGTCTGTTGCTATTCGACTATTCTTAGGAGAGAAATTCTGTTCAGATTCTTCTCCAGTAATGAGACGATGAGTTTTTTCCTCCATTTCATTTGGTTCGGAAATTTCCTCTATTATCAGGTCTTAAATGAACAATGAAAATCGATATAATCAATATCACATAGTTCAAAAATGCACTGAGGGCTTCTGAAATTATAAATACTGTTCATGTCTTTATGTCATCATCGGTTAAACATGAAGAGAAGATACACACCTGAATAAATCACATCATCTTCATCTGTTTGTTCTTCTTTGATTTGTGTCTTCAGCTCCATCTCACAGTCCAGCAGCTTCACTGATGTCTTCTGCTCTTCATTACAGACAGAAAGCAGAAGATCTGGAGATGTTTGATCAGTGAAGTCACAGAGAGAAACACCACATACATCCTGAAAATAACATCACAACAAACACAGAATAACATTCAGGGATTATACACATTTAAACTGGTATGAAGACCAATGTTACATTTATAGATGAGGAGGAGTGGTGAGATTTCTCTTCTGTGTGACGTCTCATGTGAGCTTGAAGCATGGCTTTATGAAAGAACATCATTCCACACAGATGACATCCGTAAGGTTTCTCTCCAGTGTGATCTCTCATGTGGTCTTTAAGGTGGACTTTACAAGTAAAGGTCCTTCCACACTGGTCACATCTATAAGATCTTTCTTTGATGTGAATTTTTAAATGTCTCTTAAGGTGGCAGTTACTAATAAAGGTCTTTCCACACTGATCACATGTGTACGGCCGTTCTCCAGTGTGAATTCTCATGTGCCTAGTAAGTTTGGATTTATGATTGAAGATCTTTCCACACTGAGGGCAGGAGGGAGATTGTTTGTCTGTTGCAATCCGACTATTATTTGGTGAGAAATTCTGTTCAGTTTCTGCTACAATTATGAGATGATGAGGTTTTTCCTCAATTTCATTCAATCCTGAACTTTCCTCCTCCATCAGGTCTAAGATGAACAGAGAAAATCATTATGATCAATACCACATAGTACAAAAATGCACGGAGCACTTCTGAAATCACAACAATAGTGCTCATGTCTTTATTTCATTATTGTTAAAAGGGAAGATACACACCTGAATAAATCACATCATCTTCATCTGTTTGTTTTTCTGTGATTTCTGTCTTCAGCTCCATCGCACAGTCCAGCAGCTTCACTGATGTCTTCTGCTCTTCATTACAGACAGAAAGCAGAAGATCTGGAGATGTTTGATCAGTGAAGTCACAGAGAGAAACACCACATACATCCTGAAATCACAACAAACACAGAATAAAAGTTTGAGCTTTAAAACATTTTAACTAGTATGAATCATTATTGTAACATTCTTACAAACCAAAGTGTGTCATAAATCTTTCATATTTAATTTAACAAAACACCATCTCCAACACCTTCAGTTTTATGTGATACATTGATACATATAATCTAGTATGAAGACCAATGTTACATGTATAGATATCATACACATGACATGTGTCCAAACCTTTCTGTTGAGTTGGTCTCTCTCTCTGAGTTTTGTTTCCAGTAACTTCACCTCTTTCTTCAGCTGACAGATTTCTGTCATCAAATCATCAATATCCAGCATAGACAGATCAGTTCCTACTGATTTACAGCACATCACATCCACCTGCACCATCATCATGGACACCTGAACAAAACATCAAAATCATGTTCATACTCATACAACGCAAAAACATCATTACAATATGATTAAATGTGAGAGAAGCAAATTTGAAAAAAAAAACGTCAATTAAAATTAACAAGCTAAGGAAGCCATGGAAAAATACAAACATGAGTGCCAAAAAATGGTGAAAAGCAAATAACACAAAACTTACTGCAGGTAAAATTGTGAACAGCTGATTCTTCCCGTGCGGTCTTATGTAACGCGTGCTGCGTTTGCGCCACCTGCTGGACTGAAGCGAGACGCTGCTTACCATTTACTCATCTCTATGATTTACAGTTGTTCGATTTTGTTTATTTTTGTCATATTTTTCATAAATGTCACTGTAGACAACTGTAAGTGGTTTTATTCACATTTTAGAAAAAAAAATCTTATAATAGAGTACCAGGAATTTCCACCTATCACTCAAGACTAAATTCTTATTAATACTTGAAACATATTTGCATCCACTCACATGGCAGATCGTCGAAATGTCTCATTGTGTAATAACATGTTTTATTTCAGACTTTAAATCAGATGAGCTGTATCTCTTCAAACACTTTCTTCATCACTAAACAAACAATTCAACTTTACAAAATCACAAAAACTTTCATTTATTGACCTCTGGTGGCCCTTGTCATGAACCCACTGATAAAATAAATTCATGTTAACATTACTGCAAAATCGGTTTTTGCTAAATAATTACACTGTTTGAAACAAATCATTCAGTGAAGGTCAAAGACAAACTTCATCACAAATAATTTTTACACGTTTTTCCAGAAAATCTCAGGGATCTTCTGATAGTTTCATGTGGATAAAGTTTATAACACTTCTTCCTGTGAGTCTCAAGACGTGTCGAATCTTTAAAACTCCGTCCACATGAGGAGCAGTGGTGAGATTTCTCTCCATTGTGAAGTCTCATGTGGTCTTTAAGGTGGTCTTTACGAGTAAAGGTCCTTCCACACTGCTCACATCTATAAGATCTTTCTCCAGTGTGAATATTCATGTGTCTCTTAAGGTGGAAGTTACTAGTGAAGGTCATCCCACACTGATCACATGTGTACGGCCGTTCTCCAGTGTGAATTCTCATGTGCCTAGTAAGTTTGGATTTATGAGCGAAGATCTTTCCACAGTGAGGGCAGGAGGAAGATTGTTTGTCTGTTGTTATTTGAGATTTTGTTTGTGGGAAATTCGTCTCCGTGTTCGAGCAGCTCACAGATTCTACTCCAGTTATGAGATGATGAGGTTTTTCCTCAATTTCATTTGGTTCTGAACTTTCCTCTTTCACCTCCATTAGGTCTAAAATGAACAGAGAAAATCATTATGATCAATATCATTGAGTACAGAAATGCACTGAGCACTTCTGAAAGTATAACAATAGTGTTCATGTTTTTATATAATCACTGGTTAAATATAAAGGGAAGACACATACTAGAATAAATCACATCATCTTCATCTGTTTGTTCTTCTTTGATTTGTGTCTTCAGCTCCATCTCACAGTCCAGCAGCTTCACTGATGTCTTCTGCTCTTCATTACAGACAGAAAGCAGAAGATCTGGAGATGTTTGATCAGTGAAGTCACAGAGAGAAACACCACATACATCCTGAAAATAACATCACAACAAACACAGAATAACATTCAGAGATTAGATATATTTAAACTGGTATGAAGACCAATGTAACATCTATAGATATAATAATGTTTTGGGAGACCTACTCAAAAGTGAATGGGCAACAAATTCCTACTACTCTTAATACTTGAATATTTGCATCCACAAAACTGATAATAACTTATCAGTTAACACAGACACTTTAACTTTACAAGATTACAAAACTGCGCTAACATTTTATTTATTAACCTCTTGTTGTCCAACAAGTACTGTAGCTCTTGTCAGAACCACTGATAAAATGAATTTAAAATTCAGAAAAATATTAATATTCTCACTTTTAAAAATAAAAGTGCTACACAATGCCATCGAAGAATATTTTTTGTCTTTATGGTTCCCTAAAAAAAACGTTAACTTCCACAGAACCTTGTAACCTTTTATGGTGGAAAAGGATTGTACAGACTATAAAAAGGTATAAAAGAAGATGTTCTTTTAAAAACCTTTGATTTAAAATGTTCTTTGAAAAAACTCAAATGTTTCTTTCAAAGCATCGCTGTGAAGAACCCTTTAAGAACCGTTATTTATAAGAGTGTACAAAATGCCTTTGCTGAACTATTACATTGTTTTATAAGAAACATTCAGTGAAGGTCAAAGACCATCTCCATCACTAGTCCTTTTAACATGTTAGCCTACTTCAGAAGATCTCAGGGATCTTCTTATCCGAACGCTTTCACGTAGATGAACTTGGCTCTCTTGACAAAACTTTCTGTGAGTCTCAAGACGTGTTGAATCTTTAAAACTCTGTCCACATGAGGAGCAGTGGTGAGATTGCTCTCCATTGTGAAGTCTCATGTGGTCTTTAAGGTGGTCTTTACGAGTAAAGGTCCTTCCACACTGGTCACATCTATAAGATCTTTCTCCAGTGTGAATTTTCATGTGTCTCTTAAGGTGGCAGTTACTAGTGAAGGTCATCCCACACTGATCACATGTGTACGGTCGTTCTCCAGTGTGAATTCTCATGTGCCTACTAAGTGTGGATTTACGAGTGAAGATCTTTCCACACTGAGGGCAGGAGGGAGATTGTTCGTCTGTTGCTATCTGACTATTTTTTGATGTGAAATTTTGTTCAGTTTCTGCTACAATTATGAGATGATGAGGTTTTTCCTCCATTTCCTTCGATTCTGAACTTTCCTCCTCCATCAGGTCTAAGATGAACAGAGAAAATCATTATGATCAATATCACGGAGTACAAAAATGCACGGAGCACTTCTGAAATCACAACAATAGTGCTCATGTCTTTATTTCATTATTGTTAAAAGGGAAGATACACACCTGAATAAATCACATCATCTTCATCTGTTTGTTTTTCTGTGATTTCTGTCTTCAGCTCCATCGCACAGTCCAGCAGCTTCACTGATGTCTTCTGCTCTTCATTACAGACAGAAAGCAGAAGATCTGGAGATGTTTGATCAGTGAAGTCACAGAGAGAAACACCACATACATCCTGAAAATAACATCACAACAAACACAGAATAAAATTCAGAGCTTAAACACATTTAAACTAGTATGAAGACTAATGTTACAATTTTAGATATCATACACATGTGAAACAGTCCAAGGGTGAGAAAATTATGAGAGAAGTTACATTTTTGGGAGAAATACTCAACAAAAAATGACCAGCAAATAAAAATCTTAATCGAGCACAAATTTGTTTGACACTCAAGAGGAAAACGTCAAGTCCACAGCAAGAACAATGAGACATACATTAATTCATGTAAAAGATGAAATGAATGTTTAATGTGTCCAAACCTTTCTGTTGAGTTGGTCTCTCTCTCTGAGTTTTGTCTCCAGTAACTTCACCTCTTTCTTCAGCTGACAGATTTCTGTCATCAAATCATCAATATCCAGCATAGACAGATCAGTTCCTACTGATTTACAGCACATCACATCCACCTGCACCATCATGACAGACATCTGAACAAAACATAGAAGAATATTCACACTCATAAAGCGCAAATTACAATATGATTATAACGTTACATGAGAGCGGCTTTCATGATTACTTTTCATAACTAAAATAACTAAACGAGACTACAGAAGTAACTCATCTCATGATTTGAAAGTGTACGGAAAATAAACAGTAATAGCTTACTGCAATAAACAAAAAATAGACACAAATATGAATCGCATAAATAAAGAAAAACATAAACAACACTTACAGCTGTTGAAGCTGCGAGTTGCTCTTCGCGCGCTGTTTTCTGTGACACGTGCTGCGTTTGCGCCACCTGCTGGACTGGAGGATGACGCGTCCTTCGCAATAGTTACCCACTCATCATTTCTTTTGTTAACATTTTATATTTCGATCATTTTTCAATAAAATAGTGTGGTCAAGGATAGGCCGTTTTTTACCCTAATACAGTAATAATCATTTTGATGATTGGTTTTAACATGACCTCATCTTATCTGACTAATGTTGGTCTTTCTACTAAAATAATAAACACAATTGACTGGTTTTCACAGACAAATTTCTATAAACACGGGCCTTAAATTTAAGAAATTGTTTCAATCTAATATTTTGTAATACTATTAAATTGAATAAACGTTAATGACAACATATTGTAAACCTAAATGCTTGCAGCGATCTGTTCAGATCACTAAACCAGCAGTGCAGACTGAGAGACAACAGAAGAGACATGTAAACACAGACTTCTCAAAGTAAAGCAGCTTTTTCACATTATTCATAAACCGATCTGCTTACGAAAATCAAGTCAATTGCTTCTGAATGCCTCAAATTTATCCTTTGATATTCAAACGTTTGCTTTCACCAGTGTTGTACCTGAACGCGTTCATTGAACGATAGTTCATGAACGCGTTCATATTTTGGGCGAACGTGAACTGAACGTGCTGTATTACTGCCTGATGAACGTTACTGTGAACTCGTTCATTCTGGTGTATGTGAACGCATGCTCTCTCAGGTTAACTTCGTTCAATAGGGTGCCAGATTTCTATAGAGCCTTCCAGGCGAAATCCCGGCTAAAACACACCGTAAACGGGTCTTAATATGTAGCGGAAAAACACCCAATCTGGCAACACCAGCCACCAGTGTCGCACCGCCGTCCGCCGCATGCGTGACGCGTCATCAAAACAAAAAAAAGGCATGGAGGCGACAGCAGCATGTTTGCAAGGAGTATGATCATTTAAAATAATTTTATGACAAGGTCGGTGAGAATGGGAGAAATCTCACTTTTCTGTTCAAACTTTGCCCGCCGGCTTTCAAAAAGAAAATCCGCACTTCAGTTACATGTGGACAATGGAAATTTATTAAAATTGAAAAACGTTTGCACCTTAATGATTACTGTCCTGTTTTAATAATTCCTCATTAAAAAAGACAATCAAGCAGCACGTTTTTCCTCATGTTTTTGAGAGTGTACTGTAGGGTTGAAAGCTGCAGCTGCTACTAGTGTGGAGTGATGGACAGCAACAAAGCATTAAAGCAACAATGGGGAAATGCTGTCCCCTCAATGATAATGTAAACCCTGGTTGGATAAGGATTCAAAATTGGATATGAAGATGAAATCTGACGCATAGCTTCATTTTAAAACTGATAAAATAATTGCTGTCTGTGATTCTACTGTATATGGGCTGTGGCAATAATTTTGAAAAATAATAGCTCGCATCAACATAGGGAAAAAAAGAACTATGAACTAGTTCATTTTTGGAACTTAGTGAACTTAGTTCACTATTTTGAAGTTTGAACTATGAACTGAACTAGTTCATTTTAAAATTTGTGAACTGAACTTTGAACTAGTTCATGTAGAACGTGAACTTTCCCAACACTGGCTTTCACTAACATGGTTTTGGCATATCCTCAGTTTGCCTCATTGTGTGATGACTGGTTTGATTTGAGACTGCAGACTTTGAGTTAGATTATCTTTTCAAAACATGTTGGTCATCAGTAAAAACAAACACAATTCAACTAACACAAACCTTTTATTCAATGGCCTCCGGTTGCCAAATACTTTAAAAAAGGAAATTCAAGTAGCACTTGTCAGGAACTCACAGTTTTTTTAAATAAAAAAAATACTATTGTCAAATTAACATTACCACATAACATTTTTATGAATAAAACACCAAATGGCATCACCTAGGGCATATTGTTTACATATTTGTCGGACTATTTGTCTTATTAATGCTGAAGTTACAATATTTGATATTAAATGCTAAACCTAAACCACATGTCACCAGTCTGAGTGCAGCTATGACACGTCAGAGGGGATCTGGCCCTCCCGGTTGAGCCTGGTTTCTCCCGAGGTTTTTTTCTCCATTAATCAATCATTGGAGTTTGGGTTCCTCGCCACAGCAGGGCAGTGTTGGCCTGCTCACCGGGAGACTGCATTCATTCATCTATTTATTTATTTAGAAATTAGATATTATTTATTAGAATGATCTTACTCGTTGTATAAACACCATGCACTATGCTGTGTTTTAACTTTTCTGTTTTTCCTGTTTGCCCCTGTAACGCTGCTTTGAAACAATACACATTGTGAAAAGCGCTATATAAATAAACTTGAATTGAATTGAAACTTGAATATTTAAGTAAAAAAAATGATTGTATGTGCATTACATAAAAAAACATAAAAACTTAACACTTAAGGTTTTTCATATTGACTGTATTCCTTAAAAATGTATTTCTGATCATCAGCCTCCTCCTACACTTTAGTATTGAAAAGCCATTCTCCAAATTACAATTAGCTTTTCAGGATAGGCCTTTTCCATCTCTTTTGACATTTGGAAAGCCATGGCCTTTTAGCAAACAAGGTCCAAAGAAACAAACAAAAAGTTTGTGTATTCGAAAGGGATATACAGTATATAGGCTACATGACATATTGGACATATGACTGAGCCTAACATTTTAAACCTCTACCTCTGTCCCAGCAGACCTTCATCCTCTGCTGCAAATTAATTATCATACATGGTGTAGTGTACTGAAAAGCATTACACAATTTTTTCCAAAATTAAGACCAATTTAGTAGTTTCAGGAATTAAAAGAGTCTCCATTAATAATGACTACATCAGAAACTGTTGCAAATAAAGCTGATATGCAAAGTCATTTTTTCAGAAAATCAAATAAAGGTAGATTTGGAAAAAGGAAGATACAGAGAAGGAACAAAAAATAGGCTCAATACTGCCTTCAAAATTTGCAATGTGATCAAATACAGATGCACAACACAATTTTGGTAAAATAACACTTTAAAATAACAGTTACAAACATCTCAATAAATCTACGGTTTATGTAACAAAGATACCCGAGATGAGAATATATTTTTAATATTATAGTACAAAAATAGTGTTATTTATTTAACATATTTATATCCTTAATTAAATAATTAATTTATAGCGTTTACAGTTTTATAAACACATAAATTAAATAATACAATTTTAGGATTTTTATCCCACACTTTATACACTGATGCAGATTTAAGTCGTCTGTGAAAAACACCTCTGATTTATAACGTTGTTTTACAGTCAAAAACCTTAAGCTTCCCGGCCGTTTCCATGGAGACTCTTGAAATCTGTGATTCATTGACAATGTCTTCATGTTGTTTCTGTGAACGAGCGTTAACTCTGTGTATCTTGCAGGAAGTTGATGAACTTATAATTATCCGTTTTTTTGGACCGACATGATCAGGGTAAGCAGGTTTTGGGTTAATCAACCGAAGGTTCCGGGTTAAGTTAAACCTGCTTTCTTGAATAGGCTACACCCCGATGAGAAATCTAGCCACATTGTACAATAAAAACAAACAACGCTATATGCTGTGTTGTTGAGCACAGTAGGCAAAAAAATGAAATCTAAGATGCGTTTTTTTTATTTACAAAAAAGTCCAGCCATCATATGTCAAGTGATCAAGGAACACACACACACACACAAACATTTAAACCCAAGTACTTTTCTCAAGTAATACAGATTTTGACTTAATTCATAAACATCTCAATTTATGAAAATCCAGTTCACTTGCTTCTAAATGCCTCAAATTAAACCTTTAATATTTAAATATTTGGATCCACTCACCTGGCAAAGTGGAAAATCCTTAAAGTGCCTCATTGTGTTATAACAGGTTTGATTTCAGACTGTGAATCAGATGAGCTGTATCTCCTCAACACTTTGTGGCCCCGTTTACACTGCCAGTTAAATGTGACCCAATTCCGATTTTTTCATCCAATGTGACACAGATCGGATTTGACCCACCATAGTGTAGACTGGAGAAAAAGGCATGCATTCGGATATTTCGAGATCATTTACAGGCCTTATTCATACGTGGAAATAGATCAGATATAAATCAGATACTGTCTGTGTCAATGTGACTGTCATAAACAGGCGGTCTGTACGTCATTAAAACAGCAATCATTTGGCACTTGTCCGCAGTTTTATAACGTATGATCAGGAGGAAGAACGTGTGGATGCGGTAAAATGAAAGACATTAAACAATTTGATTAAACAATCAAAGCATATGCGCAGACTGCAATGATGTCTCTTTTCCTCCTTCGCCTCAAAATCATATTTATGTCATATATCTCAGAGCTAACATCAAGCACATTTTGCGTTCGTCCATCATGGCTAGATAGTATTCTTGGCTCAGGCTGCGTTCATGGATGCGCGATGTTTCAAATCAGAATTGAGCATCAAGACCTGCAAGTGTAAACGGGGCCTTTGACCATCAGTAAGAACAAACGCTTCTACTTTACAAGATCACAAAACCTCACATTCGGTTGCCAAACAAGTAGCCCTCGCCAGGAGCCCACTTATAAAAAAAAAAAAATGATAAAATATTAACTTTCCTCAAAAAAACATTAAGAATTAGCATCGCTTGAAAATAAACATTCAGTTAAAGTCAAAGACAAATTCCGTCACTTGTAACTCTCAGGGATCTTCTGATCTGAACAGTTTCATGTGGATGAACTTTCCAGCACTTCTTCCTGTGAGTCTCAAGATGTTTTGATTGTTTAAAACTCTGTCCACATGAGGTGCAGTTGAAAGCTTTCTCTCCTGGGTGACGTCTCATGTGAGCCTGAAGGATGTGTTGATACAAGAAGCACTTTCCACACAGGTCACACCTGTAAGGCTTTGTATGAACTTCCTTGTGCACATTAAGGTTGTCTTTACGAACAAAGGTCTTTCCATACTGGTCACATTTAAAAGATCTTTCTCCGATGTGCATTTGTATGTGCCTGTTGAGGTGGTGTTTATGAATGTAGGTCATTCCACACTGCTCACATGCGTAAGGCCGTTCTCCAGTGTGACTTCTTATGTGCTTATTAAGATCAGATTTACGAGTGAAGCTCTTTCCACACTGAGGGCAGGCACTTGAATCTTTGTCTGCTGCTCTCCCAGAGTTTTTTAAGGAGAAATTCTTCGCAACCTCCCAGCTACCCAGAGATTCTCCTATAGGGAAGAATTGATGGTGTTCCTCTATTTCATTTGGTTTATGTTTAATATGACATAAAAAATGCAATGTGCACTTCTGAACAAATCCAACACAGGACTTACAAACTAGTCAGGCAGCCAGGTGTACGTCCAGCTGGTGCAATCACCCCATATCTTTGTGTCATTACTGGTTAAGCAGTAAGGAAAGATACATACCTGGATACATCATATCACATCCATCTGTTTGTTGTCCTGATTCTGTCATTTCTGTTTTCACCTTCATCAGATCTAAAATGAGCAGAGAAAATCATTATGAACAATATTATGACAATATGCAAAGTGCAATAAGAACGTCTGCAACTATACTGATGTGTTCACATGTTTGTAGTATTATCGGTTAAACACTATGGGCGAAAACATATCTGAATTAATCAAATCACCTTTTTCTGTCTGTACTTCCGCTTCTGTGATTTGTGTTTTCAGCTCCATCTCACAGTCCAGCAGCTTCACTGATCTCTTCTGCTCTTCATTACAGACAGAAAGCAGAAGATCTGGAGATGTTTGATCAGTGAAGTCACAGAGAGAAACACCACAGACATCCTGAAAATAACATCACAACAAACACAGAATAACATTCAGAGATTAGATACATTTAAAGGGGTCGTATGTCGCGAATACATGTTTCTCTGTGTCTTTGGTGTGTTATAGTTGCCCATGCGTGCATTAGACCCGTAAAATTGCAAAAATGAAACTGTGGGAACAAAAGATGCATTCTATCTAAAAGCAAATGCTCACCTAGACCTGCCTGAAACACCTCGTGTACCCACACTCCCACAAATCTACCTCAGTTCATGGTATGATTTGACTAAGACTGCCAAAATGTATACGCAAGTAAGGTGAGCGCACTTGTCAGTACTATTGCAGAGAAACCTGATGTTCCAAATATGGTCAAAGGCGTCACATTTCCATCACACGCTTGCAGTATTCGACCAATCACTACGCACTGGTTGACTAGATCTGACTGTAAGAAAATAATGATACAAGTATTTATTTAAAGTATTGAATAGTTAAAGACTCAAAAAAAAAAACTATAGAGGTTAAAAATGCAAATCAAAACCCTGATCGACACAAATCTGATATTTGAACAGCAAGTTTGATCTACAGCACTTAAAACAATAACAGTTGTCTGACAGACAGTCATTCATGTAAAGATAAAATGTGTCCAAACCTTTCTGTTGAGTTGGTCTCTCTCTCTGAGTTTTGTTTCCAGTAACTTCACCTCTTTCTTCAGCTGACAGATTTCTGTCATCAAATCATCAATATCCAGCATAGACAGATCAGTTCCTACTGATTTACAGCACATCACATCCACCTGCACCATCATGACGGACATCTGAACACAACATAGAAGAATATTCACACTCATACAACGCAAAAACATCATTACAATATGATGAAATATGAGAGGAGCAAATTTGAAAAAAAAAACGTCAATTAAAATTAACAAGCTAAGGAAGCCATGGAAAAATACAAACATGAGTGCCAAAAAATGGTGAAAAGCAAATAACACAAAACTTACTGCAGGTAAAATTGTGAACAGCTGATTCTTCCCGTGCGGTCTTATGTAACGCGTGCTGCGTTTGCGCCACCTGCTGGACTGAAGCGAGACGCTGCTTACCATTTACTCATCTCTATGATTTACAGTTGTTCGATTTTGTTTATTTTTGTCATATTTTTCATAAATGTCACTGTAGACAACTGTAAGTGGTTTTATTCACATTTTAGAAAAAAAATCTTATAATAGAGTACCAGGAATTTCCACCTATCACTCAAGACTAAATTCTTATTAATACTTGAAACATATTTGCATCCACTCACATGGCAGATCGTCGAAATGTCTCATTGTGTAATAACATGTTTTATTTCAGACTTTAAATCAGATGAGCTGTATCTCTTCAAACACTTTCTTCATCACTAAACAAACAATTCAACTTTACAAAATCACAAAAACTTTCATTTATTGACCTCTGGTGGCCCTTGTCATGAACCCACTGATAAAATAAATTCATGTTAACATTACTGCAAAATGTGTTTTTGCTAAATAATTACACTGTTTGAAACAAATCATTCAGTGAAGGTCAAAGACAAACTTCATCACAAATAATTTTTACACGTTTTTCCCGAAAATCTCAGGGATCTTCTGATAGTTTCATGTGGATAAAGTTTATAACACTTCTTCCTGTGAGTCTCAAGACATGTCGAATCTTTAAAACTCCGTCCACATGAGGAGCAGTGGTGAGATTTCTCTCCATTGTGTTCTCTCATGTGGTCTTTAAGGTGGTCTTTACGAGTAAAGGTCCTTCCACACTGGTCACATCTATAAGATCTTTCTCCAGTGTGGATATTCATGTGTCGCTTAAGGTGGAAGTTACTAGTGAAGGTCATCCCACACTGATCACATATGTACGGCCGTTCTCCAGTGTGAATTCTCATGTGCCTAGTAAGTTTGGATTTATGAGCGAAGATCTTTCCACACTGAGGGCAGGAGGGAGATTGTTTGTCTGTTGCAATCTGTCTAATGTTTGATGTGAAATTTTGATCAGTGTTCAAGCAGCTCAGAGATTCTTCTTCAATTATGAGATGATGAGGTTTTTCCTCCATTTCATTCATTCCTGAACTTTCCTCCTTCACCTTCATCAGGTCTAAAATGAACAGAGAAAATCATTATGATCAATATCACAAAGTACAAAAAAGCGCTCAGCACTTCTGAAAGTATAACAATAGTGTTCATGTTTTTATATCATCACTGGTTCACCACTAAGGGAAGACACATACTAGCATAAATCACATCATCTTCATCTGTTTGTTCTTCTTTGATTTGTGTCTTCAGCTCCATCTCACAGTCCAGCAGCTTCACTGATGTCTTCTGCTCTTCATTACAGACAGAAAGCAGAAGATCTGGAGATGTTTGATCAGTGAAGTCACAGAGAGAAACACCACATACATCCTGAAAATAACATCACAACAAACACAGAATAACATTCAGAGCTTAAACACATTTAAACTGGTATGAAGACCAATGTTACATTTATAGATGAGGAGGAGTGGTGAGATTTCTCTTCTGTGTGACGTCTCATGTGAGCTTGAAGCATGGCTTTATGAAAGAACATCATTCCACACAGATGACATCCGTAAGGTTTTTCTCCAGTGTGATCTCTCATGTGGTCTTTAAGGTGGACTTTACAAGTAAAGGTCCTTCCACACTGGTCACATCTATAAGATCTTTCTTTGATGTGAATTTTTAAATGTCTCTTAAGGTGGCAGTTACTAATAAAGGTCTTTCCACACTGATCACATGTGTACGGCCGTTCTCCAGTGTGAATTCTCATGTGCCTAGTAAGTTTGGATTTATGATTGAAGATCTTTCCACACTGAGGGCAGGAGGAAGATTGTTTGTCTTTTGCTATCGGACTATTTTTTGGTGAGAATTTCTGTTCCGATTCTTCTCCAATTTTGAGATGATGACTTTTTTCCTCAATTTCATTCAATTCTGAACTTTCCTCCTCCATCAGGTCTACGATGAACAGAGAAAATCATTATGATCAATACCACATAGTACAAAAATGCACGGAGCACTTCTGAAATCACAACAATAGTGCTCATGTCTTTATTTCATTATTGTTAAAAGGGAAGATACACACCTGAATAAAATACATCATCTTCATCTGTTTGTTCTTCTTTGATTTGTGTCTTCAGCTCCATCTCACAGTCAGGCAGCTTCACTGATGTCTTCTGCTCTTCATTACAGACAGAAAGCAGAAGATCTGGAGATGTTTGATCAGTGAAGTCACAGAGAGAAACACCACATACATCCTGAAAATAACATCACAACAAACACAGAATAAAATTCAGAGCTTAAACACATTTAAACTAGTATGAAGACTAATGTTACAATTTTAGATATCATACACATGTGAAACAGTCCAAGGGTGAGAAAATTATGAGAGAAGTTACATTTTTGGGAGAAATACTCAACAAAAAATGACCAGCAAATAAAAATCTTAATCGAGCACAAATTTGTTTGACACTCAAGAGGAAAACGTCAAGTCCACAGCAAGAACAATGCGACATACATTAATTCATGTAAAAGATGAAATGAATGTTTAATGTGTCCAAACCTTTCTGTTGAGTTGGTCTCTCTCTCTGAGTTTTGTCTCCAGTAACTTCACCTCTTTCTTCAGCTGACAGATTTCTGTCATCAAATCATCAATATCCAGCATAGACAGATCAGTTCCTACTGATTTACAGCACATCACATCCACCTGCACCATCATGACGGACATCTGAACACAACATAGAAGAATATTCACACTCATAAAGCGCAAATTACAATATGATTATAACGTTACATGAGAGCGGCTTTCGTGATTATTTTTCATAACTAAAATAACTAAACGAGACTACAGAAGTAACTCATCTCATGATTTGAAAGTTTACGGAAAAGAAACAGTAATAGCTTACTGCAATAAACAAAAAAAGACACAAATATGAATCGCATAAGTAAAGAAAAACATAAACAACACTTACAGCTGTTGAAGCTGCGAGTTGCTCTTCGCGCGCTGTTTTCTGTAACACGTGCTACGTTTGCGCCACCTGCTGGACTGGAGGATGACGCGTCCTTCGCAATAGTTACCCACTCATCATTTCTTTTGTTAACATTTTATATTTCGATCATGTTTCAATAAAAGTCATAGTGTGGTCAAGGATAGGCCGTTTTTTACCCTAATACAGTAATAATCATTTTGATGATTGGTTTTAACATGACCTCATCTTATCTGACTAATGTTGGTCTTTCTACTAAAATAATAAACACAATTGACTGGTTTTCACGGACAAATTTCTATAAACACGGGCCTTAAATTTAAGAAATTGTTTCAATCTAATATTTTGTAATACTATTAAATTGAATAAACGTTAATGACAACATATTGTGAACCTATATGCTTTCAGCGATCTGTTCAGATCACTAAACCAGCAGTGCAGACTGAGAGACAACAGAAGAGACATGTAAACACAGACTTCTCAAAGTAAAGCAGCTTTTTCACATTATTCATAAACCGATCTGCTTACGAAAATCAAGTCAATTGCTTCTGAATGCCTCAAATTTATCCTTTGATATTCAAACGTTTGCTTTCACTAACATGGTTTTGGCATATCCTCAGTTTGCCTCAATGTGTGATGACTGGTTTGATTTGAGACTGCAGACTTTGAGTTAGATTATCTTTTCAAAACATGTTGGTCATCAGTAAAAACAAACACAATTCAACTAACACAAACCTTTTATTCAATGGCCTCCGGTTGCCAAATACTTTTAAAAAGGAAATTCAAGTAGCACTTGTCAGGAACTCAGTTTTTTTAAATAAAAAAAATACTATTGTCAAATTAACATTACCAAATAAAACATTTTTATGAATAAAACCCCAAATGGCATCACCTAGGGCATATTGTTTACATATTTAATAAATAAATAAATGTTTCTGCATTACATAAAAAAATATAAAAACTTAAGACTTAAGGTTTTTCATATTGACTGTATTCCTTAAAAATGTATTTCTGATCATCAGCCTCCTCCTACACTTTAGTATTGAAAAGCCATTCTCCAAATTACAATTAGCTTTTCAGGATAGGCCTTTTCCATCTCTTTTGACATTTGGAAAGCCATGGCCTTTTAGCAAACAAGGTCCAAAGAAACAAACAAAAAGTTTGTGTATTCGAAAGGGATATACAGTATATAGGCTACATGACATATTGGACATATGACTGAGCCTAACATTTTAAACCTCTACCTCTGTCCCAGCAGACCTTCATCCTCTGCTGCAAATTAATTATCATACATGGTGTAGTGTACTGAAAAGCATTACACAATTTTTTCCAAAATTAAGACCAATTTAGTAGTTTCTAGAATTAAAAGAGTCTCCATTAATAATGACTACTTCAGGAGCTTTTGCAAATAAAGCTGATATGCAAAGTCATTTTTTCAGAAAATCAAATAAAGGTAGATTTGGAAAAAGGAAGGTACAGAGAAGGAACAAAAATTAGGCTCAATACTGCCTTCAAAATTTGCAATGTGATCAAATACAGATGCACAACACAATTTTGGTAAAATAACACTTTAAAATAACAATTACAAACATCTCAATAAATCTACGGTTTATGTAACAAAGATACCCGAGATGAGTATATATTTTTAATATATTAGTTCAAAACTAGTGCATATATTTAACATATTTATATCATTAATTAAATAATTAATTTATAGCGTTTATAGTTTTATAAACACATAATTTAAATAATAAAATTTTTGGATTTTTATCCCACACTTTATACACTGATGCAGATTTAAGTCGTCTGTGAAAAACACCTCTGATTTATAACGTTGTTTTACAGTCAAAAACCTTAAGCTTCCCGGCCGTTTCCATGGAGACTCTTGAAATCTGTGATTCATTGACAATGTCTTCATGTTGTTTCTGTGAACGAGCGTTAACTCTGTGTATCTTGCAGGAAGTTGATGAACTTATAATTATCCGTTTTTTTGAACCGACATGATCAGGGTAAGCAGGTTTTGGGTTAATCAACCGAAGGTTCCGGGTTAAGTTAAACCTGCTTTCTTGAATAGGCTACACCCCGATGAGAAATCTAGCCACATTGTACAATAAAAACAAACAAAGCTATATGATGTGTTGTTGAGCACAGTAGGCACAAAAATGAAATTTAGACACATCTAAGATGCGTTTTTTTTATTTACAAAAAAGTCCAGCCATCATATGTCAAGTGATCAAGGAACACACACACACACAAACATTTAAACCCAAGTACTTTTCTCAAGTAATACAGATTTTGACTTAATTCATAAACATCTCAATTTATGAAAATCCAGTTCACTTGCTTCTAAATGCCTCAAATTAAACCTTTAATATTTAAATATTTGGATCCACTCACCTGGCAAAGTGGAAAATCCTTAAAGTGCCTCATTGTGTTATAACAGGTTTGATTTCAGACTGTGAATCAGATGAGCTGTATCTCCTCAAAACTTTGTGGCCCCGTTTACACTGCCAGTTAAATGTGACCCAATTCCGATTTTTTTCTCCAATGTGACACAGATCGGATTTGACCCACCATAGTGTAAACTGGAGAAAAAGGCATACATTTGGATATTTCGAGATCATTTACAGGCCTTATTCATACGTGGAAATAGATCAGATATAAATCAGATACTGTCTGTGTCAATGTGACTGTCAAAAACAGGCAGATCGGATTTTCTGAGGCATTGCGGTCTGTACGTCATTAAAACAGCAACCATTTGGCACTTGTCTGCAGTTTTATAAGATATGATCAGGAGGAAGAACGTGTGGATGCGGTAAAATGAAAGACATTAAACAATTTTCTAAAACAATCAAAGCATATGCGCAGACTGCAATGATGTCTCTTTTCCTCATTTGCCTCAAAATCATATTAATGTTTGGTGAACTTGTCTCGGAGCTAACATCAAGCACATTTTGTGTTCGTCCATCATGGCTAGATAGTATTCTTGGCTCAGGCTGCGTTCATGCATGCGCGAACAGAATTGAGCATCAAGACCTGCAAGTGTAAACGGGGCCTTTGACCATCAGTAAGAACAAACGCTTCTACTTTACAAGATCACAAAACCTCACATTCGGTTGCCAAACAAGTAGCCCTCGCCAGGAGCCCACTTATAAAAAAAAAAAATTGATAAAATATTAACTTTCCTCAAAAAAACATTAAGAATTAGCATCGCTTGAAAATAAACATTCAGTTAAAGTCAAAGACAAATTCCGTCACTTGTAACTCTCAGGGATCTTCTGATCTGAACAGTTTCATGTGGATGAACTTTCCAGCACTTCTTCCTGTGAGTCTCAAGATGTTTTGATTGTTTAAAACTCTGTCCACATGAGGTGCAGTTGAAAGCTTTCTCTCCTGGGTGACGTCTCATGTGAGCCTGAAGGATGTGTTGATACAAGAAGCACTTTCCACACAGGTCACACCTGTAAGGCTTTGTATGAACTTCCTTGTGCACATTAAGGTTGTCTTTACGAACAAAGGTCTTTCCACACTGGTCACATTTAAAAGATCTTTCTCCGATGTGCATTTGTATGTGCCTGTTGAGGTGGTGTTTATGAATGTAGGTCATTCCACACTGCTCACATGCGTAAGGCCGTTCTCCAGTGTGACTTCTTATGTGCTTATTAAGATCAGATTTACGAGTGAAGCTCTTTCCACACTGAGGGCAGGCACGTGAATCTTTGTCTGCTGCTCTCCCAGAGTTTTTTAAGGAGAAATTCTTCGCAACCTCCCAGCTACCCAGAGATTCTCCTATAGGGAAGAATTGATGGTGTTCCTCTATTTCATTTGGTTCCAATCTTTCCTCCTTCACCTCCATCAGGTCTAAAAATGAACAAAGAAAATCATTATGTTTAATATGACATAAAAAATGCAATGTGCACTTCTGAACAAATCCAACACAGGACTTACAAACTAGTCAGGCAGCCAGGTGTACGTCCAGCTGGTGCAATCACCCCATATCTTTGTGTCATTACTGGTTAAGCAGTAAGGAAAGATACATACCTGGATACATCATATCACATCCATCTGTTTGTTGTCCTGATTCTGTCATTTCTGTTTTCACCTTCATGAGATCTAAAATGAGCAGAGAAAATCATTATGAACAATATTATGACATTACGCAAAGTGCAATAAGAACGTCTGCAACTATACTGATGTGTTCACATGTTTGTAGTATTATCGGTTAAACACTATGGGCGAAAACATATCTGAATTAATCAAATCACCTTTTTCTGTCTGTACTTCTGCTTCTGTGATTTGTGTCTTCAGCTCCATCTCACAGTCCAGCAGCTTCACTGATGTCTTCTGCTCTTCATTACAGACAGAAAGTGGAAGATCTGGAGACGTTTGATTAGTGAAGTCACAGAGAGAAACACCACAGACATCCTGAAAATAACATCACAACAAACACAGAATAACATTCAGAGATAATATATATTTTAAGGGGTCGTATGGCGCGAATACATGTTTCTCTGTGTCTTTGGTGTGTTATAAGTTGCCCATGCGTGCATTAGACCCGTAAAATTGCACAAAATGAAACTGTGGGAACAAAATGTGCATTCTATCTAAAAGCAAATGCTCACCTAGACCTGCCTGAAACGCCTCGTGTACCCACACTCCCACAAATCTACCTCAGTTCATGATATGATTTGACTAAGACTGCCAAAATGTTTACGCAAGTAAGGTGAGCGCACCTGTCAGTACTATTGCAGAGAAACCAGATGTTCCAAATATGGTCCAAATACATTTCCTTCACAAGCTTGCAGTATTCGACCAATCACTACATCACTACGCACTGGTTGACTAGCCAATCACAGTACACCTCGCTTTTAAGACAGATGAACTTTGTTAAAAATCTGAAAGTTTCAGTGAGTTCAGAAAGGGGGGCCAAAGAGGAGATTTCAACATGCACGGTTTGTGGAAAATACAGCGTTTTTGAACCTTAAGTCCTGCATATACATATTGCATTACATCTAAAACCAACGATAATATTCGTTTTAGCTGTATCCTATGACACTTTAAACTAGTATGAAGACCAATGTTACATTTATATATATCATAGTGTGTAATAAATAAATGTTCTTTTGTGTTTCACTGACTATACAGTCATATGGTTGAGAAACAATCTGACTGTAAGAAAATAATGACACAAGTATTTATTTAAAGCATTGTATAGTTAAAGACTCAAAATAAAATATTTAATCAAAAAATCAAAAACGCAAATCAAAACCTCGATCCATACAAATCTGATATTTGTTTGATCCTTAAAGTGAAAACAGCAAGTTTGATCTACAGCACTTAAAACAATAACAGTTGTCTGACAGACAGTCATTCATGTAAAGATAAAATGTGTCCAAACCTTTCTGTTGAGTTGGTCTCTCTCTCTGAGTTTTGTCTCCAGTAACTTCACCTCTTTCTTCAGCTGACAGATTTCTGTCATCAAATCATCAATATCCAGCATAGACAGATCAGTTCCTACTGATTTACAGCACATCACATCCACCTGCACCATCATGACAGACATCTGAACAAAACAGCATATAATCTTCAAACTCAAAACCCCATTTTAATGTGCTCATACACGAGAGAAGCTCTGTTAAATAAAGGTTTTTTGACAACAGAAGTTATTTTATCTGAAATCATTTTACGATCTAAAGATTTGATAGCGTTCGGTAAAAACAGGAAGTTATAGTAAGTGAGAAAACAAACAGTCTGTGAAAAGACATTTTTGTAATTCAATGTTTTTAGCATAACATATATCAACATTATCATGTAAAGAGCATAATGTGAAAATATAACATCGATATTTTTATTATTGACTGAATGTCACGGCAAGGATTTAAATGATAATGAAATGAATGGTTAAAATCGAACTTTGTTGCTGGTGATATCTCAGTTACACTCTGATACTTTTGTCTGTTTTCACAGACTGGTTCACAGATATAAATCATATAAAAAAAATAAAAACAAACACGACACTAACTGCGGTTCATACGCGAACTGCACCTTCCTCCTTGACCTGTTGTTTGTATGTGACGTGTTGCGTTAGCGCCACCTGCAGACCTGGAGTGAGACGCAGCGTCTGCTTGACAACAGTCGTTTACCATAGTTACCCGCTCTTCCGCTGTGGTTCACTATTTCACTTGCTTCTGAATGACTTATTAAAACTGTTTAACGTTTAAAAATGTGCATTCACTAACCTGAAAAAGTGAGTTGCTCATTGTGTAATAACAGTTGTTTTGACTGCAGACTGTGAATCAGATGAACTAAATCTACTCAGAATGCGTTGGCCATCATAACGCTTTAATTATTAAACGCCAAACTGCACACACCCTTTATTCTTCGGATTCTGGTAGCCCAACAGTTTCATAAAATGTTGGTAAAAATGTAGGCAAAACGTTGCTGAAATAAAATACCTAAAAATTTAATTTACTAAATTTGGCAAGGCAAGTTTATTTATATAGCACATTTCATACACAAGTGCAATTCAAAGTGCTTTACATAAAATGATTGACAGAAAGAAATAAAAAGTATCTTTAAAATGCAAAGATTTAAGATCACAAAAACTTTAGATTTTAAGAAACAATAAAACAGCAATAAAATTGATTAAAAATGTGAGTGTATATATAAAAAGAATAAGAGCAAAATAAGAATAAATTAGAAATAAACGTGCAGTTGATGTAAACCAGCACAGTGCTCAGGTTGCTCTTACATCAGACCCAGATCCCAGACATATTAGATATGGTTTATATTTTTTAACAAAAGTCTGTGTAGACAAGCTTTTCTACATGTAAGCGCTGTAATATGTGTCTCGCATGAAGACACGTAATGTTCAGCATGAAGACACCAGTTCTGACAGATCTAGATTACAATTAGGTCTTGAATAATTCAAGCTAAGAAAATGTGGAAATGCTAAATGTTATAATTCAGTTTGTTTTATTAAATTTTGGAGAATATTATATGAATTTATGAAAGATGCCAATTTTGTCGGTTAATATAATAGTTGAGGAGTGCATTTAAATCTCTTCAAAGTGCAAAACCAGCAGTGCACAGAAAAAAAAATTCAGCACAAGTAATTTCACAACATAAATAATTTCACTTAAGCCTTGTATCTGAAACCAGACCATAATGTTGAAACATTTATTTTGAGTGGCTCATTGTAAGTTTGAATCCAGACTGTGAATCAGATGAGCTGTATCTACTCAAAACTCTTTGATCATCGATAACTAGGAACTTTAAGATCCTAAAACCGCATTTTCGCTGAATTGTTACATATTACATGTTCTCTGAATGTTTGATTTGTCAAACTAGGACAAACTTCACTAGTAATTTTAACATGTTACTTCAGATGATCTCAAGGATCTTCAGGTCTGAACAGTTCTCCAAGATTGAACTGTACAACACTTCTCCATGTAAATGTAAATGTCATGTGAATCTAAAGATGTCTAGATTTTGGAAAGCTCGCCCACTTGAGGAGCACGGGTAAGAATTCTGTCCAGTATGAAATTTGTGGTGCTGTTTTAATTGGTCAGATGTTGTGCAGTGTGTGTTTTCCTCGTATGATCTTTACATTTGGAGGATTGTGAGAAGAACTTTCAACAGATGGAACAGACATGAGGCTTCACACCTGTATTAATCTTCATGTGCTTCTTCAGGTCAATTGAAGTAATGAAAGTTTAACTGCACTGTTCACACTGAAATGATCTCACTCTAGAATGATAGAGAAGATGATCTCTCAGATTATATGCCCTGGCACCTACCCACTCTGTTTGCACCACCTGCTGGTCTGGAGGATGACGCACCCTTTACAGTAGTTGCCACCCATAATTTCCCAGATTTGAATTTTTTTATTTCGATCATATGTTATAGTGTGGTCAAACAAAGTGACAATCATATTAATGATTGGTTTTGACATGACAATTAACATCCAAAAACCAAATCCAGTTACTAATGTTGTTCTATATGTATCTTAAACACTTTTGAATGGTTTCACAGACAGGGTGAAACAAAACCTGACTAAAATGCAAGATCCAGCTGTCTTAACTAAAAATAACTTGCAATGACATATATAATGTGATGTTATTTACCATGGAATATTTAAAATATCTCCTTAAATAATACTACTTAACTAGGCTTAGACCTGGTTTAAGCTAAGCCCTGTCTGTGAACTTTGGCCTTAAAGTTAAGAAATTGCAACATTGTTAATACAATGTAGTTGAATGAACGTTAATCACAACATAATGAGAACTGACATGCGCGCATCAATCTGTTTTGTCTATTTAATCATTTAGAACGATAACAGAGGAGTGCATTTAAAACTCTTCAAAGCACAAAACCAGCGGTGCAGAGACAACAGCAGAACATTTCGTAAATAACTTCTCAAAGTAATGCAGCTTTTCAAATAATTCAGATCTGCTTGTGATCATCAAGTCAATTGCTTCTGAATGCCTCAAATTTATCCAAACGTTTGCTTTCATTAACACGGTTTTTAACACTCATTGTGTGTTTTTGTCAGTTACCTACTGAATTAAACCCAAAATTGCTGAATTAACATTCAAATGTTTTTGCAGAATTACTATTCCACTCGTAAGAAAACATTGAGTAAATGTCAAAGACAAACTCCATCACTAGTAATTTAACATGTTCATGCAGAAGATCTCAGGGATCTTCTGATCTGCACATGTCTATGAACTTTGCTCTCTTTGTAAAACTTCTCAATGTGTTTTCTGTTGTATTGTTTCACATTTCCAAGTCGAAGGATAGAAGGCTTCTGCCAAATGCATAAATTAAAATTTCCAAGATGTACAGTGGTTTTGCCACATTCGAAGGACATGAGATTTCACACCTGTCTGTTTTTCTAATGCTTTTTAAGATCTCAAGAGAGTCTTGAGAAAGTCTTTTCACAGAAGGTACAAATATAAGGCTTCAAACCTGTATGAATCTTCATGTGGCATTGCCCAACCTAAAGCTCTACTGGGCACAGGCCCCCATTACTTTTTTCTATCACTTCATACTCAACATGAACATTAACATGGTTTAAGCACAAAAAATGGTTTAATGAAAGCAGAGAGAATTTTTTTGTGTACATTTCTGCTTTCTTCGATGTTACACATAGATAACAGAAGAACAAGTAGATCTTTTCAAGAATTGATAATTTCACTATTTCAAGAAACCATTTACGGCCACAACTGCAATAAAGAGCATATTTAATTTAAAAAACATGGTTACCAACTAATTTTACGTTATATTTCGGACATATTTTTACTTGTGGTGGTCAATTATACTTTTTTCACAGATAAGTGAGGTCAAAACTTTTAAGAAATTGTGCAACACAACATGTTATAATTCAGATAATTTTATTATTTCTTAATGATATATATCCCTTTTTTCTTTTTTTCAATATGAAGTTAAAACAGCTTGACCCAGCTGACTTGTCACTCTTTAAGTCACCATGAAATAAAACAGGAAAATTCTAAGAGTTTAAAACAGTGTTGCAGTGATTATTATAAATGATTTATCCATAAACCATCATTTTTTTAAAATTCATTTGCACCAATTTACAAAAGCAAATCAAAAAGGGAAAGGTTAAATAAAGCGTTTCACTCTGATAAACATCACGATATGGAAAATATGTCAATCTCAACTTCTGTTTCTTGGTGCCTTTAGTATAAAAGAAATTGCCTTCACTAACCTGAAAAACATAACAGTTGTTTTGACTGCAGACTGTGAATCAGATGAACTGTATCTTCTCAGAATTTGTTAACAATCATAACACTTTAACAAAATTAGATCCCAAAACTGTACAAACGCCTTTTTCTTCGGACAATATATACTATAAGATATAAACATTGCTGAAATAACATAAATTCGAAATAAAAAATTAGATTGGCTACATTACTAGATCAGCCATCCCAGACATGAAGCTTCATATGTCGTCTCAGGTTATTTGCTGAAATAAATGTTTTATTGCACTGTTCACACTGAAATTTTACTCCAGAATGTAGGAGAAGATGCTCTTTCAGATTCACTGTCCATGCAAAACTCTTTCCACATTGCTCACAAATGTACGGCTTTTCTCCAGTGTGAACTCTCTTGTGCGAAGTAAGGTCTTCTTTACGAATGAAGTTTTTTCCACACTGCTCACATTTATAAGGCTTTTCTCCAGTGTGTATTTTAATGTGCCTCTTAAGATGGTATTCACGACGGAAGGTCGTTCCACACTGATAACATTTGTAAGAACGTTCTGTAGAGTGAATTGTTATGTGCTTTTCAAGGTCATAGATATAAAAAAAAATCTTTCCACACTGATGACATTTGTAAGGCTTTTCTCCAGTGTGAACTTTCATGTGCGAATTAAGGTCTTCTTTACGAATGAAGTTTTTTCCACACTGCTCACATTTATAAGGCTTTTCTCCAGTGTGAATTCTCATGTGCCTCTTAAGGTGGTATTCACGACGGAAGGTCTTTCCACACTGATAACATATGCAAGATCGTTCTCTAGAGTGAATTGTGAGGTGCTTTTCAAGGTTGTAGTAATAAGTAAAGATCTTTCCACACTGAGGCCATGTACAAGAATATTTGACTGTTGCACTTTGAGACTTTTGGGGTGAGAAATCATCACTGTTTAAGCAGCTCAGAGATTCTTCTTCAGTTTTGAAATGAGTTTTCTCCATTACATTTGGTTCTGATTTCTCCTCCTTCACTTCCATCAGGTCTAAAATGAACACAGAAAATCATTATGATCAATTTGACACAGTAACAAATAAATGCACTGACCACTTCTAAAAACAATGCTGATAGTGTTTGTGTCAGACACACACCTGAATAAAATACATCATCTTCATCTGTTTGTTCTTCTTTGATTTGTGTCTTCAGCTCCATCTCACAGTCCAGCAGCTTCAATGATGTCTTCTGCTCTTCATTACAGACAGAAAGCAGAAGATCTGGAGATGTTTGATCAGTGAAGTCACAGAGAGAAACACCACATACATCCTGAAAATAACATACATTTCAGTGCTTTGATACATTTAATCTAGTTTGAAGACCAATGTTACATGTATAGATATCATACACATGACATGTGTCCAAACCTTTCTGTTGAGTTGGTCTCTCTCTCTGAGTTTTGTCTCCAGTAACTTCACCTCTTTCTTCAGCTGACAGATTTCTGTCATCAAATCATCAATATCCAGCATAGACAGATCAGTTCCTACTGATTTACAGCACATCACATCCACCTGCACCATCATCATGGACATCTGAACAAAACATAGAAGAATATTCACACTCATAAAGCGCAAAGAAAACATTAACGCTATAAAACGACGAGTGCAGTCTTGTTAAATGAGGAAAAACGTTTCTTACCACAGAATGAACTCAATCTAAAACATTTATTATCTCAAGATTTTAAAACGTCAGATAAAATAATTAAGTTACAGTATACGAGAAATCAAACACATACATAAATCGCGTATATAATAATGAAGAACACAACACATCTCTAGGTACGTACTGTTGGTTTAGATGCCTTTTCTTCACGGTCTGTTTTCTATGTAACGTGATGCGCTCGCGCCACCTTCTGGACTGAGAGCGACACGCAGCGTCTACTTGACAACAATCGTTTAACTCAGTGACCCACTTATCTCTTTTGTTTAAAATTATATTCATTTAATTTTTTTGTCATGCTTTTAAATGACAGTCAGTTTGAACAAATGTAAAGTTTTTACAGACGAGAAGAAATTAAAATGACTAACCGGTATTTATTTTATTGCAATCTTTTTCATTAGAATTATTTTCAGCTGTTTGTCTATTCCTGCCCCTTTGTGTATTTATTTGTCCTTTTTGTTTGTGCGTTACGCTGTTATTTGTGCTGTTTCCATTCTTGTACTGTATATTTGAGCAATAAAAAAATCACACCAGGTTTGACAGACATTGTCATTTAAAAATCTAAAACACTCATAAACCCATGTTGCTCCAGGGGGATTGTCCCTGTAATAAGTGCACTGTAAGTCGCTTTGGATAAAAGCGTCTGCCAAATGACTAAATGTAAATGTAAATGTCATAAACAAGTCTCAAATACTAAAAGATAACTAAATGTTGCACGAGATTATTCCATTCCATTCCATTTTCTACCGCTGATCCGAACTACCTCGGGTCACGGGGAGCCTGTGCCTATCTCAGGAGTCATCGGGCATCAAGGCAGGATACACCCTGGATGGAGTGCCAACCCATCGCAGGGCACTCACACTCACTCATTCACTCACGCACTCACACCCTACGGACAATTTTCCAGAGATGCCAATCAACCTACCATGCATGTCTTTGGACCAGGGGAGGAAACCGGAGTACCCGGAGGAAACCCCCGAGGCACGGGGAGAACATGCAAACTCCACACACACACAAGTCGGAAGCGGGAATCGAACCCCCAACCCTGGATGTGTGAGGCGAACGTGCTAACCACTAAGCCACCGTGCCCCCCGCACGAGATTATAATTCTGTTAATATGACAAAATAAAATAAAATATACCATGATTTTGACTGCTTGACAGCATTATGGCCAACATCTCCGGTGTATATAAACCAACAGTGCAGAGAAAACAGCAGAAAACACTGAAATGCATAAATATCTTAAATTGATACATCTTCAAATACACTTTCAAATGCTTTTGAATGCCTCAAAATGAATTCTTATTACTCAAACATGTGCATTGTGGATTTTGGCAGGCCAACAGTTTCATAAAAAATGGATAAAACTATTAACATTGCTTACAGAACATCTAAAAACGTAATTTGCAAAATTATAACATCAGCGTCCCAGACCATAAGCTTCATGATTTCCTTCAGGTTATTTGCTGAAATGAAAGTTTTACTGCACTGTTCACACTGAAATGATCTCACTCCTCTTTCAGAGTAACCATTTCTGCAAAAACGTTTTCCACATTGATGACACGTGTAAGGCTTTTCTCCAGTGTGATCTCCCAAGTGTGCATTAAGGTCTTCTTTATGAATAAAGGTCTTTTTAAGGCACCTCTAAAGGGTTTTTTTCACAATGACCACATTTGTTAAACCAAATTGTGATTTAATTTTCTAGGCCGTAGTAATGAGCAAATATCTTTCCACACTGAGACCAGATAATCTTCCACTGTTGCTCCTAGGGAATTTTTGTGTGAGAAATTCTGCTCAGTATCCAAGCAGTTCAGAGATTCTTTTCTATTTTTTAAATGATGTTTCCCTATTTCATTGGGTTCTCATTTCTCGTCCTTCACATCCCTCATGTCTAAAATGAAAACACAGTAGACACAGTAACAATTGCACTGAGCAGGTCTGAAACTATATCTCTTGTGTTTGTGGAAGACACATAACTAGATAAATCAAATACCTTCTATCTGTCTGTAATTCTGCTTCTGTGATTTATGTTTTCAGCTCCATCTCACAGTCCATCAGCTTCACTGATGTCTTCTGCTCTTCATTACAGACAGAAAGCAGAAGATCTGGAGATGTTTGATAAGTGAAGTCACAGAGAGAAACACCACATACATCCTGAAAATAACATCACAACAAACACAGAATTAAAATTTGAGCTTTAAAACATTTGTACTAGTATGAAGCATTTTTGTAACATTCACACAAACCAAAGTGTGTCAAAAATCTTTCATATTTAATTTAATGAAACACCATCTCCAACACCTTCAGTTTTATGTGATAAGTGGCTCGTTTGCGCCACCTGCTGGACTGCTTGCGTGACGCAGCGGCTGTTTGACAAGAGCAAACACTGTAAACTCACATAGGCCTGCTGTCCACACACGTCTGTCCAATTGATGTAGATTATATTATTATTCTTGATCACTCTCGATCATTTGTCAATACAGTCATGAAGATGTGTACAGCACACAAAATCAGAATATGAAATAAAAATAATAAATCAAATTCAACATTTTCATTCTGCAGACTGAGAAAACAGTCTTTACTTTGCCTCCTTATTTTTATGCACTGACCTCTAACCTGTAGTTTAATTAAAATATGGTTAATCATAGTTACTTGTGAAATGAAAGGAATAATCAGTGGTTCTTATTGTTTATTGTAAAAATGCACTTTTAAGAAAGCATTAGCAATCGTTTTATAAATTATGTCAAATTTGAGATGGACCTCTAAGAGCTCGTTGCTTTAATGTTTTCATTTGCATGCACTGTTTCACATTTATAAAACCACTTATTTACACAGAACCTGTTTAGTTGCATAAAAACTAAGCAGCAATAACGTTAAAAAAAATTCACATCTCATAAAAAAGATTTTTCTGTACCTGTACCTGCGCGCTGTGGGCGGGAATTAAGTGAATCTACCAATCATATTCGAGCCACACTACTCGTCTATTCTTCCCTTTCCTGATACTCGTCTTAACGTACATCGCAGTGCAGTTTTCACGAATATATTCTGTATTTATGTTATTTCTTATCATTCTTTTTCTTTTATACTACTGTTGTTCTATATACTAGTGTTCTTAGACCAGTTTACAGGAATTACAGAGCGTGACACCGTGTCCTATCCAGACGCGACGCCTGGTCATGACAAAGGGCCAAACGTAGATCTTTTAGGCCAAACGTAGATCTTTTAAATAGTTTTAATTTTAAGCAGCCACGACGGTGAGTGTTTGACATCGGATCTTAAATTATCACGCAGCGTCTGGTTAGGACACGGTGTCGCGTTAACCATGCGCAGGATCCAGGGCCGGCCCTGGCCAATTTGCTGCCCTAGGCAAGATTTCACCTGGTGCCCCAGGAATTTTGTTAATAAACTTACACAGAAACAAACTGCACAGCTTTGTCTTGTTTTTCTTTATTTTGAAAATATTTTGGAAACACACACACAACGTATTATAGATACAATATAAATATGTTTATATTATATTATGTTAGTGCAGAAAAAACTATATTACAGAAACATTGCTTTCCTTTGCTTTCCTTGCCTTTCTTACAGCATATGTAACATTCCAGAAATTATAAATAAGAGTGCTGCACAAAAAATAAATAACTATATACAAACTTGAATGAACTATGCAAATGTATAGCAAATGTTCTACAGTCTTACTCGCCTTGCCTTTCTAGCAGCAAAGTCATCTATGATATCATCATAAGACAGCTGTTGTGAGACTACATGATTTATGCTAATGACTGAAAGTCCACTGAGACGTTCTTGAGCCATTGTAGATCTCAGGTAGTTTTTAAACAGTTTGAGCTTAGAGAAGCTCCTTTCAGCATCAGTGACTGTCACAGGTAGAGTGGCAAAGATTCTCAGAGCGACCCACAGATATTTCAAAAGTGCATCTGAAGAGAGAAGAGGAGGATTATATGTGACCATTGGGTGTTACATTTTATTATTAAAAAGCTGATGATAGTGAAACTATAAAAATATGGCAGCACCTAAACCACATTATAGCTTAAACACACAAACAGCAAGAATAATTACATCTGGTATTCATGCACAAAATTCTATTCATTGAGCACTTCTCTAGCATACAGTAGTTACATTTTCAAAATTAATTTTGAAAGTGTTTGTTTTCCAGTATATCTGGCATGGCAGCAATGTCCTACTAACTACACTTTATGATGTTATAACCATGAAACAGAGGAGAAACGTAAATCTTTATTTAAATTGAATTTTAATGTAGCTATTTTTAATAAATCCATATATATAATACATATATATATAACAACATTTTATGTAGGACTCATTTTAAATAAAGATTTACGTTTATATAGCAACATTTTATGCAGAACTCATTTAAATAAAGAGTTATATGTCACTATACTTTCTACTCAAGGACCTTGACAGAATTGTAGTGGAGTAAAAAGTACGATATTTGTCTTTCAAATGTAGTGAAGTTAAAGTAAAACATCTC
The DNA here is from genome assembly GCF_015846415.1 of Triplophysa dalaica. Lineage (NCBI taxonomy): Eukaryota > Metazoa > Chordata > Actinopteri > Cypriniformes > Nemacheilidae > Triplophysa > Triplophysa dalaica. The sequence goes on along the minus strand of NC_079561.1, from coordinate 18,957,346 downwards.
CTGAAAAGATAATACATATAACATTACTAATTTAGCCAATTCAAATAAAAATACCATAAAATACTGCACAAGTTCGACTAACTATGTCATAAGCTAATTCAAATTAGCGAACTTTACAGGCATCGTTGAACTAACTTAATGCAACATAGATAAACTAATCATTACCTACCTCTGTCTTTTTCGCGTTTTTCTTCCTCTTCTCTTCTTTTTTTTCTTCCCTGGGCACCAGATGGCTTCGGTCTTTTTGACATAATGACAACTTATCAGTGTCAGTGAATTCGGCCATCTGTCACTCACAATCACACACAGGTAACGGATGTTTGTTTTGTTTTTCAGCAGGGCGGGGGCGGGGGAGATTGATGCGTCACTCAGTCGGACCGGGGTGGATCGGTATTCGGGAAAGCAATGTTGTAGTTTTGTCTTTATCGGACGATCGCTTTTTTTAATCCATAATATTTAAGTAGTATTGGTAATAAAAAAATTAAAATATATTCATAAAAATAGTAATTTGGGCGCTCGGGCGCCCCAAGGGGTGGGCGGCGCCCTTAGCATTTGCCTATTCCGCCTATGCCCAGGGCCGGCCCTGGCAGGATCATTGCGTGGATCTTGATGTGCCAGATCGTCGAAGTAAGAGGTAAGATTGGAACTGTTTTAAAATATCAATATTTATCGCTCACACATAGTAACGTAATTGTTTACAGAGAAATTGCTTTTTTTATAGGTGCTGTGATTGGCGATGAGATTGTGAAGGTAAAAGAAGGCGACACAGTGGATAAAATCGTCGACATCTCTGGACTGAAACTCGTCCATATCCGGGTGTTACATAAGTGCGAAACGTGGAAAATTGTCTTCCTTTACTGTTCCCCTGGTGAAGAGAAAGAGGGCTGTTTAAACACCACATCCCCCCGAATCTCTGTCCATATCACAGATGAAAAAGTTTCTATAGCTCTTCATGATGTTACCACCAGTGACTCTGGATCTTACATTTTTGAGGCTAATGGAGATGAAGGAATGGAGGCCAAGAGGAAGCGATTCCAGGTTGTTGTCGGTGAGTGTTGGTCAGTGTTGCTAGGGTGACTTGGCGAAGTTATCCCATAAACAATCACCAAAACTGTACCATTCGTCTGTGCTGAGACCTTATGGTGAATTCCGTGGAATTAAGATGCTTTTTATGAAACTCCTTTTGGATTTGGGATGAAATATATAATCTGTGTCCGTTTTGTTTTTTGCATTGATTTTACAACGTCGATGTCATAAGAGTGAGACTATTTTTAAAAGCCTGTAAATAGATAAAATTAAGTTTTTATATGTAAAGATATGTGTATGATTGAGTGGTTTAACCTGTTTATTTAGTACTTTATTTATGGTTTATGTATTGTGTCAGTCACAACACAACACAAAATATGTGCTCTGATATTTAAATGCAGGTTAAAACACTTTGTGGTTGTTCTTCTGCATTTTAACAAGGAAAGCCCAGTTAATATCATTTAGTGAAACCATTATTGTTATCTAGTGATGCAGCTTGAGGCTAAATTTGTGAAAATATTTGTTTTTGTACTTGTTTTCCATTACAGAACCATTGGAACTTAATAGAATCACGAAACATCCACCTCTTACCCCAACAGACACCTCTATCAATTACATCACACTTGTTGTCGTACTATGCACCCTCGTAGCTGTTGGCCTGCTTTGTTTCATTTCTTATAAATTATCTCTATATATTAAACAGGCAAGTATTAAAAAAAATTCTTCATTAATCTTAAGCTTTATTGATTTTCCCATTTTAATAAGAAATCATCATACTATCATTAGATGCTTGTATTCCTGATCATCCACACACGTTTTATACATGTCTTGATTTATTTCACTCATTTTTTTTTTTTTAAGCGGTTGCAGAATAAACTAGAACCACACCATCATTCATCTGTCCAGTCTTCAGATTGTGAAGATGAAGCATCTGATGACTCCATCACAACAGGTGACAAAAAAACTGCAATGAACCATGAAACGAGCTCCCAACCTTCACAACACCACAATCTGCTGAGACCATCACAACCTTCAAGACACATCAGAATCCCTGTTACAAACACTTTCTCTCAATTTTCACAAAATTTAGTTCTACTGTAGCTTCTTTACTATTTTTTAACTCGTATACACTGTATACAAATATTGATTATATTTTATAAATATAAAAATGTTTTTAAATGAACAGTATTACGTTGTATAAACATTATAATAATGTATATACAATGCTTTGAAAAATAAAACAGTATTACCCATCATCATCAAAAAAAAGTCCAAATTGTGTTTTTGAAGTAGCTTTAACATAGGGATAACAAATCACTTGTTAAGTCATAAACAAACATAATGTGTGTGTGTAGATAAGGATCTAATTATGTTTAATGATTTTTTTAAGCTATATAATTGCACAAGAAAAACATGTTATTCATCTATTGGCAATAAATTGTAAAATCACGGAGTTCACGATATCAAAAGACATGTTAAATTAGGACATTTGAGTATTTTTTACAAACATGCCTTACAAGAAAACATTACTGGTGTGCATCTTGAGACAAAATGAAACTAGACTGTAACCCTGTGTGTTAAACCGCCCTTGTGTGTTTACAGTCCCGCTTACCATAACATTTATATACATTTGCATACCTTGGACCTCAATTTAGATAACTTTTATATCATTTGTTCAATCCGACGTTATCTTTATGATTTGAAAGCATGCAATGGGGTTTAGATGAAACCGACAGCTGTTTTACCAGAGAGATGTGCAAACAATTGAGTGGGATTAGTAAAACTATTCGTTATGATCTTCTCTTTCGTTAGTCAGACAAGTCGGTGGTATACACTAAACTGTACACACATAATTATGTATTTCCAGAGATGATTGACATTATTACTCATGACCACTCATTTTTATTTAACAAAAATTGTAAATTCATAAAGCAAAATGTTTGTTCTTGGTCAAAACCTGGAGCCAATTTATATTGAGCAGCATCATAAGGGTTTAAAAATGCACAATTTAGCGCTACATCATAAGCAAAATAATATACATTTTACAGCGGTTATATGAAGTTACTGTTTATAAAGGTGTGAGCGTGAAGCGCTAGAGATGGTGGTCATATTTACATAATATGGCCTAATGGAATAAAGTGTAAGGTGCAGAGGGATTGTGCAACACTGGAGGGAGTGCTAACACAGCTTTTTCAGCTGGTGTTAGATTGTAATGTCGTACCTCAGGCCTGGAAAGAGAGTACTATTATGCCACTGCCAAAAAAGTCACATGCTAAGGATCCTATTGTAAGTCTACGGATGATTGGGAAATTGGATCCTCTGCAGTTTGCCTATAGAGTTGAGCGTGCAGTTGAAGATGCCACCCTCACCCTCATAAATTAGGAAAGTACCTGGATGCGGCAGATTGTTGTGTTAGGATTTTATTACTGTGAACATAAATATTCTTTTGAGGCGGCTGGAGCAGTTGCAGGTACTTCAAACTCTAATTTTATGCATTTACTTTGGATAAAAACGTCTGCAATATGACTAAATGTAAATGTAATGTACAAAACTAAAAATAGGTTAAAAAAAAATACAGAACACACCGAGAGGTTTAAAAAAAGAAAGAAAAGCTTTCACTGTATATAGACATTAATGCAGTAATTTACTTATATCAGATAAATACTACTATGAATTTACGGTCATTGAGTACATATTTAATATTTAACAAAAACCACAGAAAGTGCCTAATTTGATTTTTCTAACATCTGTAAATATTTCCAAATTTATGTAGAAACATATTATATACAGTGCACTCTGAATTACTGTTTCCCCTAATGCAATATGAAATATGTTATGTCAATAGCTTGTTTAATTCTGCCAATAACAATGCAGATCCACATTATATACTGGAATCACCCATTCACTCACTCACTTCATATGACTTCTGGCATCTTAAAAGAGCTCAACATTTACAGGACTGTTTGCTGTGGGGTGTGTTTCTCCATTCTCACAATTTCAATAAACTGCTTCTGTATTAATTACAGTAAAGAAAACTTGAATCTTATTCGTTTATATCCTTAAAACCATAAAGACTTTACTATCCATAGTTCAGTTTAATTTAACAATTAATCACAGAACACAACACACAAGAATCTGGAAGATTGATGAAGTCACATGTTCAGCATTCATGCGTGTTGTGGGATGAGTGTGCAAGAGAAACAGTTCTTGTCCAAGACAACTTTTAACTTCATGATTCACATTAATATTCATGCTAAAAAAAGTGTAATCACGATCATATCATTATATTTATGTGAAGATTAAGGTTTTGTTTCCTGAAAATTTATCAACATTTACTCACTCTCTAGTACTGTAGTTTTAAACCCATATACATTCGGCTAAATACAATGGGAGATATTTGGAAGAATGTCAGTAACCAATCAGGTCTTATCACCCATTTACTGCCATAGTAGGAAAAATAGACACTATGGGATTCAATGATGGGGATTGGGTCGAGGGGACACGTGGTAGGCCGGGTGAGTGGAAGAATTTTGGAGAAATCAGTCTTCATGAGAGGAGAGAAAGAAGGGAGTTGATAGTCATCTGGTCAAAGACTTCATAATTGATTTCACAGCTTTTGTGGGTGACTGTGTTATCAAGTAAAATCAGTTTTTGCTGCTTGGGGATTTTAACATACATGCGTGTTGTCAATCTTAACCGTTCACAAAAGATTTTGTTAATATTATTGATTCTTTTGATTTGGTGCAGTGGGTGAAAGCTCCTATGCACACAAATAGGCTTTGGATTTTGTTCTTTCTCATGGTCTCCACATAACTTATGTACAGACTGCTGACTCAGTGGTTTTTGATCATCTACCTGTTTTATTTAATATGTCTTCTATGCAGTCTAGACCTATTGCAGCATCCTCTGTAAAACTGTCTCACTTCTTCTCTCCCCTTTATCGTGACGACTTCGCTACCATCTTTTCTTGAAGCTAGTACGTCTCTGTTGCTGGAATCAACTTCACCGGACCTGGATGCTGGACAGCATCTAAATCTGCTTAACTCGAGAACATAACGAGAATATTCATATGTTGAGACAAGTCTGGAAGAAAAACAAATTGCACATACCATTTTTATCTGCTCGGATCTTCTCTTGTTTCCTTTCAGAATGCTTTAAAATCTGCTAATTATAAATATTTTTCTAATGGTATATAGCTCTAAAGTCTTACTTTCTGTTAACTCTGTCTTAAATCCTTAAATTTTGAGTTCTTCTGTGAAAAGATAGTTACCCTGAAATCGCAGCTGCAAAGAGTGTATTTGAACGCACCATCTAAATATGTTAATCTTTGGTACCTTGGACTGTCTTCACACGGTTTCTCTTCAGTCAATCAGTCTTACCCAAAACCGTCTTACTCTCCACATGATGTCCCCCCCATTTCTTAAAACAAACTATTGACACATTGGCCCTTTACTTACTCCCCACTTACTTCCATTTTTAGAAAACATGGCGTATCATTTTATTGTTATGCGGAGGATATGCAAATGTACTCCCCATAAAACGCAATGATCCTTATACATGGAACTCCCTTTTTGATTGTTTTGACTAGGTAAAAATATGGTTTTACCAATTTATTGGTAAATTGGTATATTTATTAATCCAAAACTGAGGTTATTGTCTTTGGTTCAACCGGAAAGCGTAGGGCAACAATATTGATCTGGACTATTTAGCTTCGTCTTGACAGGCAAATTAACGCAGTGATCAGCTCCTGCTTCTTTCAATTGCGTCTTCTTTCTAAGATTAAACCTATTCTATCTACTAAATCTCTTGAGACTGCTGTTCATGCACTGATTTCATCCAGATTGGATTATTGTTACTCCCTTTACATTGGGGCATCCAAATCTTCTATACATCGCCTTCAATTGGTGCAAAATGATGCTGCAAATTTAATTCCAGGGAAACAAAAGTCAGACCTTGGCTGCCTATTCATTTTAGCATTGAGCTTAAAATTTTACCTTATGTTTTAAAATCACTACTCAACGTGGCACCGGGTTATTTGTCAAGCTTCTCCATCCCTATACTCCACCACGATCTGTGAGGTCTGGGGCTCAGAGCCTTCTATCCACCCCTAGAGCCCGGCTTAAGCAAAGGGGGAAAGAGCTTTTGCCATTGCTGGCCCCAGGCTCTGGAATGGCCTGCCTGCGTATATCAGATCAGCACTGTCTGTCCACGCTTTTTTTAATCTTCTTTAAAAGGTATACTATTTCGACTTTGCATTTGATTAAGGATGAATTTTGCTCTTATATGCATTGTCTCTTTTGTTTTATAGTGATGAGTTGTTGCGTTTGAATGTCACGGTTTTAGGGTTTCATATACATCTTATTTTTATATTATTGTCCATACTGTTCAGCACTTTTCATCAGTCTGGTTGCTGTTTATAAATGTGCTTTAGAAAGAAAGCAAACTTGAAACGTGAAAGTTAAAAGGATTTAGTTAGATGAGAAGTAGGAGTAAGAAGAGATTGCTACCTATAGTGAGGTCAGGGTGTCTGCAGCCTTTTGCTCGGTCCGATGGTCACGAAGAGCCTCAGAAAGGCAGGGACAAGAGGGTGATGCACGTGCAGGCCTGGAGTTGAGAGGGTAGACATTGTCAAGTCAGGATGTTAAAGGTACACAAAGACTATCTGTAGCTTCCTCAATGTTAAGAGAGGAGTAAAGGGTTGTGGTCAGTAGGGAGGAAGACACCAGGGATGCACAGCTGGTGGGAAAGAAAGAGGGAACATAGGTTACGATGGAAAGAAACAGAGTTGGGGTGGCTGGTTATATTACAGGGAGAGTTACACTGAACTGGATAAAGAAATGGTCAGAGACATGCAGGGAGTAACTAGATGTTATTATTAGATGTGCAGTTACGAGTCAAGGCAAGATCTAGCTGTTGTCCTCCTCTGTGGGTGGGAGGGGTTTACAAGGTGCCATCTTCGGGGATTGAGGACAACAGCATGTCAAGCTCCTCTAAGAAGTTGCAGTTGACCTGGAGGGTGATAGATGACAACACTATACATGTCTGATGCATTACTGATGGTAATAGCATGATATTTGAATAAGGAGTTATTGCAGAGATAAGAAGAGTGAATTTCCAGGTGTTACCTCGCCCAGAATGACGGGAGTGTGGGTGAAGTTGGTGAAGAGGGCCGATGGAGTAGCAGTGTTCTCTCTACAGATCCATGTTTCAGTCAGTGCTTAAAGATTGAGGTTTGACACACTGGCGAAGGCAGTGAATAAGTCTGCCTTGTTGACAGATGACAGGCCATAAGTGAGAAAAAAAATACTCTGATCGAACAACAAACAAAAATTAAATTAGAATCACATTCATGATGAAATTAACAAACAACAACATCACAACACTTACTGCTTTTCAAAGCATGAGCTGCTCTTTCTCTGCGTGTTTTCTTTTTTTGTGACACGTGGTACATTCTCACCACCTGCTGGAATTGTTTGCGTGATGCAGCGGCTGCTGGACCACAGTCATTTAGTTTTCTATAGTAATCACCTGTCCTTTAGATCAGTGGTTTTCATACCTGAGCCTGGGGACCCACCACTCTGCACATTTTGAATGTCTCCCTTATCTAACACACCTGACTCAAATCATCAGCTCATTAAGTGAGACATCCATGAATTGAACTAGCTGTGTCATTTAAAAGAGATATACAAAATGTGTAGAGTGGTGGGTCCCCAGGCTCAGGTACTCAGGATTGAAAACCAGTGCTGTAGATGAAGCGTCTGCTGATTCCATCACAACAGCTGACAATAAAACTGTAAAGACCCTTCGATCTTTGTTGCTCAGTGGTGGAATGAACCTCCAGGCTTCCTTACATCACAATCTGCTGAGACCATCACATCATTCAAGACACATGTGTGTAGACCTCCATAAACACTTTCTCTATTTTCTCTGAATTTTTACTTTGGCTGTAGCTTCTTTACTATTCTGTAAGGGTTATGCGTACAATATTCCTCAGTTATTTAAAAGCCTAATGAGTAAATGTAAACAGGTGTATTTATATTTGTAAAAAGGCAACCTAGTTGGTATAGGTATATTTATAAATAGGTATAGGTATATTTAGGTATATTTATAAATTCTGTGCATTTTGTATATACATTGTATTCAAATATGCATTATATTCTATAAATTTGTGCAAAACAATTTTGTATTTTCTTAGGACGATGACATTTTGAACAAGAGTACAGGCATACATTTTGTGTTTGTTTTTTATGTGGCGTACAATATGGAACGACAGCATGGTATCATTTGGATCAATGACAAGATAGTATAATCGATCATATCTATCAATTGGTACAAGGAAAAACAACATTGTCACTTTAACCTGCTTGAATATAGTCTTTTACAAAAGATTGTTTATTGAGTTCATGGCTTGATCGAGGATACATTGACTTTTGCACTCTATACTCTTTGAATTCAGCTTTCGGTTTTACAATGGAATTCATAGCATTGTTTCTGCAAGCATCAATCTCAATGCAATCAAACTCAACAGTCAATTTGACATTAAAATCTGTTTCAAATGGTGGAAGTTGATGATCACTGTATGTTTACTGTTTTTTTTTTTTTACCATACACTGTAACTGCATTTTGCCATAAGCATTTTGTTTGGAGTGAATGCTTTATATTCAAAGGGCAACTAGCAACTGTGGTCTCTAAAATTTATATATGCATATACAGAAATGCATTAAAATACTAATATATGTGAATATTTATGAAGTTTAACAACATGGATGTTATACTGTTTACAATGGATGACCCTGAATTACAATTTATAGTTAGAAACATTGTGTCACCAATATATTTACATTATATTTCACTACGATATTTAAAACATCATAGTAGACAAACATGTATTTAATTTTTATATAAATCTGCACATCCCTTTGACCCACACACAGGTGATGAGAAATATATGATTATTATTCTCTATCTTGTGTTTGTTCCATAAACACTTGAACAGCTTACATTCTGTCTCTTCAAAATGCATCAATTAATTGACTTTAATAGCAGAATAAATAAATTCATTCTCTTTGTAATAGTTTGTGTACAAATTCTTTACTCAATTACAGCTTGTTGTGGGGTCAGTTATATATGTGTACTGTACATTAGCTTTAAAACTAGACAAGCTTCACTTGTAAACAAGCGTCAATGTGAAGTATCACAGTTATACAGCACAGAAAACCATACACAACAGAAGCTAAAAAAAATTATGTTAAACACATTTATTCAATGTTTCATCATCGCTGAACAGTTAAACACCTAAATACACGATATACAAAACAAAATAATGATGAAATACCGAATTCTCATTACTTTCAGGTTAGCCTATAAACAAACAAACCGCTACTGCTAGTTGCTATTAAACTCAATCATATGAAATAAAAACATTTAAAAAAACACATTAGAGCTAAAACACATAAAGGAGCATAGCGGTGAACCAACGGACCCATTAATAGCTGGTTCGAACCGGTTCGGGTGGCATAGACTGACGGAACATTCCAGAAGTGTCTTAGGCCTCGGACCAGATGATGTCACCACTGGTGTTTAAACCCGTTTTATTTGCAAAGCAGTTGGTTTGTTGTCTAAAAACAAAATAAACGATAAAGATTAAGAATTATAATTCACATTTAATAAAAGGTAGTTGTTTTCCGGGGTGGGTAAATACTAGCATTAACCTGATGTAGCCTACCTGCGCATGGTCACATGGTGGGCGTGTGATGTAAACTCTTCTTGTATTACGGGCTCGCGCGAGGAACATCTCCGCCGGCCGCTACATGTCTCCACGTGTTTGATCGCTGCGCATTTAAAGTCATAAAAACATTAAAAATGCGCGTGGGCCAATACGTAGCCGTGATATTTCTTCTTTACATCAAAGTTAAGGGTACGTATTGCAATGGTCATCGTGCTTTTGTTTCGTGTTTTGTTCTCCTATAAAACGCGTTTTTAAATTGATGACATGATTAAATCAAATACTTCACACTATGAAAGTTATTCGGTAAACAACAGTATTTACATTAACAGGTGATGTTGTCAATGGATCGGTGACGTTAAAGGAAGGCGAGCAAGAGGCTCATCTTAGAAACATCTCTAAGATAAAACCCGATGGCAGGTGGACATTAGAAAAAAACGGGAGTGTTGTCTTAAGATGGTGTTCTCCTGAGGAAGAGAGTAGAGGATGTGGAAACTACTCGACATCTCCTCGATTCTCTGTCCTGACGGTCAATGACAAATACGTTATAGTTCTTCATAATGTGACGGAGAGTGACGCTGGGAGCTATGTTTTTCAATTTGCCGGTGACAAGGAAGAACCGTTCAATGTTATTGTCGGTAAGCATTCTTATATCTTATGTCATGACTGTACCGCTGTAAACTTGACAATGTATGTTGTGTCTATTTCATCTTAAATCTAAATCGCTGTTTAGATTCTTTGGATAAGCAGGAGTAGCTGCACAACACATAATGTTCAGACACATGAAGGTCTAGTAACAGGCATTTACTCAATTCTGTGTTTGTTTTCTTGGCCGAAAGTAAAACCGTTTTATGCAATTTTCACAAACTGTTAGTAATCCAACTAACTTTGTTTGTTAAAGCTGGATTCATGAAGATACCTGACATTTAATCTGTTTAAATATCTCTATGTAGTGCTTTGTTGTTAATGTTTGGAGTTGTAGGTAAGTTTTAACTGGTTTGCGTTATTGCTTGTTTGTTACAGAAAATTCCACCCCAAGAACAGAAACTGAATCACCAAACACCTCTTCAACTAGCGAAGCACTTGCCATACGTTTATCCATATTAGCTGTTGTCCTGCTGCTGCTGATTTATTTAATGTACAAAAATAAAGAGGCAAGTACAAGAATATGTTTTAATCTTAACTTTGTAAAAAAAATGATTTATAATCTTCTATATTGGGTTAGAAATAATTAGATTTCAACACTTCTGTTTAATTATTAAATAATTTTCTTTGGATCTTGTTCTTCTTTCCTTCTTGCACTCTAGAAAATCAAAAACTGGTTTAAAAGGGTACAGGAAACACACTGTGGCATGTCTGCCAACTCTTCAGAACGTGACGAAACATCTACGGATTCTGTCATAACCATAGACAATGAAAGTCCCCAGAACCATCAACCTCTGTTGCCAGTGATGTAAATACCTCAGGTCCTGACGACATCACAGTCTGCTGAGTGCATCACAACCTTCAAGACACATCTGAAGACAGACCACCAAACTCCGCTATTTTTATCTTCAATTCCAGTGTATATCCACAATTTCATTTTGTCTGAATTATGCCACAATTATTCTTTTGCTAAAACGAAGTTATTTGTAGCCTTAGAACAATTATATGCACTTACACCAGTCATTATGAAATGTTTTGAGACTTACATATTTATTTGTATCTCTCATGGCCTATCAACACCACCTCAATTGCTAAGTAGGTACATGAGGATCTTCAGTCAAAATGGACTGAAGAGAGAATCTATCATTATTCCTACAACAGTCTTCTGGTGTACTTCATTTCTGTGTTTTATAACAGTTGCTGGGGCAGACAGGAGAGCCCTTCACTGGGTCATCAATATTTATATTTTTGTATATACATAAATAATTTTGTATGTTATATTTTGTATATGCATAAATATTTTATATAAAGTAATATATTCTATAAAAACTATTTCAACATAAAAAATCTCTCCAGTGTTTTTTTTTTTTTATCAGGAGCCTAAACGTGGGCATAACTATAATTCAGCAAATTTGATGTCACATACAAATCACTTGAAAAGATTCAGGGTAATGTTCAAAAGTTTTTTTCTTGCAAGGAGCAACACAGACAAGAGATAGCTCAGCCTGGTCACTCCTCTGAGCAGATATTTTATACACAGGACTTACAACTTGTTTTCATTGAATTAAAGACTTTAAAATCACTATAAAATAATACTGGGATCTAAGGCTTCATCAATATTAATTATTTATGTTTGTTGAAGTTTAGATAACACATTCTATTCCTACTATAAATCCCCTTAAAGCTAAAGAAATGGTTAAACCAAACTATAAACAAGCACATTTTTCCGACACATACACACAAGATATGATTATAATATGTGGAATCTGTTATCTTTTATGATGTTTTTCAGTTTAGTTAAAACTATATTGGCACAGGGTAAAAGCCTGAAATTCACCTCAACGGCTTGAATTTCTTTCGCCAAAAATGATGGCCTTTCTTTTACACATTACTTATTTATTTTATTGATTCTGTGGCTCATTCAAGAACACAGTGGTGGTATGTAATTGGACAGATTTTCAGTTACTAACCCTTATTGCTCAACCATCTGAACTTGAACTTTTAGTCTTTTGTATAAACGCATTGTGTCTATGCCCATGTCTCTGTTATACTATGTGTATCCCTCTTTCGCATTACATTTACATTTACAGTTAGTCATTTAGCGGACGCTTTTATCCAAAGCGATTTACAGGTGGGGTTAGCAATTGGGTCGGCATAAGAACAACAAAAGCATAAGTGCAATCAAAAAAGAAGACTGGCGTCATATAACCTAACACAGTATACAGAGCTAAGTTAGAGGGGTTTTTTTTCATTTTTTTTTCATCAACAGTGCACAAAATGAACCAATGACTGAACACAGCTCAATGTTTACAGGGATTGAGAAATACATGGACACAAGAAAGCAAGTCAATTAAACTCAGTTTATTTATGAAGCGCTTTTCACAATTTGCAACACGGCTGGACAAGAAAAGCTAAACCAAGAAAAACAACACTGCCCACACACGGAATAAGATATAACCATAATGCAGTGGTGTAATTCTTGAGTCCGGACTCAAGACATTTTTCTGGTATCTGCACTCGGACTTGATCAAGTTGGTCTCGACCGAGTCCGATGATTTTACTCTCATTCCAACGAAGAAACATTTATGAAGTATACAATATCTCACAGAAGTGAGTACACCCCTCACATTTTTGTAAATACAGTATTTTATTATATATTTTTATGTGACAACACTGAAGAATTGACACTTTTCTACAATGTATAGAAGGGAGTGAACAACTTGTTTAACAGTGCAAATTTGCTGTCCCCTAAAAATAACTCAACACACAGCCATTGGTGTCATAACTGCTTGCAAAAACAGAGCCTCCCCAAGTGTAAATGTCAAAAATTGGGCCCAATTAGCCATTTTCCCTCCCTGGTGTCATGTGATCCGTTAGTATTACAAGGTCTCAGGTGTGCATGTGGAGCAGGTGTGTTAAATTTGGTGTTATGGCTCTCACTCTCTCATTCTGGTCACTGCAAGTTGAACATGGCACCTCATGACAAGGAACTCTCTTAGGATAAAAAAAAGAATTGTTGCCCTACATAAAGATGGCCTAGGCTATAAGAAGATTGCCAAGGGGATTACTGGAACCATGTCCTGTGGTCTGATGAGACCAGGATAAACTTATTTGGTTCAGATGGTGTGAAGCGTGTGGCGGCAACCAGGTGAGGAGTATAAAGACAAGTGTGTCTTGCCTACAGTCAAGCACGGTGGTGGGTGTGTCATAGTCTGGGGCTGCATGAGTGCTGCCGGCACTGTGGAGTTACAGTTCATTGAGGGAACCATGAATCCCATCATGTACTGTGAGTAACAGTTTAGGGAACCATGAATGCCATCATGTATTGTGACTGTCTGAAGCAGAGCACGATCCCCTCCTTTTAGAGACTGGGCCGCAGGGCAGTATTCCAGCATGATAATGACCCCAAACACACCTCCAAGATGACCACTGCCTTGATTAAGAAGCGGTGGGTAAAGGTGATGGACTGGGAAAGAATGTCTCCAGACCTAAACCCTATTGAGCTTCTGTGGGGCATCCTCAACGGTGGAGGAGCACAAGGTCTCTAGTATCCAACAACATGTGGAAAAGGACTTCAGCGGCAACCTGTGAAGCTCTGGTGAACTCCATGCCCAAGAGGTTTAAGGCAGTACTGGTCAATAATAGTGGCCACACAATATATTGACACTTTGGGCCCAATTTGGACATTTTCACTTGGGGGTGTACTCACTTTTGTTGCCAACAGTTTAGACATTAATGGCTGTGTGTTGAGTTATTTTGACGGGACAGCAAATGTACACTGATATACAAGCTGTACACGCACTACTTTACAGTGTAGCAAAGTGTCATTTCTCCATTGTTGTCACATGAAAATATATTATAAAACATTTACTAAAATGTGAGGGGTGTACTCACTTCTATGAGATATACTGTATATGTTTGCTTTAGTTGGACTCTTGAGTGTTGAGCTGTTAAAAAGTTGATAAATAATACAAAAGAGTTGATGAACTGATTTGAGTGTTCTCGTTCACAACGCTACTGTGCCAAATTAAACCAAGTTTAAAACAAGTTTTTCCTGACATCAACACTCATCATACAAACCTTAACAATGGTGACAATCATCAAAATAATTCAGTTGAACAGATGAAATGTTACCCAGTATGCTTGCAACATGCTTTCTTTAGTTGATTGTCACTTTTGCTGAGTATCACACACTGATACTTGATGTCTGATAGATTCGCTGATTAACTTTTTTTTGTTGTTGTATTTTCTTACAATTCAAAGAAGTATAATAAGCCATACCACTGCTTTAATCTCACACTGTAGCATCAGACAAAACTTATAATTTAATAACACGATGCACTCATCAGCAAATATATTTAGGCAACTGCACAAAGACTACAATCATTATTAGCTTATCACAATGGATCTTCATAGCCTGAACAATTGTATTTTAGCACACTATCATAAGAGACAATAAAACCTTATGTTAAAACGCAAGAATCAAGAACCCAACTAAAGCAAATACTGATCAGAATGATGATGATTTTTTGAAACTTCTACATTTTTCCAACATTATTTGCGGTTGATAATGTGATGTTTATTCAATGCAGTTAACACTGACAAGTCAACAAGCTGAGTATGGGCATTCAGCCCAGAATGTAATTGTTACAATGCAATAAAAAGACTGAAAATCTGAAGTTGCACTTCGGCTTCATGTGACTTTGTTGAAATTGCTACACCTAAAGTAAATAAAATGACTTAATTTGATCCGCTTTTTATCATTACAAATAAAGATTGTGGTCTTGAAGAAGTTTCTGTCTCTGTCTTGACCGTCTCATTTGACTAAACTCTTAAAGTCTTCCCTGAACAGACCAGAAGTACATGTGTTCAAGCAGAAACACAACAGTAGCAAGTCCCACCAGAGCAGACAGAATCAAGCGGATCAGAACTTCAACATCTCCACAATGCTTCAGACAGTCTGTAGATGAAAAGATTCTGCTGGAGTCATTCTTATACACATTCTCTTTACCAGGAAACAGTTTGTCTGTGTGAAGTGGCACAAATGTGGTTGTGGTAGGAAGAGACTTCCTGATGTACGTCTGTGTTATTTTACCTTCATAATGTGGACAGAGGTGTTTCATGTGTAGACGGATGCTTTTATGGCTCACTGGGTTTGCAGCGGTGCAGCTGTATGATTCTGTATCATTATAATGAAGTTTTAAAGGTAAACTGAGATTAATGCTGAGATCAGAACTACTGCTGTGATTCACTATTTCATCTCCTTTATACCATGAGATGAAGACGTCTCGATCATTTTTCACAGAGCAGACAACAGAGCAGAATTCATACTTCTCCTGTGATGTACCTGTGACGTTCATTCATCAGTTATTCTTCACGCAAATCTCTGTAAATGTAAAAAACATGAATTTAACTTCAGAAACTGCAGGACAATGGCACTCACCTTGAGTCTGGGTGTCTGTAAATGAGTTGCTAACAGCCGGAAGAGAAACTGATGCTTTAACACAAGAAACATCAGTTATTCAGAATACTCTGTTTTTAAACATCTCTGTTCAATTATACAGCTGATACTCACCATAAACATCAACTTTGATCTTCTTCCTTGTGACAAATCCATTAATGGTGAGTGATGCTGTGTAGAGTCCAGATTCAGTGGTGCTGATGTTATAGATGCTCAAAGATCCTGTATGTGGATCCATCTCCACTCGGTCTGTTAGACTCTTATCATAAAAGGGTGAAAATCCTTGATACATCTGTGCAATACGGAAAGTTCGGTCACCTCTTTCAAACAGCCACATCACGTCTTCAAGACTCCTGGGTTCAGTTTTTCCTGTTGGTAGATTAAGAACGTCTCCCTCCATCACAGTTTTCATCTCGTGCCAGTCACCAGTCACTGTATGAAAATAAAATCATGTGGGTTACATTTAACAAACTGCTATTCCAAACCTTTATCACTACACACAATCTATTTAAAAACAGCATACACATGTGTGATGTCAGTAAAAATCTTTTTCAGCACCTCTGAAGCAATCTGATGTTTTTTAGATGTTCTGAACTTCAGGAAGTTATCTGTAACCCACACATCAGCACCAGTGTTTTAACAGATGAGATCAGCGTCATCACAATGTGGTTTTGTTAGGAAGGCACGATGGCTGAGGGGACATGAAACTACAGAACTACTTTCACCTTCACAACTAAACTGCTGTCAGAACCCGCTCCAATCTCTAATCTAAAATTCACATTTAAATGAACGTTCTGTTTACATATACTACTGTATTGTACTATACATATATTTTTCAGCCGTTAATTTCAGAATAAATTCAATCTATGACATGGCCTTTCTCAGTCAACATGAAAGACATCAAGATTACATTTTGACAGAAAGTTCCTTAAATATGTTATGGTGTGGAGTACAAGAAATGAGGAGACTAGAGACGAAGTTGCGTCGAGTCCGCTTAGTATCCACTTTAATATCTCTCACTCTGAACAGCGAGTGAGATCAAAAACAACAACACACGTAAAAACCGGAACAACTCTGCTCTAACTCCTCCCTCCCTTAAAGGTATAGTACCCTGGTGAATGTCTCATATTAAACATAATACTTGTGGTTCGCCACACAGGCCCCCCCAGAATTCACCCCTAATAAAAAATAGGACTCTATACATAATAACAACACAGAACAGATTTGACAGTTTTTAGGAAAGTCAACGTACAGTAGGGCGAATAAGGCGGCCATAACGGCTTCGCTTAACAGGAGAAGGGCGAAGGGCCAGGGCAGGGGCCGAGGCTGCCGAAGGGGGGCGCCCTCGCCGTGGGGGCTGGGCCAGCTGAAGTGGTGCACCAATATCCAGATGAGCAGGCTTGAGACGGTCTATCGCCACCCGCTCAGGCCTGCCCCCCATATCCACAACGAAGTTCTTAGACCCCCCCACCAGGACACGGAAGGGTCCATCGTAGGGGGGCTGCAGCGGGGTACGATGGCCATCGTGGCGGATGAACACATACTTGGCCGACAGTAAATCCTTGGGCACGTAGGACTTTGGGAGGCCATGGTGAGATGTGGGAATAGGGACAAAAGCATCAGCAATGTCCCGGGACCCAGCATGATGAGAGGCCACCGACCACCGGGCCGCGGCATCAGGAAGAAATTCCCCCGGAACGCGCAAAGGCTGTCCGTACACCAGCTCGGCAGATGAGGCTTGAAGATCTTCTTTTGGGGCAGAGCGAAGGCCAAGCATGACCCATGGGAGGCGGTCAGCCCAGTCGCAGCTCGTAAGGCTGGCCCTTAGCGCGGCCTTCATGTCGCGATGAAACCGCTCACAAAGTCCATTGCTCTGTGGGTTATAGGCCGTGGTACGGTGGACCTTCACCCCCAGGACCTCGGCGACCGCAGTCCAAAGCTCCGATGTGAACTGTGGACCTCGGTCCGAGGAGAGGTCGGATGGTGTGCCAAAACGGGCCACCCAAGCCATAATGAACGCCCGGGCCACATCAGCTGAAGTAATTGAAGACAGGGGAACCACTTCAGGCCATCTGGTGGTCCTGTCCACCATGGTGAGGAGGTAGGTGTAACCACGGGAGGGGGGAAGTGGGCCCACCAGGTCCACATTCACATGATCAAAACGTCTCTCTGGCACTTTGAACGGTGCCAAAGGGGCCTTGGTATGCCGGGTCACCTTTGCTCGCTGGCACGCCACACAGGCAGCAGCCCAGGCCCTGACGTCCCTCCGCAAGCCTGGCCAGACAAACTTGGCCCCCACCAGTTTTGTAGAGGCCTTCACCCCTGGGTGGGAAAGGCTGTGGATGGCGTCAAAAACCTTACGCCTCCAGCCAGCAGGTACCATAGGGCGCGGTTGTCCAGTGGAGACATCGCAGAGGAGTGTAGCGTTGGCCGTATCGAAAACCACATCCTCCATGAGCAACGCCGTGGGGGCCGTCCTGTAGGCTTGCACCTCAGCGTCCGCGGTCTGATCCACAGCCATCGTAGCGTAGTCGAGGCCTAAATGGACAGACCCAGCAACAGCCCGGGAAAGGCAGTCTGCGACGAAATTGTCTTTACCTGCCACATGCTGAATGTCAGTTGTGAACTCTGAGATGGCAGAGAGCTGACGCTGCTGTCGACCAGACCATGGTTCCGAAGCCTTGGCCATAGCGAACGTCAGCGGTTTGTGGTCAACGAAAGCCGTGAAACGCCGTCCCTCTAACAGAAACCGGAAATGACGGGTGGCGAGGAAAAGACCCAGGAGCTCCCTGTCGAAAGCGCTGTATTTCCTCTCGTTGTCACGGAGCTTCCTGCTGAAAAAGGCAAGCGGCTGCCAAGCTCCACCCACCCACTGTTCACACACCGCCCCCACGGCATAATCAGAAGCGTCCGAAGTAAGAGCAACAGGGGCGGTCGGAGAGGGGTGCGCCAGCAGAGCAGCGTTGGCCAGTGCGGCTTTAGCAGCCTCAAAAGCATCAGTCATCTCTTGGGACCAATCCAACATGTCCGCCGGCCTCCCACCCCGCAAGGCGTCGTATAAGGGTCGCATGAGTTGGGCCGCATGGGGGAGGAAACGGTTGTAGAAGTTTACCATACCCAGGAACTCCTGCAAGGACTTCACAGTGCGTGGGCGTGGGAAACTGGCGACGGTGTCCACCTTTGCAGGGAGGGGAACAGCCCCCTGTGGGGTGACGTGGTGGCCGAGGAAAGTGATGGACGACCGGCCAAACTCACACTTAGCCGGGTTGAGAATGAGACCGTGCTCATTGAGCCGGCCGAAAAGCTGCCTGAGATGTGTCAGGTGGTCGTCTGTGGACGCGCTGGCCACAAGAATATCGTCCAAATAAACAAAAAGGAATGGCATGTCCCTCAACACAGAGTCCATGAGGCGCTGAAACGTCTGCGCTGCACCCTTGAGGCCGAAAGGCATCCGAAGGAATTCAAAAAGGCCAAAGGGTGTGATGACTGCTGTCTTTGGGACATCCTGTGGATGGACAGGCACCTGGTGGTAACCACGCACCAGGTCCACCTTGGAAAAGACGGTGGCACCAGCTAGGTGAGCGGAGAAATCCTGTATGTGCGGCACTGGGTACCGGTCGGGAGTGGTGGCGTTGTTCAGGCGACGGAAATCACCACAGGGACGCCAACCGCCATCAGCCTTGGTCACCATGTGTAGGGGGGAGGCCCATGGGCTGTTAGAGCGGCGCACGATGCCGAGGTGCTCCATGGTAGCGAACTCCTCCCTGGCTATCGCAAGCTTGGCAGAGTCGAGGCGCCGGGCCCGTGCATAGACTGGGGGGCCAACAGTGGTGATGTAGTGCTCCACGCCATGCTTAGCCACCGCCGATGAAAAAGTGGGCGTGGTGATATCAGGGAACTCAGATAGCAGGCGTTGATACAAGTCCCCGGTGGCAAGCGTGTTCGACAGACAAAGTGCCCCCACCCCTCCAAGCGTGCAGGGGTATGAAGCAAAAGACAGGGCGTCGATTAGGCGGCAGTTTGTAACATCCACCAACAGTCTGTAAGCGCAAAGGAAATCTGCCCCCAGGAGTGACGTAGACACGGCGGCCATTACAAAATCCCAGCCAAAACGCCGCCCGCCGAAACACACTTCCACATACCTTGTACCATAGGTACGAATGGGTGTGCCGTTGGCAGCGTCCATCGGGGGGCCGTGCCCGCCAACCATAGTGTCCACAGCTGTCGCGGGCAGGATGCTGCGTTGAGCCCCTGAATCAACCAGCAGCCGCCGGCCAGACAAGGTGTCAGTGATGAATAACAGCTTGCAGTCACGGCCAGCGCCCATAGCTGTTAATGAGCGCCAGCCCTGGCTTTTCCCTGGGCTCTGAAACTGCAAGGTTGGCGACACTGCTTGGCTTTGGCCCCAAACCTGGAATGGTAATAACACCAACCGTCCTCACGCTGTGGTCGGGCCGTCACGGCAGCTGCAGTGTCTATGGCGCTCGGATTGTATCATTATGGCGCTCGGATTGTATCATTAGCAAACGAGACTCACAAGCACGACTTATAACACAAGTGTAAGCGTGCGTGTACGTCTCCATTTGTTTTATATGGAGACGTACACGCATATATCACGTCACGTAGACACGTTAGTAACGTGTGGCTGTTGATCTATACAGACGTCACGTAAGAAATCAACGTGTAGTTTACGTCTATACAGACGTCACGTAAGAAATTAACGTGTAGATTACGTCTTTGAGATATATGCACAGAGAACGTGCGTCTGCCAAAACGCCTGGAGAACGTGCGTCTGCCTAAACGCCTGGACAACCTATATCTTGTGACAATTAAACATGTTTTTTTAGAGTAAGAGTAAAGTAATTATGATTTTTGGTTTAATCTAAAGTTTTAAAACTAGTAATTGTTACACTCCCTGAATTTTAATAATTATTCAACAATAAAATAACGATTTTTACAATTTTTCAAAAGAATAAAAAGTTACAGCTACAGAAGACCTCATTGAAATTGTGTAATTTAACGGTTCTCCACTTCATCTCTAATGACTTTGTGATATACAGAAATTTTAAAAATCACTTGTAGGCTATGTGTTCCCAAATCTTTGTTCTCTCAGATCGCAAGCTAGTTTAAATAGTATTTATTTAAATAGTATTTATTTAAACATTATAAACAATAAAGCCAGATATTCTTAGAATTTAGATACCAAACGGCAAGACTCAATAGAACATTTTTCTGTAACACCAGTGCCCAACAGCAGCCCAGTCCTTCCTCCTTTTTTGCGGTGAAAGTGATTTGGTAGTCCCATATAACTTGTTGCTGCTGTCATGGCAATATCAGCTACCTTAAAAAATATTCAAACTGAAATTCACCCTGAATGATTATAATACATGATGACAAAAGCCCAAAATGTCAGTTATCAGTTATTATCATGATAAACACTTATAAACCCTCCATATCTGAGTATTGTATTGATTGCAAGAACATGCTCCTAAATTGAATGTTAAGTGTTAAGTGTAACTTTCAAATTATGCTTAGTTTTTGATGGTTGATTAGATATTAAAACAGAGGAAATAACACTATATACACTTTAAAAAAAAACTCTGCACGTATAAAAAATGTCTTGTCTCCAAAATTACTTAACAAAATTACTTTGTTACTTAAATTAATTTATTTAATTAATTAACTCCTGAGTTTTTTGAGTATTATTCCAATAGGATTTAACAGCATTTGGAGTTGACATCACAACCATTAATTCCATTATTTTCTATTGTTTTTTGAGCAGGGTTCTATTCCTTTTTTTCAGTAGGCCTGGTCTTATATAAAAGTAATAAAATGTACAATATATATATTTCCGACCTAGTATAGTAATAGTAACTAATAATAGTAAAGGTAAAGATGCATAAAATGGAAAAACTCAATAAAGTAGCATGTAAGCTAGAACTATACCTCAAATGTGTAGGCTACTTAATGGTTGGATTTCAAAAGTGATAGAATAAAACTTGACCATCCAAAATGAGCTGTATGTATCATAAAATTTGCTGATGACTTAATTTGATCATTTTATTTTGCACTATTCTGTAAATCTGTTGTCCAGTTGGCATTTCAACCCAAAATGGCGCTAAACGCCGCCTAGTGGCTGATATGCTAAAAAGCATCCAAGGTTCGCTCTGGTTCTCTACTGTATCCTCTGAGGCCCTTGCACGTGTTTGTCGGACACAAGCAGCATCTTGTATTGGCTTCTCTTACAGTAATCACTTTCCCACTATATCTGCTTCACAACTCCTTCATGGTGGAATTCTTCCTAACTCAGTCCGGTCAATCACATCCCTCACAATGTTCAAAAATCTGATTTAAACTCATCTCTTCTGAGAATACTTGACAGCTAAATGGAAAATAAACTAAATAAAAACCCCTAACCCTCTCTCTTTCTCTCAACAGGTAGTGGTCTAGCTTTTGTTGAATAGTTACTTGGTATTAGCAACTATTACTGCTATTACGACATATCGCTAAGTGCTCCCTGAACTCTCTGTAAATTGCTTTGGATAAATGCGTCTGCTAAATGACTAGATTAAAAAAAAACATCTTTCCACAGGTTTTGGGTCATCATACGGCTTTGTGGGAGGCTGGAACCCGACTGGAGCTGGTGTAGAGAGCAGATGAAGGAATAATTAGCATAGCTGCTATACATATCATTTTACGCAAAGAACAATTGATAACAATTCATCTATATAATAATTAAACTGGGATGCAAAATTACAAAATGCAATTGGCTGAAGAGACGTGCTTTTAGTAAACTGGGAGAGTAAGTCTGACCCCCGAACAGGGTCAGGAAGGCTTTCCTTAGAAAGGTCTACCTTCTTTTGGAGATTATTTTATCCTAGAAACTACTAAAAGTCCAGAGTTTTTCCTCACATCATTAGACGAAAAGAGAAAAGTATATTAGAAGTGAAATATAACAATATATAAAACAACAAACTGGATGTATTTTCTTTACTTCATGAAAGGGTTGTGAAACAGTCTTTTGGTTCCATCTGGTGGAGTGACACTGATTCATCACAAGCGTCTCTTCCTTGTGACAGAGACAGACATCTTCAGTATTGATTCTTCCTGCTCAAACAAGTTGCGCTTCAACAAGACAAACTCAGAAACACCTGAAATCCTTAATAATGATCTTCAGCTCATGTGTTTTCACTGTGTTGTTCATCAGTGTGAAGGGTAAGATATTTAAAACTAATTCCTTTCTTTCTTTAGCACACTTTTGTTTTGTGTTTGTGATCAAGTGGCTTGATAAAACAACTTGTTAGTCAAAGCATGCTTTCATAAATCATACTCAGAACTGCTTCAAACAATAAAACATTTAAAGTGTCTTTACATATATTTAGTGTTTATGAAATGTGAACTCAGCCAATGATATTGAAAATGTGTAATATAATACAGGTACCATGTCATCTGTTCAATAAGTAATATCACAGATACATACACACACTTTAAATCATAAGATAGGTTTAATGTTACACTGTACATTTATAGTTGTTTCAAGCTAAATTAGATTTCTGAAAAACTACTTATGTTGTCATAAGAGCAGTTTCACTCACACAAGTAGATTCTGAATAAAAATCTGTAATATGTAATTTAAACATGCCATAACATATTTAAGGAACTTTCTGTCAAAATGTAATCTTGATGTCTTTCATGTTGACTGAGAAAGGCCATGTCATAGATTGAATTTATTCTGAAATTAACGGCTGAAAAATATATGTATAGTACAATACAGTAGTATATGTAAACAGAACGTTCATTTAAATGTGAATTTTAGATTAGAGATTGGAGCGGGTTCTGACAGCAGTTTAGTTGTGAAGGTGAAAGTAGTTCTGTAGTTTCATGTCCCCTCAGCCATCGTGCCTTCCTAACAAAACCACATTGTGATGACGC
Source organism: Triplophysa dalaica (assembly GCF_015846415.1). Classification (NCBI taxonomy): domain Eukaryota; kingdom Metazoa; phylum Chordata; class Actinopteri; order Cypriniformes; family Nemacheilidae; genus Triplophysa; species Triplophysa dalaica. Next base: position 18,933,557 of record NC_079561.1, on the reverse strand, counting down.
TGATCTCATCTGTTAAAACACTGGTGCTGATGTGTGGGTTACAGATAACTTCCTGAAGTTCAGAACATCTAAAAAACATCAGATTGCTTCAGAGGTGCTGAAAAAGATTTTTACTGACATCACACATGTGTATGCTGTTTTTAAATAGATTGTGTGTAGTGATAAAGGTTTGGAATAGCAGTTTGTTAAATGTAACCCACATGATTTTATTTTCATACAGTGACTGGTGACTGGCACGAGATGAAAACTGTGATGGAGGGAGACGTTCTTAATCTACCAACAGGAAAAACTGAACCCAGGAGTCTTGAAGACGTGATGTGGCTGTTTGAAAGAGGTGACCGAACTTTCCGTATTGCACAGATGTATCAAGGATTTTCACCCTTTTATGATAAGAGTCTAACAGACCGAGTGGAGATGGATCCACATACAGGATCTTTGAGCATCTATAACATCAGCACCACTGAATCTGGACTCTACACAGCATCACTCACCATTAATGGATTTGTCACAAGGAAGAAGATCAAAGTTGATGTTTATGGTGAGTATCAGCTGTATAATTGAACAGAGATGTTTAAAAACAGAGTATTCTGAATAACTGATGTTTCTTGTGTTAAAGCATCAGTTTCTCTTCCGGCTGTTAGCAACTCATTTACAGACACCCAGACTCAAGGTGAGTGCCATTGTCCTGCAGTTTCTGAAGTTAAATTCATGTTTTTTACATTTACAGAGATTTGCGTGAAGAATAACTGATGAATGAACGTCACAGGTACATCACAGGAGAAGTATGAATTCTGCTCTGTTGTCTGCTCTGTGAAAAATGATCGAGACGTCTTCATCTCATGGTATAAAGGAGATGAAATAGTGAATCACAGCAGTAGTTCTGATCTCAGCATTAATCTCAGTTTACCTTTAAAACTTCATTATAATGATACAGAATCATACAGCTGCACCGCTGCAAACCCAGTGAGCCATAAAAGCATCCGTCTACACATGAAACACCTCTGTCCACATTATGAAGGTAAAATAACACAGACGTACATCAGGAAGTCTCTTCCTACCACAACCACATTTGTGCCACTTCACACAGACAAACTGTTTCCTGGTAAAGAGAATGTGTATAAGAATGACTCCAGCAGAATCTTTTCATCTACAGACTGTCTGAAGCATTGTGGAGATGTTGAAGTTCTGATCCGCTTGATTCTGTCTGCTCTGGTGGGACTTGCTACTGTTGTGTTTCTGCTTGAACACATGTACTTCTGGTCTGTTCAGGGAAGACTTTAAGAGTTTAGTCAAATGAGACGGTCAAGACAGAGACAGAAACTTCTTCAAGACCACAATCTTTATTTGTAATGATAAAAAGCGGATCAAATTAAGTCATTTTATTTACTTTAGGTGTAACAATTTCAACAAAGTCACATGAAGCCGAAGTGCAACTTCAGATTTTCAGTCTTTTTATTGCATTGTAACAATTACATTCTGGGCTGAATGCCCATACTCAGCTTGTTGACTTGTCAGTGTTAACTGCATTGAATAAACATCACATTATCAACCGCAAATAATGTTGGAAAAATGTAGAAGTTTCAAAAAATCATCATCATTCTGATCACTATTTGCTTTAGTTGGGTTCTTGATTCTTGCGTTTTAACATAAGGTTTTATTGTCTCTTATGATAGTGTGCTAAAATACAATTGTTCAGGCTATGAAGATCCATTGTGATAAGCTAATAATGATTGTAGTCTTTGTGCAGTTGCCTAAATATATTTGCTGATGAGTGCATCGTGTTATTAAATTATAAGTTTTGTCTGATGCTACAGTGTGAGATTAAAGCAGTGGTATGGCTTATTATACTTCTTTGAATTGTAAGAAAATACAACAACAAAAAAAAGTTAATCAGCGAATCTATCAGACATCAAGTATCAGTGTGTGATACTCAGCAAAAGTGACAATCAACTAAAGAAAGCATGTTGCAAGCATACTGGGTAACATTTCATCTGTTCAACTGAATTATTTTGATGATTGTCACCATTGTTAAGGTTTGTATGATGAGTGTTGATGTCAGGAAAAACTTGTTTTAAACTTGGTTTAATTTGGCACAGTAGCGTTGTGAACGAGAACACTCAAATCAGTTCATCAACTCTATTTTGTATTATTTATCAACTTTTTAACAGCTCAACACTCAAGAGTCCAACTAAAGCAAACATATACAGTATATCTCATAGAAGTGAGTACACCCCTCACATTTTAGTAAATGTTTTATAATATATTTTCATGTGACAACAATGGAGAAATGACACTTTGCTACACTGTAAAGTAGTGCGTGTACAGCTTGTATATCAGTGTACATTTGCTGTCCCGTCAAAATAACTCAACACACAGCCATTAATGTCTAAACTGTTGGCAACAAAAGTGAGTACACCCCCAAGTGAAAATGTCCAAATTGGGCCCAAAGTGTCAATATATTGTGTGGCCACTATTATTGACCAGTACTGCCTTAAACCTCTTGGGCATGGAGTTCACCAGAGCTTCACAGGTTGCCGCTGAAGTCCTCTTCCACATGTTGTTGGATACTAGAGACCTTGTGCTCCTCCACCGTTGAGGATGCCCCACAGAAGCTCAATAGGGTTTAGGTCTGGAGACATTCTTTCCCAGTCCATCACCTTTACCCACCGCTTCTTAAGCAAGGCAGTGGCCATCTTGGAGGTGTGTTTGGGGTCATTATCATGCTGGAAAACTGCCCTGCGGCCCAGTCTCTAAAAGGAGGGGATCGTGCTCTGCTTCAGACAGTCACAATACATGATGGCATTCATGGTTCCCTAAACTGTTACTCACAGTACATGATGGGAATTATGGTTCCCTCAATGAACTGTAACTCCACAGTGCCGGCAGCACTCATGCAGACCCAGACTATGACACACCCACCACCGTGCTTGACTGTAGGCAAGACACACTTGTCTTTATACTCCTCACCTGGTTGCCGCCACACGCTTCACACCATCTGAACCAAATAAGTTTATCCTGGTCTCGTCAGACCACAGGACACGGTTCCAGCAGGGGCGTTTCCAGCATTGAAGGACATCCGGGGCTTAGCCCAGAACATTTAATGCAAATACAGGGATCACTCGAAGAGGTTTTTTTTTTTTATTACAGTCAGTAACACTTTACTTTCAGTCAAAATACATCTTTAACATTATCTTCAAGGCAGGCTAACATCCTCTCAGTGCTCAACTGAGCACAATCTTTTTTTTGGATATGAAGAGCATAACCATTGCTCAACTGAGCATGATAACATTATACATCTTTAACATTATGCTCAATACATATACACAGAGTCAACATACAACATACACTATTCACCTCTTGCTGTCTATCTGGTATGTCCTTCTATATTAGTTATATTTCTCTCTCATCACCTGCTGTAGTCTTTCTCATCACCTGCTGTAGTCTTTCATCACCTGCTGTAGTCTCTCATCCACTTGCTAGTCTTTCTCATCACCTGCTGTAGTCTTTCATCACTTGCTAGTCTTTCTCATCACCTGCTGTAGTCTCTCATCCACTTGCTAGTCTTTCTCATCACCTGCTGTAGTCTCTCATCACCTGCTGTAGTCTTTCATCACCTGCTAGTCTTTCTCATCACCTGCTGTAGTCTCTCATCCACTTGCTAGTCTTTCTCATCACCTGCTGTAGTCTCTCATCACCTGCTGTAGTCTTTCATCACCTGCTGTAGTCTCTCATCCACTTGCTAGTCTTTCTCATCACCTGCTGTAGTCTCTCATCCACTTGCTAGTCTTTCTCATCACTTGCTGTAGTCTCTCATCCACTTGCTAGTCTTTCTCATCACTTGCTGTAGTCTCTCATCACCTTCTGTAGTCTCTCATCCACTTGCTAGTCTTTCTCATCACTTGCTGTAGTCTCTCATCACCTTCTGTAGTCTCTCATCCACTTGCTAGTCTTTCTCATCACTTGCTGTAGTCTCTCATCACCTTCTGTAGTCTCTCATCCACTTGCTAGTCTTTCTCATCACCTGCTGTAGTCTCTCATCCACTTGCTAGTCTTTCTCATCACTTGCTGTAGTCTCTCATCACCTTCTGTAGTCTCTCATCCACTTGCTAGTCTTTCTCATCACCTGCTGTAGTCTTTCATCACTTGCTGTAGTCTTTCTCATCACCTGCTGTAGTCTTTCATCACCTTCTGTAGTCTCTCATCCACTTGCTAGTCTTTCTCATCACCTGCTGTAGTCTCTCATCACCTGCTGTAGTCTCTCATCACCTGTTGTAGTCTCTCATCCACTTGCTAGTCTTTCTCATCACTTGCTGTAGTCTCTCATCACCTTCTGTAGTCTCTCATCCACTTGCTAGTCTTTCTCATCACCTGCTGTAGTCTCTCATCACCTGCTGTAGTCTCTCATCCACTTGCTAGTCTTTCTCATCACTTGCTGTAGTCTCTCATCCACTTGCTAGTCTTTCTCATCACTTGCTGTAGTCTCTCATCACCTTCTGTAGTCTCTCATCCACTTGCTAGTCTTTCTCATCACCTGCTGTAGTCTTTCATCACTTGCTGTAGTCTTTCTCATCACCTGCTGTAGTCTTTCATCACTTGCTGTAGTCTTTCTCATCACCTGCTGTAGTCTTTCATCACTTGCTAGTCTTTCTCATCACCTGCTGTAGTCTCTCATCACTTGCTAGTCTTTCTCATCACCTGCTGTAGTCTCTCGTCCACTTGCTAGTCTTTCTCATCACCTGCTGTAGTCTCTCATCCACTTGCTAGTCTTTCTCATCACCTGCTGTAGTCTTTCTCTCATCACTTGCTTTTTCACTTGCTTTGCTGGGTATCATTAAAGGGTATTTTCTTGGTTTGAGCATTGCAAATCGGTTCATGACACTGTTATGGTCTGTGACACACACAAGTCCCCTCTCAATAGACATCACTGCCAGGTAATTGAGCCTCTGCTGACCCATGGTTCTTCTCAACCATGTGTGTAGGCGACGCAGAGCACTGAATGATCTTTCGCAACTGCAGCTGCTGACAGGAATCGTTAGTGCTGCTTGAAAGACTGATCTCAGGCTTGGGAACATGTCAGGGTCAAGGAGCTTGTATACACTTGCCATATCTGAAATGACACCTTCATCTCTTCTTTTGATCAGGAACTGTCTAGCCACTGCAACCTCTTCTTTACTGACCTTCATGTTATAATGTTTGGCAATCAGCTCTAATGATTCTTCACACAGGAAGTCATTTGCTGCTGGATGTCAAGCTTTGATGCCTTTCATTAGCTCTGCACCAACACCACAAAATCTCCCCTCCAGCTCACTCACCATTCTGTCAAGGCATGGGTAAAATATGTGATTTCTTATCTTATCCAAAGTGCTCACATAAGCCCTTGTGCCATTGGTGGACTCTACCACATAGTCATCTAATCGCTTCTGCTTGCGTTTTTGAGAACCTCCTGGAGCTGGGGTCTCTGACAGATGGTTGGCCTCAAGAATTTCTTTGGCCTGATTATAGAATTTCTCTGCCATTTCCTCTGTCCGCATGGACCTAAGTGTTTCAAGGACCGCATCTTTATACCATGTAGCTTGTGCTAAGTCTACATCCTCTTTTTGAAGGTACTTGTGAAGTCCCTCTGTAGTGGACAGCAAAGCTTTGAACATCACAAGCATATAGACATTTGAAAGTCTTGAAAGTTTGGAAAGCAGTCCAATTGCTGTGGTGGTACTGGTCAATTCTGTGAGGGACTTCAACAATGCTGGCAGATTTGCAATCACGGCAGTGACTGATTTGAGCTGGCATGCCCACCGTGTCTTCGAGAGCTGAACAAGCTCACTCTTCTCTAAGCCCAAGGCTTTTTGCATGTCAGAGAAAGACTGATGATTAACTAAAGACACACTGAAGAAACAGTACACACTCTCCAGTGTGTCGAAGAAATCAATGGCTTCTGGCACAGCCCTGCAAGTGTGACAAAGCACCAAATTCAGTTCATGGGCATAGCAGTGCACATACACTGCTTCTGGATGCTTCACACGGAATTGAGCCTGAACACCCCGAACAGCACCTTTCATGACGGAGGCCCCATCGTAAGCCTGAGCAACACATTGCAGGTCTTCCAGGCCTTTTGATTTGAGAACTTCTTCAATGGCCTCTGTAATGGAATGTGCATCGAAAGACTTCAGACTTGTAAGTTCCAGAAAACTTTCTTTGACAGTGTTCTCATATCCCACATAACGAACACACACAGCAAGCTGTTCCACATGACCATCTCGAGCCTCATCAGCCATCACTGCATACATTTTTGAATGCTTCATCTCTTTAATGATGGATGCAGTAACTTCCTCTGCACAACATTGAATCATCTCATTCTGTGAGCCTGAAGAGAGATATGTGGAATGGGCGGGAGGTGTGTAGCTTTGGAGAAAGGGGTCGAATTCCTCTAGAAATTTCATCATTTCTAAGAAATTTCCCTGATTGTCAGAGGACTCTTTCTCATCATGGCCACGGAATGTGAGGCCTTGCTTTCCCAAAAAGCTAACGACAGCAGTGATACGACGAAGGTATTCTCTTCTTTCAATTATCTGGTCAACATTGGCCACATGCATTCGCTCAACTACACTGCCATGTGATAAACTGGATAAAATGCAAGCATTGAAGCTTTGTGTCCTGAGCTACTATCGTGCTCTCTAAAGCTGTCCAAGGCTCGTTTCCAGTTAGAAAATCCAACAGAGCTGGTTATCACATCTTTGTTAACTCTAGACACTTGTTTCCCAAAGAGCCTGCATGCAAAGCAGAAGGCTGCATTTCGGCTAGCAGAGTACTCTAACCAGTCAAATGTCTCAAACCATTTTTGCTGGAAGGACCTTCTCTGTAGTCCAAAGGTTGTGAGAGGGTATTCTTTTAGTTTTGCTCTGGCTGGGCCTGTTTCTACAGTCCCTAAATCTTCCACTACAGTACTAGCGACCTCAACTAACTCAGCCTCTCTCCTCCCTGAATCATCTGTGATGCAAAAGAACAGATACAACACATAACTAATTGCCAATCAGTTTCAAACAACTTCAGCTTCAAACAACAACTAAGTTAAAGCAATACATGAATGACTTCAGTCAAAGTTCATTGACACACCATGGCATCGAACTGTATATCAATGTTTCACTTTTAACTTTCTCCAAAGTAAAATTGATTTATTGTTACCACTAACCAGTTTCCATGTCTGATCCTGGCACAGCTGCTGCTGCAGCTGCTGCTGCTGCTGGCTCCTCCTCAGTCTGCAGCTCATCTTTGCTACCCTCTACAAAACCATGTGTATAAGTGTATATTTACTACAAACTAATAACACATAAGTCACACATACATTTTATGTTAACGCTTATTGGTTATATCCTTAGAGAAAACAACATCTGATAAACAAGGAAAGTATTCAGTAGAGTGGGATAAAACTAGGGATAAAACTTTTTCGTAAGCTACCCTTATGAAAAAGAAGTATACTTCAAGTTAATTTTATGAAGAAGTATACTTAAGTAATGTTGAAGTATATTTAAGTATACCAATATCAATGTGTACTATTTCAATACAGCTTGGGACTAAATTGGCCCACTTTTATAAAAGTATATGTTTAAGTTATAAGTGTAAGAGTAGTAAACTAGGCTAGGTAGGTGTCTCATTTTTAATGCATCTGTACTACAAGTTAACTCTTAAGTAGTAGTTTACTATTTTAATACAAGTAGTATTTTTTGTTTATGAAAGTACACACTGAAGTGTACTCTCAGTAAACTATTAGTTTAGTAGTGTATACTGCAAGTATACTTGCAAGTTTTGCCTTTACTTATAGTTCACTATTGTTGTATTATGTTTGCACTTGCACAGTATACTATTGTGTTTAAATGTAGATATTTTTTTATATAAAAAAAAAAAAAACTTTAACTGTACCTTAATTTTAAAAACATGACATTAGCTTAATGTTGCATTTTTTATCAACACTTGATTGTTGGTAAGTTTCATAAAGAAAGGCAACATTTTAAACAAAAAAAAGTTGAAGACTACACCTTGATCAGATTCAGAACGGATTCAGAATAATAATAAAAACACAGATGGAGTAGATCGAGTCCAAAGTCCAAACCTTCACAGACAGTAGTTTTCTAGGCTATTTGTGGGTTAACTTACCCTTCATTTCATCTGGTAATATTAAGCGTTTTATTTTATTTTTTACTTTTGATTTACACACTGTTTAATAATTGATGATGATCACATTATTTTATATTTGATTGAGCATGGATTGAGCAATCTTCTATCACTTGCTAGTATCACTAACTTCTAGGGGTGGGAATCTTTTACCATCTCACGATTCAATTCGATTCCGATTCTTGAGGCCACAATTCGATTCATAATCGATTTTCGATTCAAAAAGATTTTCGATTCAAAACGATTCGATTTTATCCATAATGATTTCTAATCGGGTTTCTGATCATGATCTACTCTCATCTGCTTTGCTATACAGAATGACAAACGAAGACATTAAAGTGTCTTTTTCACATTTATTAAGTTCAATTCTCAGGAAAGTGCCTTTTATCAAAAACAGTCTGGTTCTCAATTGCTACTCATTAGTAGTAATGATTAGTATTATTAGTAATTAAATATAGATAAATCATCATTAAAGCTTCAATTTTCTCTGTTCCCGTTGTTCTGTGATGAACATTAATGACAGGCATCAAGTGCTCCTGTCACTTTAAGAACAGCCGCGCATCTCACGCGATGTCCCGCGCATCTCATTTCCTCACAACTCTTTAAGTTCATTTAAGACGTTATTTAACTAATTATGACTCCTGATATGAGAATACTCAAAATCCTCTATGTTATTGTTTGTTCAAGAGCAAAAGAGAACTCGAGCAGGTGAGCAACTGTGAGCAGGAAACTGACGCGAGTCTGTCTGTGCGTGGAGTGTGTGTGTGTGTGTGTGTGTGTGTGTCCCTTGATTAGCTGACATAAGACGCACACACACACACACAGGACATTGGCATACAGCGCGTTCTCTTGTGTCTTGTCACGCTTGGAAGTATTTACATGAATAAGCGTGATGATCATGTAACGCTAAGCAAAATGGATATAAAAACGGACGCTGCGTTATTTGCGTTAAATATTTTTAATGCGTTAAGCTGAAAATATGAATCGCCCGCGTTAACGCGTTAATTTGCCCAGCCCTAATTAATTTATTAAATCGATTATTGGACATTTCAGATCGATTCTGAATCGTTGCAAATGAGAATCTAGATTCTTCTGTGAATCGATTTTTTGGCACACACCCCTACTAACTTCTATCAGATGCTAGTAACATACAAGTGATGCTAGTACCCTAATAGCTAGTTAAACAAATAGACATACAGTGAAAGAAGACATCCAGATGATGATCTTTAGATTTAAAGGATTAAAAAAAATGAATTCTTACCCACTGACTTCTTTCCAAAAAATCCCCAAAGTCTCGTTTGCTTCATTTTTCCTGCCCGCTGTCTGTCGTTATTAACAACACTCTCTCAGACACTTGACTTTGCTGCTAGCTCCTCCCCTACCTGCTGCATATTCAACAGGAAGAAACGACAGCAAAGAAATGTAGCCTATACTCTAGGCTAGATTATTTTTAAGGTCTATTTTTACAGGCTGTATGCACTATGCAGTACGTGCAAAGCCAAAGCGCAAATAGGACAACTTATGATTTCGCGGGTTTACATAGGCTCAAAAAAAAAAAAAAAAAAAGGTTTTTTTTTTTTTTCTCGTTCGGGAATCGGGGCTACACTCAAAACATCCGGGGCTGAAGCCCCGGCAAAATCGGCTGGCTCCGCCCCTGCATACAAGTGATGCTAGTACCCTAATAGCTAGTTAAACAAATAGACATACAGTGAAAGAAGACATCCAGATGATGATCTTTAGATTTAAAGGATTAAAAAAAATGAATTCTTACCCACTGACTTCTTTCCAAAAAATCCCCAAAGTCTCGTTTGCTTCATTTTTCCTGCCCGCTGTCTGTCGTTATTAACAACACTCTCTCAGACACTTGACTTTGCTGCTAGCTCCTCCCCTACCTGCTGCATATTCAACAGGAAGAAACGACAGCAAAGAAATGTAGCCTATACTCTAGGCTAGATTATTTTTAAGGTCTATTTTTACAGGCTGTATGCACTATGCAGTACGTGCAAAGCCAAAGCGCAAATAGGACAACTTATGATTTCGCGGGTTTACATAGGCTCAAAAAAAAAAAAAAAAACGTTTTTTTTTTTTTTTTTTTCTCGTTCGGGAATCGGGGCTACACTCAAAACATCCGGGGCTGAAGCCCCGGCAAAATCGGCTGGCTCCGCCCCTGTATCCTCGCTGGTTATGGTAATGGACATACATAACAAAACGTCTCCGGTTACTTTCGTAACCTCGGTTCCCTGAGAAGCGGGAACGAGACATTGCGGAGACCGCATATGAAACTCCTCCTCTTTTTCACTTTTCCTGAAATCTTATAGGATAACGCCAGTAAAAAAAACTGGCCAATTGTCGCAAGAATGCAACCGTATGCAAATACTGACGAATCCAGACAGTATAAATACAGTGCATGTGACGACAATCCTCAGAATCTACGAGAGAACGCCTGCACGGTGATAAGCGGCGAACACGGCGTTCTCCGCAATGTCTCGTTCCCGCTTCTCAGGGAACCGAGGTTACGAAAGTAACCGGAGACGTTCCCTTTCGAGAGCGGTCACTTCGACATTGCGGAGACCGCATATGGAACGGTAGTACAATCCCGCCGTGAGAGCTTGCAAAATCAGCCAGAAAACTGGGTTAAAACACACAAGCATGGGAAGCATACTATTTTAACCATTCACGAGGTCGCTAAGCGTCAACAGCTGATTGGCTTAAATCGGCCAATAAACTGCTAAATCACTGAACCGGCCAATGAACTGCTATATCGGGCTCCTGCCAAATTTGCATATCCAAACCCAACCAATGCAGCGGGCTGCGCTGAAACAGGGCAGACACCACAACAGTAAGAGCCAGCACGGTATCCCGGGCGGATATAACAGAGATATAAAAGTACACCAAGCACAGCATAAACAGCAACGCGGCAACCACTGTGTAGCATAAGCGATTATAAAGTAGAAGATAAAGAGTCATCAGCACTCACCGAGAGGACTTGAGACGACAAAGAGGACACGTCCAATCTGTAGAACCTGGCGAAAGTGTTCTGCGAAGACCAGCCAGCCGCACAGCATATGTCCTGAATAGATGTGCCCCTAGACCAAGCCCACGAAGAGGCGATAGCCCTAGTCGAATGAGCTCTGATACCGAATGGGCAGTTCTGTCCCTGACTCTCATACGCTAAGGTAATAGCGTCCACCACCCAGTGAGAGAGCCTCTGCTTTGATACAGCCCGACCTTTAGTTCCCCCACCATAGCAGACGAAGAGCTGTTCAGACTGCCGAAAACCGGCCGTGCGATCAATGTAAGCCCGCAAAACCCTTACCGGGCAGACCGCTCTCGGAGCGTTTGAATTCTGCGAGTCTGACGACTCGGAAAACAAAGCGGGCAAAGAAATGACCTGTGCTCTAAATGGGGTAGACATAGACTTTGGCACATAACCCGATTTCGGCCGGAGAGTGACATTGCAGTCGCCGGTTCCAAAACGAATGAAATCAGCGCCGACTGAGAGCGCTTGTAAATCCCCTATGCGCTTAGCCGAAGCAAGGGCAAGAAGGAGAACGGTTTTTAGAGTGAGCTCTCTTAGGGAAGCCGCGTCCAGAGGCTCGAATGGGGGAAAGGAGAGAGCCTTCAACACCAGCGCTAAGTCCCAAGGCGGCACCGAAGGGGATCGCGGTGGAAAAAGTCTCCTCGCTCCTCTGAGGAATCTGACTACCAGCATGTGCCTTCCAATGGATTGCCCATCAACCGGGGAACGAAACGAGGCGATAGCAGCCACATAAACCTTCAGTGTTGACGGGAGTCCGCCGCTGTCCAGCCTGTGCTGCAGGAAGCATAAAATATCAGACACGGGGCAGGACATCGGGTCGATATTGTTACTACTGCACCATTTAACAAACACCCCCCATTTGAGAGCGTATAAACGCCTGGTGGAAGGCGCTCGACACTCCGAAATAGTGTCAAGTACACGCTGAGGAAGTGCATTTAAAACCCCCGAAGAGGCCAGGCATGAAGACTCCACAGCTGCGGGCTGGGGTGAAATATCGTGCCGTTCGCTTGGGACAACAGGTCTCTCCTGAGGGGAATCCGCCACGGCGGTGCCGTTAACAATTCGCTTAGGTCCGGAAACCACGGTTGATTCGGCCAAAACGGAGCGACGAGGATCACCGTCGCCGTCTCCACTCTGATTTTGCACAGCACCAGGGGCAAAATCTTCACCGGAGGAAACGCGTAAAGCCGAACGTTCGGCCATCGCACCGTCAGAGCGTCGCTCCCCATGGGGGAATGGGTCAGCGAGAAATACAGCGGGCAGTGCGCGTTCTCGCTCGTCGCGAATAAATCCACTTCCGCCGTCCCAAAGCGCTCCCAAATTGACCGCACTGAGTCTGGATGAAGCCTCCATTCTCCGTGCGGAAGACCCTCCCTCGAAAGCATGTCCGCTCCGCAGTTCAGACGACCGGGGATATGCGCTGCCCTGACAGAGAGTAGATGCCGATCTGCCCACAGTAGGAGACTCGCAGCCTGTTTGAAAAGAGTTCCTGAGCGGACTCCTCCCTGGCGATTTATGTACGAAACCACGGACATGTTGTCGGTGCGAATCAGGACATGTTTCTTCTCCAGTCTCGACTGGAAAGTATGGAGAGCTAGAGACACCGCCATCAGCTCCAAGCAATTTATATGCCATTTTCTCTGTGACTGTGTCCAAAGGCCGGATGCCGGCATGCCCTCGCACACTGCACCCCATCCCGAGGACGACGCATCCGTCGTAACGACTATGCGTCTCGTAACCAGCCCCAGGGGAACTCCCCGACTGAACATGCTTGGGTCGCGCCATGGGCTCAGGGCACTGAGGCAACTGAGTGTAACCGGGACTCGCACTCGACCCGAGGACCATGCTTTCCATGGAACCCGAGCCTTCAGCCAAAACTGTAGCGGTCGCATGTGCAGAAGACCCAGGTGGCAGACCGCCGAGGCTGACGCCATGAGACCCAAAAGCCTCTGAAACTCCCTCAGTGGAACAGACCGACCCGGCCTGAGCAGATGTAGAGCTGAAGAGATGGACTCCGTCCGCTCTTGAGAGAGGCGAGCGCGCATCTCCACTGAGTCGAAACATACCCCCAGATACGTTATTGACTGACTCGGAGTGAGCTTGCTTTTCTGCATGTTCACGCGTAGCCCCAGGGATGTCAAGTGACGAAGCAGCATTTGCGTATGACCGGATAGCGCCTCCCGTGAGTGGGCTAAAATTAACCAGTCGTCCAGATAATTCAGAATGCGCATACCGCTCGCTCTGAGAGGGGAAAGCGCCGCGTCCACGCACTTCGAGAATGTGCGCGGTGCTAATGCCAGTCCGAACGGGAGTACGGCAAATTGGTACGCTGAACCCGCGAAAGCGAATCGCAGAAACTTTCGGTGGCGCTTGGCTATCTGAACATGAAAGTACGCATCCTTCAGATCCACGGATGCAAACCAGTCCCCGGGACGCACTTGTGCCAGGATCTGTTTTAGAGTTGTCATTCTGAACGCTCGCTTGTGAAGGGCTCGGTTGACGGGTCTCAAGTCCAGAATCGGACGCAGACCACCATCTCTCTTGGGCACTACAAAGTACCGGCTGTAAAACCCGCTTTCTCGCTCGTTCGGAGGGACACGCTCGATCGCTCCTTTCGCGAGCAGGCTGCCGATTTCCTGCCTCAACACAGGCGCATTTTGCGCTGACGTAAGCGACGGAACCACACCGCTGAAGCGGGGAGGTCTTCGTCTGAACTGCAGGGTGTACCCGTGTTCTATCACATTTAGTAGCCAATGAGAAATGTCCGGAATGGCCTTCCACGCGTCCAGAAACAGACATAATGGCCGAATCTCTTCGGGCGTTACCGTCAGCGGACTGTTTAGGGAAGCACGCTGGTGCAGCGAGGCTAATTGCACTGGCGGGGAAATAGCCCGTGCGTGAGACTCCAGCCGTCTCTCGCCCACGGGAAAGACCGTGGACGAGGGAAGGCTGGTTATAGTCGGGATTAACTGCGGCTTCGCGCTGCACCGTGGCAGGGCAAGGAACGCAGCATTGGTCGTGTGAGGGGGAAAGAGCTCTTTTTGTGAACAGGTATGTGTTTTTATTGCATTTACACAGACATTTACAACATTGCAATGTTCGCCCGCAACCGCGGGGGAAAACTGATGCAAACAGCGGCGTTTGGGGGCCACCGGAACGCTCACAAACTCTCTCCTCCTCTTTATAGGTCCGTCAGGATGACGGCTTGGCAGACGATGACGCTCCGCCGTCGTGGCGCGACGGTCCTCTCTGCGGTCCTCCCTTCGGCCCGTACCTCTTCTTAGGCGGGCCCGACCATTGTTTAGGCCGTGCATCCGGCTCACGACCTCGAGAAGCCTGGGCGGAAGCAGCGTGCTGTTTGGTCGGCCTCTGCGCGGAGTGCGACGCGGATGAAGAACGGGCTCTAGGAGACGGTTGATAAGAGCGTCGCGGGAGCACGTGACTCATGGCCTTGGCGCGCTTTTGCGTCTCCCCGAAGCGCTCCACCACCGACTCCACGACGTCACCAAAGAGGCCGGAGGGAGTGATCGGGGCGTTGAGGAGAGACTTACGGTCAGCGTCTTTCAGGTCCGCCAACGTAAGCCAGAGATGACGGTGTAGGACGACCATGAACCCCATGGATCGGCCGATAGCTTGTGCGGTCCGCTTCGTTGCCATCAGAGCGAAGTCGGTCGCTGCCCTCAGATCCCTCGTGGCGTCCGCCTCCAGGCTGCCGCTATCCAGCGACTGAAGGATCTTAGCCTGGAACACCTGCAGCACCGCCATTGCGTGCAAAGCGGAAGCGGCTTCTCCGGCGGATGCGTAAGCCTTACCGGCGAGATGAGCGGTAAACCTGCACGGCTTCGACGGCAGGCCTGGGTCCGAGCCCAGCGAGGTGGTAGAAGGGCACAAATGAGCGGCGAGGGTCTCCTCGACGGGTGGCATGCGCACGTAACCGTGGGCCTCCGCTCCGACCACGTGGGCGAACATGGATTGCGTAGCGGCGTGAACGCGCGCCGACTGAGGAGCAGACCACGATTTCACCACGTGCTCGTGGACATCTGGAAAGAATGGCGCACTCCTCTTTGATGTGGCCTGACGGCGGCCCGCCTGAAGGTACCACGAGTCGAGCTTACTTTTTGCCGGCTCCTCAGGTGAACTCCAGGTGATGTCGAGCTCGCTGACGGCCTTCTCGAGGACCCTCATGAACTCCTCGTGGAGGTCCGGGGTGCTCTCTAGGTCGGGGCGATGCCGCTCCGACCCTGCCCAGTCCTTGTCTGAAGCCGAGATGGACATGGAGTCGTCGTCCTCCTCAGCGCCGAAGGAAACGGCGCCCAAGACGGAAGGCGGGGGACGAAGACTCTCGTCGGCGTAGAGGACTGGGGAATGGGGTGACGGCAGAGGACAGCGGCCCGGAGCCGTGTCGTCGCCGCTCCCCCTTGGAGCGGGTAGACTCACCAGCGACTCGTTGGTGGCAGTGAGCCTTGACCCTATATTTCCACGAGCGATGTTCCTGCGAGTTCTCAAGACACGCGCCGGCAGGTCCGCACAGTGCGCGCAATCGGACTCGCAGAATGCAGCCTCCGCATGAGCCAGGCCCAGGCAGGCAATGCAGTGCTCGTGCGTATCCTGCGGGTCAATGGGACCCGCGCAAAGACGACAGTATGAAGCCATCGGATGCGGTGAAAAATATCCAGTTGCGTCTTCAACGATGGCAGCGTGAAAAAGAAGATTCTGAGGATTGTCGTCACATGCACTGTATTTATACTGTCTGGATTCGTCAGTATTTGCATACGGTTGCATTCTTGCGACAATTGGCCAGTTTTTTTTACTGGCGTTATCCTATAAGATTTCAGGAAAAGTGAAAAAGAGGAGGAGTTTCATATGCGGTCTCCGCAATGTCGAAGTGACCGCTCTCGAAAGGGAACGGAAACAAACATGTCACAGTTAGAAGTAAACTATGAATGGCTCCAATTACAAATCAGAAAATGTTCACACTGAACCATCTATTCGTAGGAAGAGGCACGGGATATAACCTCAAATTTCCACAGATAGGCTATCTAACATTTAGGGAATAATTAGAAAATATTCCAAAATAAAGAATGACAGATTTTTATCCAAAAATCAAAAGGTGGTCAAAATTATTTAATGAATAAAACACATAGCCTCACATGGTTACTGTAGTAAAGCTTTGCTTTTGATTCACAGACTTTGGTTAAACATGCATTTCTCCAATTTTTGCTTTCTAGTGTGACAGTAGCATAATAGCCTATACTTATTATTATAGTCAAAAACACGTTAAGACGCACGTGCGTTCTCCACACGCATGTTTACACGCACGTCAACACGTCGCGCGTTCTCCAAACGCATGTCTACACGCACGTCGACACGCATGTGAGCTTGGTCAGTAACGGAATGACACAAAAGGAGCGCCATACCTTTCTGCCGTGCGCGCGCTACATGTGTTGAAGCACAGTCTCTGTCTCGCATGCGCGCTCTTGATCACTCGCTCTAGATTCCGGGATATTTTAACTCATTTGCGGGCATCAGGGAGCCGCTATCAATATGCGGGAGACTCCCGGAACTTCCGGGAGACTTGGGATGTCTGCACTAGCTAATGCCAGCTTGACGAGCTTTGCCATTTAAGCCATTTTCTTTGGTAAAGACCTAGTGTTTTGGATAGGGCTATAGGTTACAGGTTTGCAGACGGATTTAACATTATTTACTATTTTGCTTGCATTTATCTACTACCTTATTTCAGCGTCTTTAAAAAAAAAAAAACACGTTTTAATTATAAAATATTTTTGATTTGTATTATTATTTAATAGAAATGCGTGTTTGTGTGTGTATTAACTTGTTTGCTCTTTATTTTTTCAACTAAAGTATTATGATCAATCATTAAGTGGTTATTCTGGAGCCCGTTTCAATAAGGAGGTTCAACCAACACAGAGTTAAATGTGAACTCATAAAAATGCACAGGGAAATGACAAAATTCCACTCCTGTCCTAAATTGCACTCCTGAAATCAATGTACATCCCTATGAATGAATGCAGCCTCTTCGTACTGAATCCTCTGTAAAAGCATGACATATAAGTCACTGAGATAGTCTCTGTGTGTGTATTAAGAAATGAGGTACACCACTTGGACTTTAAAAGGGGGAGGAGATGAAAAGAAACTGGGTTAACCAAACTCTGACTCTGAGTTACCCCGCTTTCTCCGGTTTGAGATAACTCACATTTGAAATGGAAAACCCATAGTCTCCCTCAATTCAGGTTTAATATACTCAGTTTAACCTAAACCTCCTTTCTAAAACGGGGCCCTGGTCATTTTGTCCTTTGCTGAAGGAAAAATATTTGTTTTATAAAATAAATGTTTAGGTCCATAAATTCAGATATAAATATTTTCAAACAACATTTGTGATGCAAACTACACAATGAGCCCCAAAGGAAACTCATGAGAATTTAACCTGAGGATGACCTGAAAGGACCTTTCCCATGAAAAACCTGTGATCTGAAATGCTCACCTAAGGGACTTTTTATATGGGCCATTTGGGTAAACAATCTGTGACACAGTTGCAATATACTAAAATCAATTCAAAATACACAAGCTACACCAAGTAAACTCACTTTATGCCACTAAACACGTTTGAAGGTCCGTTTTAAATGGTTTGTTATTAGGTGTTGTAGAGGAGGTACAATAACAAATCCATTTCGTTACACATTACTCGTTATATGTGTAATGACAATAAATTGAATCCAATTCAATTGTACTAATAGTTTTTGTTCTTGTTTGTTTTCCCCAAATCTCTAGAAACTAGGAGCGGCATAGACAACTCTTCCCTTAAAACATTATTTCTAAGAATATTCCTACCCATACTTTTCCTGCTGCTGCTGGTGCTGGTTGGAACTGCAGTCTATTTCATCTTTTGTAGAAAGGCAAGTATTATTGCAAGAAAATTTCATTATATCTAATTTTTCTTTTTTTGAGGAAGTAGACCATGTGTATGATTTGTCTTTTTGATAAGCATTTGATTTAAAATGTACTTGTAGATTATAATTCAAAATGTAACTATTTTGTTGTATATTTTGCAGTTATAACTGACTGGCTGAACCTTGTGCAGTTTATTAAAGAGCTGCTTAAAGAGACAAATTCTGTCATTCTGTGAATCGAGCAATTTATAGACTCAATCATATAAAAAACAAAATTTGCACCACCTTTGTTAGTAGCTTTGGATACGGCATCTATAAAAATTACTTAATGTAATGACTTACTGTCCGACAGAGAGCAGAGACATACCCAGAGGTGTAAAGAGTTCCTGAAACCATACTTGAGTAAAAGTACTGCTACCTTACAATGAAAAAAAGACTCCATTACAAATGACAAATCACGAATTACAAAACGACTTGAGTAAAAGTCTCTGATTTTATTTTATTTTAACAGATTATTTTACTCATAATGAATGGAAGCTCAAAGAAGCACTATTCCTCAACACTTGAGACATGTCAGTGAAAACAAGAAACTCTTTTGTGAAGAGAGTAATAACATTCATTTTCTGAAATCATAATAAAACTGAACACCTCTAAAGTGTTACAAATCAGGGTCCACCCCTACCATAGCCTAACACGTCTATTACAAAAAAAACAAGTCTCAGTTAAGCTCAAGTGCTCCATTTAAACCAATTTCCTTCAAAAAGGTCTCTCAAATATAATAGATAAATATAACAATGTTCAGTTAAAATAAAAGTCAAAGCTGGTTTTTGCATCATTGATGGCTGCTGTCATCTCATCATCTCACATATGAAACACCAGCGATGTGAAATACCTGATAATGGACTCACATTCACATTCACATGAAGTTAAGTTGACAAGTTTCAGGAAGTAAGGGCAAAATGCAAAAGATGTAGTACCTTCAATACCCTGTAAATGGGAATATTGCTTGCTCTGTGAAGATAAAGTTAGATGCCATTCAATATGTAATGTGCAATTGCACTAGATCTTTATGGAGAAGTCAAGTAGAGAGTAAAAGTTTCAAATTTCTTTGATAACCAGTAAAACTACAAAGCAGCCAAAAAGATGCTCAATACAGTAACTAATTACATTTGTTCCAATAATTCACACCACTGGACATACTTGTAGCTTTTCAAATACATCACTTTCACTTGATTTGTTTTACTGTTGCAGAAACGTCATTCTTCTGTCCAGACTTCAGACTGTGATAATGAAGCTGATGAGAACCTTTGATCTGCGTCTGTCGGTGGTGGAATTAACCTCCAAACTTCAGCAGATTTGCTAAGATTATGACAGCTGTTATTTCTGTGTGGGTGTGCCTGTTTTCTTTGTTTTTTCTTCTCTCTAGCTTCTCTTTAGCTCCCAATTCACATACTATCTGTCCTAAATAATATTTGAAAGTAGAATTATTATGTCCCAAATCATAGTTTGTTGAAAAGAGTTTTTCAAAGATTCCCGGATGGTCTACTACTTCCGGAAGAAATTCGATGTGCAGAATGATATAAACTCTAACAGCTGAAATTACCCATAACTCACCGCGAGTAGGTGGAGTTAAGTGCTGCTCCACTGCATTAATAAAATTAAATTACTGATGCAATCCCTTCAATTAATAATTATAACTATAAAGTTAACATTACATATGAAACAATACATGAATAAATTCTTAAATGGAAAGAAGAGGTGTATTTTGATGTGTGTTACAGTTAATGGGTACAATGTTGTCTCTATAGGCAATAATGGCCACTTCTGTTTCCTGTTAGTATGTGCCAGTGGGTGCAAAAGTTTTTTTCGACACACTTAAATATATATACTTTTTCATAACAAAAACACTACTTTTAGTGCATAGTATAATGAAGCGAATTAGGACGCAGCATCTCTCTCCACCTTTCCTCAAATCCATCCCATTGGCCCACTGAGATGTCAATCTCCCTGCTTTATAGCTGACGTCACGTATCGCTTTGCCAATCGTGGACATCACTCAGTTGTAAAAGGACGCCGGAGTGCACGGGTGTCATTCACATTTATTGCTGCCCTTTGCTAGAACAGTTTGAGATCTGCCTTTTTGTTATTGTGTGGCTTTTGTGTCATATTTTTACTATTTGTTCCACCAGTGTGTCACCAACATTCTTATTTTCATGTCAGTCATTGTCTTCATTTGTTTAATGTTGTTTGTGACTTGCCTCTCTGCTTTTCGCGGTACACAGGAAGACAAGAAAGTGGCACAACATACATTTTACACACCTAGGTTTTATAATTATTCTGTATTGCATACAATAGACTATGAGCGAGTGCCACCCCATGTATGTTTTGTGCTGGGCTAGTTGGTGTAGTTTAGAAGACCTGCTTGTTTTATTCACTCATCAGTTAGGGTAGAGGGCATTCAAATGTGTAAGTTTTATAGTGTTTGGTTGTTTTATTTTAGCACCACTCTTGTACCTTTTCCGGTGGTCTTGTTTTTTTCGGGTCCTGTAAATATTGTAACCTTTACTATACTAATATTCCTTATTATTATAACTATCACCTGTCCTAGAGGATTGCTTTCCTGAACACCTTTGCACTTCTTTTTTTTTGTATTCAATAAATTTCTTAACTTTAACATTTCCGGGTTTTGTTGTTGTCCATCACACAAACACCTGCAGGTATTTATTCTTTTAAATGTTGCATCCCAACGTTATTAGATCACGCCTGGGGATGCAACAACAACCATGTGAAGACACAAGCATTCCTTTTTATTTTCAAGCACTAATCAAGAACTTTCACTACTTTTTTAATTTTTACTTAATATTTATTATGATTCTATTAAAACAAGAAACTTATTTTCAGATTTAATAAACAGTGCAACATGTAAGTACACACCAAATCTTTTGTTATGAGTGAGAGACGCTTGTGATGAATCAATGTCACTCCACCAGATGGAGCCAAAAGACTGTAGACAATGGAAAATCAAAGCTTTAGGGGATAAGTATCCTCTAAGCTGAAAGGGAACAATTTCTCTCAACATTAAAACATTTTCAGTTTCTAAGCATGTTAAAAGAGCAATTTATCAACATTATATGTCAATAAACATTGTAAAAACATTTATTAAAACGATGGTTTTGTGCACGTTTTCACGTAAAATGCACGTTTTACACTTTAATACAGCAATGGTTGGTATTTTTAATGTGTATTTTACTTAAGAGACGGTCCCTAAATTCACGAATATCCAAAGTCAAACCAATTTACGCCTCTCACATATTCATTAGTGTTTCGCGTCTAACGTCACACGCAACCGTGTTTTTGGAAAGTTCAACAATTTTTAGTAGTTTATATAGTTACAGTTTGGTAAGATTAGGTTAAATGTTTCGTAAGACTTAAAACACCGATTAGTCAAAACTAACAAGCCACGCCCACGGATCTGCATATGCAAAACATAAATCATCCATGATATTATTTGAGCTAAATTAAAGCTGAATTAGGCTACTGAACACTGTTCAGGAATGAAACTCAGATCAATTTTATTATAAAAATGACATGACTTTACCTGAGTGATGTTGGGGATTTGCTCCATTATGTGTTCAGATTCAGAAACCGTGCAGTTGTTGAAAAAAAAGTCAAACTTAAGATGTTTTATTTAAAGCTGAATGACTAAAGTACTCACTTCACACTAAACGACCCACCTTTTGCAAAACTAGTTTCTCTTTCTCTTTTACAGACAATGAGATGAGGATGAAATGGCTTCGATTTACGGTAAACAAATCAAACACCAAACATAAATACACTAAAGGTCCAGTTTAATGAAATTCTACCAAATAGACGTTTTACTATACAGTTTATTAATGCATTTTATAATGTTTTTAACAGTATGTGCTTTTAACTTACCACAGCAAGTGTTTACCACAAAACATTGTTAACACACCATTTTCAATGGTATCATTTTAGGATGCAAGTATAATATTTGCATTAATACATTTGGCTGATGCATTTATCAAAAGTCGCCTACAGTGCATCCAGTTTGATGAATTGGTCTGTGTGTTCTTCCTGGAATATGAACTGCTAATGCAGGTGTAGACTACAACAGCAGTAGTGAGATCAATCTTTCAAAGATTAAATTTTAACTGAATTGGACAAATATTTATGATATAATACAGTTCCCAGAGAGAATACACCTGCACCTCAGCTTAATAATAACTGAAACAAAGTAGGCTCTATGATAATAAAATCTGTAACAGAAAAATCAGAAACAAGAGAAGAATAGCAGCACATATAAAGACTGCTGGCAGTGTTTCTCATCACAGAATTGTCAAAGTTTAAAGCCTGCATAATATAAAAATTCGGGTAACCAATTTCCCAAATGTACCAAATGATTTCAGTAATATATGTAATATATACAATTTCAATCTTTAACAATTGACATGGCCTTACTCAGTCAATATGAACAAGTTAAACGCCTGGTGGACTCGTTGAAGAATCCAAAATCCCTTCATTGACATATGGGTTAAAAGTGCAAGGGATTAAAGATATCAAGAATTCCTTTTAACAGACTGTTTTTTATATTATATATTATATTATATACTTTGCCATCATTGAATGTTGTTCTGTGTGGAAGTGACAGCACACTAAAAGCCTCCATATTAAAGCTGATTGTGAATCAGAATGAGAGAAGATCAGAGACAGAAGATCATGAGATCAGAAGCTCAGAGTATGTGAGGTTAGAGGCGTGTGGTCATCTCATCTCTCTGGTGGATCTTCCAGCTCTGTTTAACCCTCGACTCTCAGAAGAGGAAGTGATGCGTCAGTCTCTGCACTGTGTGTCTATCTGTCATCCTGGAGTTCATGTTTTTCTCTTCATTATCTCTGATGGACCACTGACTGAGGAAGACAAAGCAGAATCAGAACAGATCCAGAGAATATTCACCTCAAGAATCAATAATCAAACTATGGTGTCACCTGCCAGTGACTCAGCCGTTGATGCAGCCAGCATTCCAGCCGGACCCTAGTCTGTTCCAGCCGGGACATTGTAATTTGCCTTATTTGTTTGGACACTCCCATCACCCCAGCTCTCCCAAGTTCCCACCGGCTTCGCCTGTTTTTTGTAAGTCTCCACTGGCCTCGCCCGATTTTTGTAAGTCCCCATTGGTCTCGTCCGGTCCTTCTAAGTTCACTCATCATGTCCCACCTAAGCCTAGCGTTCCCAAGTTTGGTCTGCCTATTCCCCCCTAGTCCTCCCTTCCCGTTGATGTTTATCTTATTGTGTAACCCCATCCCTTCATAGTTATGTCGGCCCTGCCCCTAGTTTGTTGTGTTTTGTCTGTGTGGTGTCTGTCTTCGTTCTTGTCTATCTTGTCCCGCTGATTTTTTTTTCACCCTTGTGCCAATCGGTGATCGGCTCTTGGAGCAGGGGTACTGTGACGATCCTGTCCTTTCTGTTGTTGGATTTCGTGCCTTGGCGACAGGGTTGTTACAGTACCATGTCTTGTGTCTATGTTTTGTTTTATGTGGAGACACGTGGCGGTATGTTTTGATAATTCGCCGCGTGTCCTCCTGTTTTTCGTTTAGCTCCGCCCCCTTGTTTCTCCGTTAGTGTCCCATTAGTGTTTTATCTCTCTCACCTGTTCCTTCTTCTTCCTGCCAGATTTCCCATTAGTGTTAGTTCTTGTCACCTGCCCTTCTCCATCCATGCGCAATCTCCCCTCGTTATCATGTCCCTATTTAATATCTCTGTTTCCCCTCACACCTCATCGGTTCATTTTATTGTCTTTCCGTTTTGTAAAAAGTTTTCTGTTTTGTAACACAAGTATCTATTTTGGCCCATCGTGGGTTTTGTTTTGTTTTATTTAATAAAAGTCTCTTTGTCACATTTACCTACCTGCGTCTGGGTTCTGCTAACATGTACCATGACAAACAGCATCAAGATGAACTCATGAGAATAAAACCATTAGAGTATGAAGAAGACAGAAGAAGAGACGCAAAGAGCATAAAACTGTGCTGCTCTCAAACAACTTTATGAGAACAGGTGAGTTTCTTTCATTTTTTCCACCATAGCTTCTAACTCTTGCCGATCAGCACAGTCTAAACTGAACACATCTCTGTGTTTTTTCTGGGAAAACACATTTAACGTTACTTTTAACACAACTTGTGTTGTCCCTTTCAACCATTTATTAAATTATATGATTTACCAAATCTTTGACATTTCAAACATGACAACTGTTTGATGCCCTCCTACAAAAAAAAAACAGTAGAAGGATGCCTAAAACACAACACAACATTTAAAGGATTTAATGGTTAGTGTGTGTGTGTGAGCATGCACAAGAAAGAGATTTATTCATAGCTTAAGCCAAATTTGTCATTTATATATTTAAATGATACGCAAACATGGACTGAGGTGAACGTCTGGTCTATGTTTGTTTATCAGTCTGGCTAGTGTCTTATATCCAAATAATCCAAATAATATTTTATATTCATTTATATTATTATTTTATTGAATAAAATAGTTGGTCCTGTAGTTTGGTCGCATTTAAAGCAGATGGTACATTGATATCAAGCTGTTGAGCTTGGTATCGGAGTCTAACTTCAAAATTCTGGAGAGACAAGTTTAACAAGTAACGTTTCCTGTCTGTTTCTTCTGCTTGTTATCAGAAATGATCTACAGGCATTCTATTGTTTGTGAATGTGTCTAGGAAGTTAATGGCAGTCCACGAGCGCGTGCACGTGTAGTAACCTTCTGTATAACTATTGACAAGATGAAACATTTATCGTAATATCATATTAATAAAAAAATTATCAAATTATGAATATTAGGTTATTTTCTGTTTGCAATAACATTTATCAACACATTAATCTGTTCAAGTTTTTATTTACAGAGAGATGAAGCTGAACCAAATCAAAAAGAACTCTACACTCTTCAATAGACTAGATGTGAGTGTTAGCCTACATTTAATCACTATTTAATCAGAGCAGGGAAACGTTTAGTAAGATATTTGTATTAATATATGTGCAGCTAAGTAAAAAAATCCGCTCTTTTTATTGTTTTGAGAGGATGATTTTAATTTATTTTGATTGAAAAGTTAATATATATTTAAGTTTGTTCGTTTTTCTTTTTTAAATCTTTCCTTAATAATTATAATAATACATTTTAATAATTTTGTTTAGAGAATTTTCCATTGTCAAATTTCACAATACAGATACACTGAGACTGTAGAATGAAATGGCCTTCAGCACGTTTTTATGGTTGCTTTTTATCTTGTATCAAATAGTGATCTGCATACTAGACTTGCATGCATGTACAAATCACCAGCCTAGTACTAGTATTGAACTACAAGAAGCAAGACAGTTGCAAGCCTTTAATTAGAGTTATGTAAAGCTTTTGATGGGACAGTTGGGAAAGGCAGCGCCCCTGGCTAGTCATAATGTTACCACCAGTGACTCTGGGCTGTACCTTTTTGACGCTAATGGTGATCAAGGAAGGGAGGCCAAGAGGAAGGGATTCCAGGTTGTTTTTCGGTGAATGTGAATGATTCTGTTCTGTTATTATTTGATTATATGTTTAAATGTCTTCCGGTTCCCGTCTCCTTCCTTCCCTACCTTGAATCTTGTTACACCGCCCTTGTGTGTTTACAGTCTAGCTTACCATAACATTTGCATACCTTGGACCTCAATTTACATAACGTATCATTTGTACAATCCGTCGTTAGTTTTGTGATTTGAAAGAATGCGATGGGGTTTAGACAGCTGTTTCACCAGAGAGATTTGCAAACAATTTAGTGGGATTAGTAAAACTATTCGGTATTGTAACACTTCACCCTGTGTTCCCTATGTGTTTCTGACTTATTCATTGTTTTCACCTGTCCCTCGTCATTGTTAATTAGTCCCGCACCCGATTCTGTTTTTCCTTAGTGTTTTCCCTGTGTATTTAAGTTCTCCCCTTCATTGTATCCCTGGTTGAGTATTGTATCGTAAACCTCGGTTGTGTCTCCAATGTCTTCCTGTTCCTGTTCCCGTTCATGTTCATGTTATTATTAAAAAGCTTGGACTTTACCTGGTGTTCCTCCGTTCGTCTTCGTCTTTCTCCCGTTGTTACAGGTATGATCTTCCTCTTTCGTTAGTCAGAAAAGTCAGTGGTATACACTAAACTGTGCACACATAAATATTTCTGTCCAGGGATGGTTGAATTTATTTTTTCTGAACACTAATTTTAATTTGACATAAGTTAATTCATAAAGCTATCTTTTTGAGCTATCACCTTCCCTGGAAGGATTCCAGGGGGCATCCGGAAAAGATACCCGAGCCACCTCAGCTGGCCCATCTCGATGTGGAGGAGGAGCGGATCTACTCTGAGCTCCTCCCGAGTGACCGAGCTTCTCACCCTATCTCTAAAGGATCGCCCAGCCACCCTGCGGAGAAAGCTCATTTCGGCCGCCTGTATCCGGGATCTTGTCCTTTCGGTCATGACCCACAGCTCATGACCATAGGTGAGAGTAGGATTGAAGATTGACTGGTAGATCGAGAGCTTCGCCTTGCGGTTCAGCTCCTTTTTCACCTCTCCAGTACCCTGGCACAGACTTTCCCGGGTAGGCTGAGAAATGTGATCCCAGATAGTTGGAGCACACCCTCCGGTCCCCCTTCTTAAAAAGAGGGACCACCACCCCGGTCTGCCAGTCCAAGGGCACTGTTCCCGACCGCCACGTGGTGCTGCAGAGGTGTGTCAGCCAAGACAGCCCCACAACATTCAGAGACTTGAGGTACTCAGGGCGGATCTCATCCACCCCTGGTGCCCCGCCACCGAGGAGTTTCTTGACTACCTCGGTGACTTCAGCCCGGGTGATTGACGAGTCCGCCTCCACTGTAAACAGCGTTGGTAGGGCACTGCTTCCTCCTCCTGAGGCACAGGACAGTTTGCCAGAATCTCTTTGAAGCCGACTGATAGTCCTTCTCCATGGCCTCACCGAACTCCTCCCAGGCCAGAGTTTTTGCCTCCCCGACCACCCGGGCTGCAGTCCGCTTGGCCTTTTGGTACCTGTCAGCTGCCTCGGGACTCCCACAAGCCAGCCAGGCCCGATAGGACTCCTTCTTCAGCTTGACGGCATCCCTTACTTCCGGTGACCAGCACCGGGTTCGGGGATTGCCGCCTCGACAGGCACCGGAGACCTTGCGGCCACAGTTCCGAGTGGCCGCGTTGACAATGGAGCTGGAGAACATGGTCCACTCGGACTCAATATCTCCAGACTCCCTTGGGATCTGTTTGAAGCTCTGCCGGAGGTGGCAGTTGAAGATCTCTCTGACAGGGGATTCGGCCAAGCGTTCCCAACAGACCCTCACAGTACGTTTGGGTCTACCGAGTCTGTCCAGCTTCCTCCCCCGCCATCGGATCCAACTCGCCACCAGGTGGTGATCAGTTGACAGCTCCGCCCCTCTCTTCACCCGAGTGTCCAAAACATACGGCCGTAGGTCAGATGAAACAACCACAAAGTCGATCATCGACCTCCGGCCAAGGGTGTCCTGGTGCCATGTGCACTGGTGGACAGCCTTATGCTTGAACATGGTGTTCGTTATGGCCAAGCTGTAACTAGCACAGAAGCTTTCCAGCACCCCTCCCAGAGTCCCCTAGAAGGCCAGGTACTCTACACTGCCGTTTGGCGCACACGACAGTGAGAGACCTATCCCCGACCCGAAGACGCAGGGAAGCGACCCTCTCGTTCACCGGGGTAAACTCCAACACATGGCGGCTGAGCTGGGGGGCTATAAGCAAACCCACCCCAGCCCGCCGCCTTTCACCATGGGCAACTCCAGAGTGGTGAAGAGTCCATCCTCCCTCTAGGAGTGTGGTTCCAGAGCCCAAGCTGTGTGTAGAGGTGATCCTGACTATCTCTAGTCAGAATCTCTGAACCCCATGCACAATCTCAGGCTCCTTCCCCGTCAGAGAGGTGACGTTCCATGTCCCTAGATCTAGATTCCGCGTCCAGGGATCGGGTTGTCGAGGCCCCCGCCTTCGACTGCCGCCCGATCCACTTTGTACCAGCCCCTTACGGTCCCTCCTGCAGGTGGTGGGTCCACGGGAGGGTGGCCCCACGTCGCTATCAATCAATTTTTAGTAATGCTTAAGATTTAGTCAATGTAAGCATGAGGAGCACAAGGAGGACAAACAATCTCACATGGTAGGTGCTAACACAACACTAACGCAAGAGAACGTTGTAGACTACACCCCCAAAAACGCAATATTGTAGGTGGTCAGTTATATAGATAAATGGACATATGTAATAGAAAATAAATACATAAACACACTGTTAAACATAAAGGTGCCAATCCTGATGCTGATGAACATGTTGAGGAAATAGATCTTATTTGTATACTAATATTAATTGTATGCTTTATACTTATAATGTTCCTAAACTTATCTGAACTGTGTGAAAAAATATTTAGCGAAGCCTGTATCACTGCACGATAGAGAGCATCCTGACCAACTGTGTCACAGTCTGGTACGGGAACTGTTCTGTTGCTGAGCGCAAGGCACTGCAGCGGGTGGTGAAAACAGCCCAGCGCATCACAGGGACTACACTCTCTTCCATTGAGGACATCCAAAAGAAACGCTGTCTGCGTCGAGCTCGCAGCATTCTCAAGGACTCCTCTCACCCCGCTCATAGACTGTTTACTCTCCTGCCTTCCGGTAGGCGCTTCAGGTGCCTCCGGACAAGAACCAGCAGACTAGGAAACAGCTTTTTTCCCAGAGCTGTTTCATTATTGAACTCTGTCCCCCACTGATTCCACTACCCCTCATAACTTTAACTTTAATGCTGCTATTACATTGTTTACATTGCACTACAGGGCTGCCATTCATGACTGAACTGTACACACCAGTACTTCATGTATCTGCTCTATCGGACTGTTTACACACACAGCATCATTTGCACTCTATACTGCTCACTTGCACACCAGGAATATTACACTGAATGCTCATTTGCACTAATGGACTACTCTCATAACTAGATTACCTCATCTAGTGCACTGTAACTTTCATAACTGCATTACCTCATCTACTGCACTGTAACTTTCATAACTGCATTACCTCATCTACTGCACTGTAACTTTCATAACTGCATTACCTCATCTACTGCACTGTAACTTCAATAACTGCACCAACTTCTCTACTGCACTGTAACTCATCTATTGCATAACTGCATCTATTGCATAACTAACTGCATCTACTCATCTATTGCACTGTAACTTCAATAACTGCATTAACTCATCTACTGCACTGTTACCTCAATAACTGCACTAACTCATCTACTGCACTGTAAATGTATAACTGCATCTACTCATGTATTGCACTATAACTTCAATAACTCATGTACTGCACTGTACCTTTAATAACCGCATCAACTCATCTACTGCACTGTAACTTTAATAGCTAATGTCTGTAATTAATGCACACTCAAGTCACTTGCACTATTGTATAGTCTATATTGTTATCTGTTCATATCCACCTGTACATTAATGTTCACAGTATATAGCCTTCTGTTTATATTGTTCATAGTACCATTGGCCATTGTTTAGTATTTTCCTAATATTGTATTCTGTATTTATTCACACTGTATATCCTGCACTTGCTAATTGCACTTCTGGTTAGACCTAAACTACATTTCGTTACACTGTACTTGTATATGTGTAATGACAATAAAGTTGAATCTAATCATCTAACCCACGGCTTCGCGGGGCTTATTGCTTTTATAAAACAGTTGCTCCATATGCTTAGCAAGGTTTCATTAAATAAAGTAAATAGAAAGATATTCAGGCTATGTGGTGCGGTCAGCTGTTATATCGGGGTATTTTATGACGGCTTAGAACTCCGCTCAGCCAATCAGAATCAAGGACCAGAACTGACCGTTTTATAATTTGTCTTTAAGTTGTGTACATAACACATTCAATAGAATGATTCAATTGTCTTTAGCAATGTATTCAGAAACATTTGTGGGCTTGGTCGCTGTTGTTTTTCAAGGAATGGAATTTAATCAGATTTTGAGTCTAAAACTGACTAGTACAGACATGACAATCTCCCACCTATCTCAAAACAACTTTCTCTTTCTCTTACAGGAACACATGCAATGAGATGAAGATGAAATGGCGTCGAGTGAAGGTAAGAATAAAAATAAACTTCTAACAACTGAATGTCCAAATATAATGGAATTCCTTTTGTAGACATAGTTCTATATTTATTTATTGTAGTCACTTGTATTTCATCCCCACTGTTTCACACTATATAAGGCTTTTTAGGTGTGTTTAGCACAAAAATGCATTAATGCAGATAAAAATACAACTCTGCAAATATTTCAGAACTTAAACGGCAAATGTGCCATAATGTGTTATTTTATGATTCTTTCAAAGGCATGAATATTTATCAAGTAATACGACATAAACCAGGATGTACAGTTGTGGCTATAGGATAGCTCACAAGTATGGAATTTTCATTACATAAGAGATCTCGTTCCTATAGAGGCCAATTCCAGTTGGAGGTTAAAATCTTTATGTACTCACTCAAGGACAGAGCCCTTAAGCTGGAACTCTGGAGAAGCTGTTGGGCAATTGCGTTTCATAATGATGTTGACTTAAACGTGCATGAAACAACAACGCCATTTTCTTGTTGTATGGGGAAGACCATGCTTCCTGCATTATACACTTTAACGGCACCAAAACACTGTTAGGAATTTTATCAGTTTTTTATACTAAAAAAATTCCCCTGTGTGTTTAGATGTTATTTATATAGTGTAAGACTATATTTGTGATCTTTTATGTTATTTATTTAGTACTCTACCTAAGCAGTATGTACGACAATTTATCCCAAATGTTATTTAATGTTATGAAACACTAAGAAATGTGAGTATTACGGCTGGTAAAATTGTGCAAAACAATGCATAAGACACCTATAGATAAAATGTTAACAATATATAATTGACAAAGGAAATATTGTTAAATATTTATGATTTCAAAGTATTAAAAAGTATAAAATAAGAAAATACCACAACTTTATGTCAATAACTGGTCTCTTGTTCAACAAATCCCTTCATCGGAGAAGATTTAAAATTAAGGCTGTCAAGAGAGCATGTTTAAAGAGTACATAACTGTACATAACAATGGAGTGTCCAACAAGTTTTTGTGCAACGAACATGTTAAAGCGGCACTGACACACAGGGTTTCTGCCAATCTCATATTAATCTTTGGTACCTAAAGAGTAGTATTGCATACGTCGGATGTTCGTAGAGTATTTAGTTTGATTACATTTATAAAAGATAGATACAGCTGTATGATTACATCCCAAATCATACGGCGGCTGCGGGGGGAGGAGTAGGCTGAACTAAAGCACATGGTCAACAAAACACAGACATTAGTTTGACTCACCGCATGCGGTTCATGTCCGGCATCTTTTAGCGCTGGGACGGCTCCAAATATCAGTTTCAAACGATCTCCAAATCCAGTGTTATATCCACCATTTATCTAACATTCATCACCCCAAATACAGTGAACAAACTTGCAAGTGAAAGTGACGTCTGCGCATGCTCCAATGCATCCTAATTGGTATGTTCCTTTAAGATGAGGACGGAGCCGATTAAAGAGTTCGAGACTTGAGAACAGCTCTGTGTTTTAAGTGTCTTCTATTAACATGCAGATTAATAAAGAACAGAACATGGTGTCAGAAGCGGGTGTATAAGGCTAAGACACACGCTACAACAGAAAAAGAAGAAAAGACCACAGCAAGAGGAACGGACAACATGGAAAATGCTCTATCACACATGGACCAGAGCCGTGTCTTGGGCACATTTAAAAGTCCATACTGAGAAGACCCTAGATTTCAACAAGGTTTGTAAGGAATTAAGAGATCAGACAGGTATTGAGGGACAAGGTCATGCAATGCCTTAAAAGTTAACAAAAGGATTTTAAAATCAATACGGTATTTAACAGGGAGCCAGTGTAAAGACTCTAAAACTGGTGATATATGATCACTGGATTTAGCCCAAGACAGAATTCTAGCCGCAGAGTTTTGTACATATTGTAATTTGCTTATAGATGTTTTAGATACACCAGCAAGAAGTGCATTACAATAATCAATACGTGAGAAAACAAAACAATTCATCAACCTTTCAGCAACTGAGAAGGACAGCAAAGGACGTAAACAAGGAATATTTCTCAAGTGGAAAAAGAATGTCTTAACAAAGTTCTGAATAAAAGGCTCAAATGTTAGCAAGGCATCAAAGATGACTCCAAGGTTCTCGATGCATTGCATCGAAAAACACTGTTTTTGAGCGACATCAATTTTGTGCTCACAAATTCGCCGAAAATGCGGGCATTGATAAGTTTGACAGAGTTGAGAAACAAAGCGCGCACGTGTGAATTCATCGTGACGGAAGATCTCTGGATACGAGACAAGATTGTATTCAATATAACGGACGCAGGACTGCGTGAATGTCTGGTGTCAATCTCAGACCTTACTCTAGCAAAAACTATTCATATATTCAGGGCCAAAGAGATCACAAAAGCGCAAGCGATTGCAATGGCTACGACAGCAGAAACACAGTATGTGAACGCCATCACAAAGATTTCCCCGCATCACAAAGACCCTGATTCAGGGTCTATGCCAGCTCCCTTTCTGTCGGTCTCTCGACGTTGTGTCGAGAACGACAGCTGGGGTTCGCCCTTGAGAACCAATCAACTCTGACTACTATAGAAAAGGCCAATGAAATTTGGCGAATGAAATTTGCATGCCTGGCTTCGCCCCCGGATATCCGTATAAAACGAAGCCGGCGTGCAGCATTCATTTACCTTTTGTTCTTCAGAGCCTTCGCTCATGACTACGAACTGAACGAATTCAATGAATTCTTCGTCTTCTTCTACTGCCGGATCTACGACGTGTAGCAGCGGATCGTCCCTACCTGCAGCGACCTTCCCCTGGGCGTCTCGGCAGTTCCGAGGGTGTGAGATTTATCTAAAAGTCCTTTTCAGGACTGACTGAGCATTCTCCAGCGCGGCTGTTCTCTTTGGTGCGGAAAGGAATGGATACGATCGCTGCATTAAGTGTGTGGGCGTCCAGCACACTGAAGCAGCGTTCGTTGACACATCTGCCCACACTGCGGGTAGATTGTCATTCAGATGTTGCGGTCACGGGTGGCTGTCACAAGTCGTGATAATGAATTGGAAACATTTGTTGTTTGTCTGGGAAATCTGACATTGATCAACATCTTTGGAGAAAACCCGTCTGACATGAAGGACATTCTTCAGATTGTTGTTCAGGCCTTCTTGAGGATGAAGGAGGTGAGACTCAGACCTAGCTGTATGTTTGTTCATCAGAACGTTTCAGACGTCACAGCTGGAGATAAAAACATGGAGGGAAGAAGACGACTGCAGGAGACACTGGATGAGATGACAAAACTTGCTGGTGAAGTTGAAGTCTGTGATGCTGAATGTTTCAGTGATGTCATTGCATTTGATGTTCAGAATGATGTGAAATATTTTGCTCAACTGTGGGAGGGAAGCCCACCGATGGCACCACCAAACCCAAACTACTGTGACAATGTTCAAGAACTGAAATAATCTATTTTAAGACATGCTTCAAACTCAGACGGCATGATGCTGACACACATAAGAGGACGTATTGAAGATCTCTGGAAGGCTTTACTCAACGAACAGTTTGTGTTCAGCTTCAAAAATTCTCTTGAAATCGCAACTTACAGGACGATTGAGACAGAATACAGTAGGTGGAACTGGAGTCTTCGAAGTGCCATGTTGGAAATTGAAACCAAACTACTCAACAGAATAGAAAATTAAGTGGTTCATAAAGTTGAGGAATCTGATCTTAAGAGAGAACTACAGGAAAAAAGTGAAGAAGTTAAGAAGACAATGACAGAATTCTTTGAGAAAGATAGATACGCTGGAATAATGAATGAGTGGAAAGCTTCGTTGAAAATAAGATCAAAGATCTTCAAGAAAACATTGTGAGAGAGACAAGGAAGAAATTGAATCATGTTCTTCAACAGCGAGACCTGAAGAAAAAGATTGATGCTCAGAGGACACAGCATGAAAACAGCCTGTTTGAAAAGAGCAAAGACCTAGCCTTCAAACCTAAAGATAAAGCAAATGATGAAATTATAAAGAAAAGTGAGTTCAATTTTTTTTGGGAACAGCAGGTGACTGAGATCTTTAAAGACACTCCTTCGGTCAAAAACATTGACGTATTAAAAGATGTCACAGATCTCCTCAGTAACATCTATGGACATCTCCCTGTAAACCATATGAAAAGAAGCAGTGAATACATGAATATGTTATCAGTTTCAAGCTATTCAGATTTTGTAAAGTTAAAGAAATCCAGTGGATTCAAAGGGCCTTTTAAAAATGCCATAAAAAAAGGTAAAATGATAGTTGGCTTAGCTTTGTCTAGACATGATGAAGTCCAGATAAGAACGTTAATCAATGAAATTGCTGAGCAGACAGATAAAATGATTCAGTCTTTTAACATTTCAGAGATGGGCTACAACATCAGCTACATTCAACAACTCATAGATCACATAAAAACAACATTAACAGATCATGAAAAACAGCCAAAAGTGAAATATGCTTTCAAGAGAGATTTCTTCAGAGATTTAGTACAGTCCATCTGTCAGAGAGCAAACAAGACAATCACTGATCAACACATAATGTTCAGAGAAG
The DNA here is from genome assembly GCF_015846415.1 of Triplophysa dalaica. NCBI lineage: Eukaryota > Metazoa > Chordata > Actinopteri > Cypriniformes > Nemacheilidae > Triplophysa > Triplophysa dalaica. The sequence continues at coordinate 18,898,700 of NC_079561.1, read as the reverse complement.
CAAATGATCCTGTTCTCTATTCTGAAAGAAAGAAAGAGGAATACTACAGTACTTTTCAGAAATACTGTCAAGGATCAACATCAGCTGCCATTACTGGTGAATTCATCTGTAATAAACTTATAGAGACCATTGAGCAGAATGTCTACAAACAAACTGCCAGAGATTTATCAGATGAAATGAAGACAAACTGTGAATCACTGAATGGAAACAGATCAAATCTGGAGAAACACATCCTGACAACACTGGCAAGAACAGAGGATTTTGACACATACATGACCTGCATTCAGAATCCTAGAGAAATCTTTAAAAGTTTCATCAGAGCTGAAGTCAGTCAGTACATCACTGAAAGATTTCATGACAGTGTTCAACCTAAGATGAAAAATAACATCACACAACTGAAGAAGAAGATCATAAATGCAACACATGAGTCCACCAGACATGTTCAAGAGATCAATGGAGATGTTCATTCATGGTTTGATCGTTTCACACACCTGCTGTCTGATGTGTTGGTGTTCTCTGTAAGTGACCTCAGTGGAGTGAATATTGATGATGTTGATCTCACCGTCCTAGATGATGTGATATCAAAAAATATGTCTTCTGTAATGAAGACCATTCACAGTAGATTCACCACAGAAACATTTCCAGTGAAGCTGGACTTTCCAGACAGACCAGATGAGTTTCTGATTGGTCATTTCTGTCAGTGCTGTTGGGTTCAGTGTCCTTTCTGTGCTGCCATCTGCACCAACACCATAGAAAACCATGATGGAGATCACAGTGTTCCTTTCCATCGTAATAATGGACTGAATGGCTGGTCTCACAGAGGAACAACAAACCTAGCCATCAACATCTGCACATCAGCAGTGGCCAGTGACGGATCTTTTCATCCAGATGCCTCAGATGACACATGTCTATGGAAAGAATACAGAAAAGGAGGTCCTAAATATGCTCACTGGAGTATCACCCCTGACCTTTCTGATCTACCATATTGGAAATGGTTTGTGTGCAGATTCCAGAAGAATCTGGAAACATTCTACAGGAAAACCCTTGAGGAAAGTATACCAGATGAATGGAGGAAATACTCTAAAGACAACGCGATTGAGAGTTTGGATAAATACATTTAATGAACACATAAAGAATGAGACTCAAGGATCTTGATACACAAGACAGTTTGAAATACGTTTCTGTTACACGTGTACAAAATACACACACACACACACACACACACACACACACACACATATTTGTTTTTATACATTGTGGGGAGTACAAACTGTATATTCTATTGCCTTCCCTTAACCCAACCCCTAAACTCAACCATCACAGAAAACTTTTTTACATTTTTAATTAAACATAATTTTCAATGTAAGTGTGTGTGACTTTTACTATCATTGTGGGGACATTTGAACTCTAAAACCTATAACACACACACACACACACACACAGCAGTTCGTAAGATTGAAAACAGATATTGATAGATCCAACTATATGGCTTGCAGATTTTATAGATCTAAAATTAGAGTCAAGTTTCACTAGATCTCTCCCCGTCAGGAATTTATTTAATCTGAAAATATCAACTCCGTTGAAAGTTAATACTTCAAATCAACCTCCAGATAGATACAGAGATGAAGGAAAGAACAGCAGGCAGGAGACGAAGTGATGAATAAAATGAAAGCTGGTTTACTGAATAATCTCAGCTATGCTTTAATGCTCAGTCTAGCTTGGTCCAACTTCGTTTTCAATTCAATAGGTGTTATTAAGCATGCAAGAACATTGTCTTGTGACGTTATTATGAACCTTGTGATGGAGACCATCGGAGACTCAGATCAGCATAAGAGAAAATACAGCACCCAACATACGATTAAACAGTCTTAAAAATAAGGACAAAATGCAACAACTATTTAGAATAAAATGATAAAATAAATGAACATATGATAAATGAAATAATAATAAATAGAATAATAAAATAAAACAAAACAAGAAACAAAATATGTTTCTACTCAGAAATATCATTATACAGTACAACTGCCAAATAATTTCAACTATAATCACTTATGCTTTTGTTTTCTAAAGAATTTGACTAGAACTTCATAATGTGCCTTATATGATAGTAGGCCTACTATATTTGAAATGATTAGCAGGATGTTGCTGTGAATTCTGAATGAAGCACAATGATTACAAATGGTCAAACTGTTGTTTCAAAAAAACTTTGAAGGTTCAGCAATATCTTATTCTTTGAGTTCTTTTTGAATAATTTTCTGAGCCTGATGAAATCGTTATGAATGTGTTCAATACTGCAAAATACATGTCTTCTAATATATTCAATAGTTGCTTATACCAAGAAGCAGCGGATACATTTGTAAACAACTTGGCTTGGACCCAGTGTGTGAGCTTATCGAAAGCCAACAGGATCACAATTTGCGTGCTTTGGATCGCCAAATTAATATTAAAACGCAGATTTCTTCACGCCGCCTAGTGCTAAATTAACGACTTCTAGTAGGGGTCTCAGCAGGTCGGAGAAATGGGCGTGTCGAAAGGTGGGGGCGCGTTGAAAGGTTTTTCATTAGGTTGAAAGGTGCTCTTTCTTCCCAACTTAGTTGACCAATCACCATTAACCACACACATACGTCATTTCTTTTAAACAGGAAAAATATTGCAAAGGTTTCAAATTGTGAATTTGTGATCATAAGCCCTTAATCAGACAAATCTGTGTTTTTGCTAAATTGCTTAATAATAAATTACAGAAGGTAGGCCTAAGTAAATAGCTTTTTCTCATCTAGAATCAGCTGTAGTTATGTTTTATGAGTATTTCAGTCTTTTTCTGCATGTTTTTGTTTACATGTACTAAATCATAGTTGTACTAAAACGGTAGAAATGCCTTTTACAGTATGAAACAGGCATGTACTGGCCATCGGGACTACAACAACAATTCGGGAAACAAAATATTAAGTCAGAAACCATATCGACAAGTCAGAAAACACAAGGACAATTTAAATTATAATTTAAATTAATTTAAAGACTTTTAGGATTAGGATGAGTGCTTGTACCTAATTTTATTAAACACTTTGTGAAATGACTGAAAAATAACATGAAAGATTGACGTCTGCGCCTAACAACCCAATCCTAACAATGTAACAATGTAACACTCCTGTGTGTTCCCTGCTTCTACGTTTTTCCTCATGGACTGTCATTTTGCCACGCTCTCTCACGTGTTTTGTTCTCTCTAACTTTTGCACCTGCACCCCATTATCTAGTTTATCCCCATCACCTGTGTAGTCCTTGTTATCTGTTCTATTTAAGTTCTCCCCTTAGTTCAGGTCCTTGTTGAGTATTAATGTCCTAATGTTGTTTTACGTATGTTGGTGTTTATGCTGTCCTCTGGAATATATCCTGTTTACTTTGGTTTTGTTATTCTTTTGGATTACCTGTATTCGAGGAGTGGATTGTTTGCATTAAAGCCTTCAACCCGATCTATGGTCTGATATCTTTCTATCCTCAAGTAACCCGTGACACTGTCCCCTTCCTGAGGAAACTGAAGCCTCTATATCCAGTGGATACCAGAGAAATATAAACAAAGAATCTTTAATTGCTTTATATAAATTAATTCAGCCCTATGTTAGTAGGACTGAATGCCACTTTCTCTGATTTATAATGTACCTAAACTTACCTAAAACAGATACTATTTGTTTGTAAAACTTTGTCAGGGCATTTTAAGAACCCTAAAACCCTCTCTCTGCACATTTAAGGAGCTGGATTGATAATTACTGAAACAAATTGGAGATAAAACAGGTGGAAAACAGATGTCAGTATGTAAACTCGTATAATTAAGCAACCATGTGAACACTGTACATATTTATAAATGTAACAAACTGAAAAAAACAAAAATTGAGATTCAGTGTACATTTAAAGTGACACATAGATGTTGATGTCATTGATGACTGGTCCCAGCTGAGTGGTCACATACACATTTCAGTTGTGTTCTAGTGGTTAGAGAGTTGGACTCGTAGCCAGAAGGTTGCTGGTTCAATTCTCAGTGCCACCAGGAAATGACTGAAGTGCCCTTGAGCAAGGCACCTTACCCCTGTTTGCTCTGCAGTGATAGCTGCCCACGGCACCCTACTCGTAAGTCGCTTTGGATAAAAGCGTCTGCCAAATGAATAAATGTAAATGTACACATACAATTTTTATTCTTTGGGTCATAACCAGGCACTGGTCTGAGTGAGGGCCACACTAAAGGGGTTCTCATAGCAGAAACATCTGCATATGGAGTGCATAACCCCTATCTGCCACCAACAGGCCATCTAGGAACAGAAAAGTGTTTCTTTGCCCCAATCCGAATGTTCTGTTTTGTTCTCTACATACATTACTTTCCTCAAGCACTGACAGAACACGGTTTCATACACTGAGCCAGGCCAGTTGACTTTCATGCTTGTGATCACACTTATGCAAAACATTTGCATTATTAAATGTATAGTTAGTCATTATCAACATTACTATTCTTTACATTTTTAAATAAAAACTGAAATCATTGAAAAGACAGCTCACATGCACAATAGACCTATAAATGACCGTTCAGACTGAGGTCGCATTGCGGAAAATCAGACCTGTATCGTATTTAGGACCACATATGGAAGTGGCTCAGATCAGATTAAAAAAAGATCGGATTCCATCTGGTTTGTCCTGGTCACACTGTCATGCAATAAATAGATCTGGGTCGAATATGAGCAAAAAATCTGATTTTGGTGGCAATGTGAACGTGGCTTAACAGTCACTGTTTTCCTCAGTTTTGATTGTTCTTTTGGTTTTGTTTTCTGTGCCTGTCTGTTCGTTTAGTTCATAGTCCGGTATTGTTCTTACATGTTTATGGATGTTTGTATGTATCTGCTCCTGGTTTATCCTTGTTCAATTCTTTTTGAAGTATCTTTGGAATTCTTCTTCGATATCCACTTGGACTATAAAGCTTCTGTGACAATAAGAAACTTTGCTCCTGGCCTACAAGGCCACCACTGGTTCGGCACCACCTTATCTTCACTCGCCAATGGAGACATAGTTACCCGCCAGATCCCTACGCTCTGCAAACGAACAGCGTCTTGTGGTGCCATCCCAAAAAGGTAAAAAATCTCTCTCGCACACCTTCTGCGGATCTGTGGCATGATCTGCCCGCTACTACAAGATCTTCAGATTCTGTCGCCATCTTTAAGAAACGTCTGAAAACACATCTCTTCCATCAACATCTGACTGATCTTTTCTGACTTTATTTTCTTCTCTACTCTTTAAAAAAAAAAATATATCTGATTGTTTCTATATACTGTGTTAGGTTATATGAGACCAGTCTTCTTTTTTGATTGCACTTATGCTTTTGTTGCACGTGTGCTGTCCAAATTGCTTCCCTTGCCCACCCCACCTGTAAGTCGTTCTGGATAAAAGGGTCTGCTAAATGACTAAATGTAAATGTAGTTGCAGCGTTAAAAGGGAGTCAATTTAATGTCACTTGTCAATGTCTTTCTAATGTATTTATTTTTTAAATAGAACATGTTCAGGGGACACAATGAAACTGTGAACTTAGCCTCACAAGACACATTTATATATGGCAGCATGCAAGACTGTACCAAGTACTGCACACAAGTTTACTTCGTTCTTTTTAGTGATAAGTTTTTAGTATTAAAACCTTGGACACAACAAACTGGCCATATCTTGCGCATAGTAATGACAGTCCCATCATAATAACCATACTTCAACAACTGATGGATCGTAGATTCTGACTTTGATGAAAAGCCATTAATGTGTGTATTTTCTTAGAAATTGTTAAACTTGAGAGTACTGACGAGCTGAGGTTAGTGGACGTGGTTCAGAACACCTGACTTCAAGGTTGGAGTTGAATGATGACCTGAAATGGGCTGATTTTTTAAACCATAAAGAACACTGAGTTTGAAAGGTCTGCATCTAAAATGGGATGTTTTCTTAATATGGCCCTTGTGGGGTATCTTGGTTGCACCCTCCACCTTTAAAAGTTTACATTGTTCATCAAAAACGAAAATGAATTACAATGGTCTGTATCATAAATTTGTAGAACCAGCATCTGTAAACTTTTTATTAAACAAATGTCAGTGTTTTTTTATTTTAGAAACCTGAAGTTTGGTAAATTTACAGTCAGAATGTTTACTAATGTGCAAAATGGGCTGTTTATCTTAATAAATATAACCTTCACTAATAAATTACTACACAATAAAAGAACAAATAAACAGGAGGATCTTTAATGGTGGAAGCATGTAGTTTATGAGCGGCAGGTAACCCCACAAGATTGCCGAAATGGATGGACCCAATTCTTAGGCAGTCAATGATATTGACCCATTTAAACTGGAAACTGGCATCTGAATCACGTGTTGTTTACGTGTATTCTACGTGTACTTGGCGTGTATTTATAGGGCGTCCTATTCGGTCCAAAAAAATGACTGACCAGCTCACACACGCCTCACTCAACTTGAGACGAGACGTCTGCCGAGCTTGCCGCCTGCTGCTTGACTCATTGGTCTGCCGAGAGTGACGTCTGTGTCTCACTGATTTGTTATTTGTTAGTCTCTTTACAGTTGCAAAAAGAGTGTGTGTGCTATTTTTTGCAGTTTGTAATGTAAGAGAAAAAGTTCTGTCTAGCTTTGCTTCAGTCAACATTGAAGACATGCAGACTGTCTTATAATATATATATGTTATAGTTAACCTTAAAGTTTAGTTTTTCGCCACATACGCTCAGCATTTCTGCATCTTCTTTTCATTCTTTGTACTGCTTGTATGTTTCTCCAGGGTGCTTTACGCCTGCCAGTTATCGCCATGACCTTTACTCGAGCAATGGCATCCATTTCTGCATTAAAGGAGTAGAACATCCATAGAGTCTGCAGATATATTTGGTGTCAAAAACATATTATTCACAAATAGCTCACTAGTGTTCTCATTTATGAATCTCTCTTTTACAGAGACAAGTCTATCTTCAGTGGCAGGACTGAATGATTAACAGGTATTACAGGTATTTACAGATGGGTCTGGAACCAGAGTCTGGAAGAACAGCAGCAGCAATATATATTCCTACTTTTAAGATAAAAATTGCAACAAGATTATCAGATGATGTGTCAGTTTTCCCTGAATTTTTAGCTATCATACTAACTCTTCCAATGGATCGAAGAAGTTCAATCAGAACTGTGACATATAGTGATACAATAGCTGCACTCACTAGTCTACCAAGTGGTAAATCTGAAGCTAGACAAGACTTAGTATTTGAAGTTTTACAAAATTTGATTAGAATAAAGCAGTTAAGGAGGATTTTCTTCTTGATACCTGCACATATGGGTGTGGATGGAAATGAAGAAGTAGACTTGCAAACAAAGAAAGTATTAAATCATCCACATGTAGAAATTAAGTAAGCTTTAAATGAAGATGAATTCAAGAGAGTGATATCATTTGAAGTAAATAAGAAATGAAAAATGTTATGGAACAGTGGGTCTAAAGGAAGACATCTTTTCCAGATTCAGGAGAAATGAGAGAAAAAAATATGGAAATAGGAAGAAGGGTGCCATTATTTCAAGACTAAGAATTGGACATACAGCATTAAACTATAGCCTTTTTAAAATAGGCAAGCATGAATCGGGAACGTGTGACAAATGTGGAGAATTAGAAACAGTGAGGCATTTTCTTAATGAGTGTTCTCCCTATGAAAGGGAGAGATTGCTTAATAGAAGAATTAGAATGGGTGGGAGTTGATAATATTTCTTTAAAAGTATTGCAAGGAAACGGATCAAGTCAAAAAGAGTACATGAAATATTATTTAAACACCTAAAAAACACAGGAACAGTAGATGTAACATTAAGTATTTATTTTTTCCGAATATGTACACTCCCTACTTCAGATCAGTAGGTGGCGGTAATGCACATTTTCGTTGGTTTGCCAAACCGCAATAGAACACTAGAAGGTGGGCGACACTGTACAATTTTGTATCGATCCGATACCAAGTAAATGAAGGGCCAGTATTTCCGATATCGATAACGTTACCACTACTTTTAGAAACATTCTCTTGAATTTACATTTACTTTCCTGTGGATGAAATATCATGATTTATCAGATGAATGCATCATTAATTTGCTAAATCTGACTACATTTTCAAGACCACTAAAATATTTTGTGATTTGTGCTCTTAATGTGCCTTTAGACTATAATCAGGTAGATGTTAAAACACAGGGCATAATTTAAACCAAATAAATTAATATATTTATTTAGTTATTTATTCCTGTAATAGAATTTGCAAGCATGAACTTTGCACCAAAATATTACTGGAAAATCGTAACAACAGATTAACAGAACAGAAAACTGATATATAACAAAACAATTTCTCCATTTCCTGCTCATTCTATAGCTTTAAAAAGGAAAGTGCACAACATTATTACTGAAGAACAAAGCTTTTAAAACTGCTTTTCGGTTTTTGTTCAGTGTTATGTTAAGACACAATAATATAACAAATTAACATGTTTCACTTTCATTACCCTTTTTAAAGTGAATTTATAAACAAAGTGCACACAGTTGTTTGAGAAACTAAATAAATAAAGTGTTTAAATAATAAAGTACTTTTAATCTTTGGCTTTTTACCCCCAAAGGCCAACTGTCATACATCGCAGTTCGAAGTGTTTTTATTCACCGAGGGGAAAAATCTCCACTCGATGCTGCTCTTCTTTTACCTAAACATCGGAAGTATCGATATTTCAGGATCGATCCACCCACCCCTTAGCTCTAATAGCTATTGAATTAAATCGGCAGTCCAGGAGGACATGATGAATGGATTCAGATATTTACGGACGAGTCTAAAGATCCTGTTTCTGGCAGCTGCCGCTGGTGCAGTTTATATACCTTAAATTTCAATGTAATATCAAAAAAAGAATCACTGACTTTGTAGCAGTTTATACAGCAGAGTTAATTGCTTTATTGTTAGCACTTCAGTGGGTAGAAGACGTAAAACCACTGACTAGTAGTCATATGTTCTAATTCTTATGCTGCACTTTCAAGCCTTGAAAGTGGTCAAAAATCAACTAGACAAGATATCATATATGATATCCTTGCTTGCTTGCTAAGAGTTAGTAATATAAGTTTAGTAATGTTAAATGGGTTCCAGCTCATGTGGGGGTAAAGGCTAATGAAGTGGCTGATAAGATAGCCAAGGAAGCTTTGAAACATAGTGAAATAGAGATTCAGGTGAAGTTTAGCAAGGAAGAGGTCAAAGCTAGAGTAAAAGAAATGAGTAAAAATAAATGGCAAGAAAGTTGGAACAATGATAGTAAAGGAAGACATATTTATCATATCCAAAAGTGAGTAGGGAAAGGGAGGAATGTTATAAATAACAGAAAGGATGATAATATTATAACTCGGCTATAGGACATGCTGGATTAAATTATTACCTTTTTTAAATAGGAAAACATGAGTCAGGTAGATGTGAACACTGTGAGGAATTAAAAACTATAGAACACATTCTTATCAAATGTAAAACATATATATATATTTTAAATTGATGTTCCACACTCCAGTCTAGTAGGTGGCGGTAATGCGCCAACAGCCATAAAACAGCAGAAGAAGGAGAAGAAGGAGAACATGATGTGTGTCGGTTCCAGTGTTTTCGACCTAGTTCGTACCGCTGGTAATATGTGATTTAATATTTTGTGGGCTTCGATATACATACTAGATATATTAAATACCTGGCTACAACGCATGCTAAAGTTCTTGTCAGTGGCCGGTTGGCTTTTGCTGCATCATTTCGGGCCTCTCAATACACACGCGTTTCAACCAGTTCACACACCACACGTTCTGTGTTTCATGCTAATAGAGGAGAACTTGTCCCGCTATATACTAGGGGTGGGCCGATCCAATACTCGGTATCGATATTGTTCCGATACTGGACGAAAATTAGATCGAATACCATCAGCACGGGCGCCACATGTCTTAAAGCGCGACATGTCGAGCGACGTAGTAGAAAGCCAAACTGAACGTGGGAGAGAGAGTTTGTCCGTCCTGTTGTTATTGTGTATATAACTATTGATTTTACTTTAAAACTACTAGGCGTTGGTATTACAGACATTTGTCTGTGACGAATAAGCCTGTCACAGAGGAGACCCTTGGATAAAAGCATTTGGAGCTCAGTCTTTCATTATTGAATAGGAGAAAGCTTTTACGATTTCTAGGAAGTATTGTGTCACCAATAAGATAAGTGAAGTATCATTTATAATTATTCACTGTATTTACCCAGTTAGCCAGATTGTTAAAAGATTAAAAAAAATATATTAAAATGACCTGTGTTCTTTTGTAATATGGATGAGGAGACTATTTTACATCTTTTTTTTGACTGTATTTGTACCAACTTATTTTGGTTTTACTTTTAGGTATTTTTTAGGGAGATTTCTGGCATTGACACGGTTTTGGATGCTAAAAATATTTATTTTTTGTTTGACAAACCTTTAGATAAAAAAAATCCTTTTTGCTTAATCTATTTATTATTTTAGGCAAGTTTTATATTCACAAATGTCGATTGTCAAAAAAGACGCCAAACATTACACACTATACAATGTTGTCTGTTAGTCTGAATACACCTATGTATAAAGTTTTCATTATCTTTTCCTCTTTTATGCTGTTGTTTTTGTTGTTATTTTTTGTATTTGTCTCATCTATCTGTTGTTGTTTATAAAGCATCAATAACTAAAAAAAAAACGTCGGTGAGAGATGAGACCTGTCCGTTGTAGTGTATTTCGGGGAACTTTGAGTTTTATCACAGTAAAATACGTATAATTAATGATGATTAACTATACCTATTTTTTACTCTTTTATCGGATTTAGCAGACCAAATAATAGCGACAAACTAAATTCACTCTTCCACCAAGTGATCAGCAGATCGTATATCAAATCTAAGAACTATAACTTTCCTGGCCTTGGAAACATAATGCTCTTACTGTACCGATCCAGAAATTATAAAGAAATCAAGATGTTTAAGTGATGTTAATATGTGATAAAGAAACACAGCAACAGTTCGATTGTAGATAACAAATGCGGGTTTATTGACTATACTAAAAGGGGAAACATAACTACTAACTAGAAATAACACGCTAAGACAAACGGCACATGAAACTTAAAAGCAGTTAAAAAAAAGGTAAGAGAAAACAAACACAAGTGGCAGTATTACATCAGCTATTCACATCTGCATAAATCATCGAGGACAATCTCCTTGTTAAAAGGGTTTACGTCAATAACGCAGCTTTTTAGAATATAGTTTCTATACTTGCATTGGTTTCCTGAGTGTGCTTGGACAAATTCTTGTGCCCTAGGAAAAAAGGTTTTCAGAGTCATGATGGTTTCGATCCGTCGGTTCCTTTCTTAGAACCAGATTAGCAGACGAAAGTAGACACGAAGTTAGCCGAAGTAAACTGTGGAAAAAACTGGAGGTGGTTCGAAAGGGAACGCGCAAAACACGGAAGAGCATCGTTTGCTCCGTTCACGGATATTTTAAGCCTGGGGGCTTCACACCCCTCCAAGGTGGGCGATCCAATGCGATGAGATGATTTTGGGCACAAACTCAAAGATATATTAGCTCATATGCATTTATGGTCACCTATACTATGGAGCTGTAATACTTTTAGAATAAGATAAAATGATTATGGTATAAAACACATTACTCTGCTTTACACCATCTTTTAAGGAATGAAGAGAGAAACATTTAGATATAAAACATGCCAGGATTATAAGTACATTGACCTGAAGTTTGTATAAGAATGCAAATATAAGCAGAATACAACTAAACACATGCTTTTGAGGTTATAGGTGAGGCCAAATAACATGGGGACAAACATACAATATGGAGATCTTGGTGTGTACACCTTTAAACCATTCTTTTGTGGTTAAGAAGAAAGAAAGAAAGACATTTTCAAGACTTGAGTGACCATTTGCCCCATTCCTATTGAAACATCTGGTGTCCATGTTGGGGGAGCACCCCATCCTCCTTGTTGGGACTCCTCTGAAGTCCAAGGGAGTGTGTTGGAATATATCCTGATAAAATGATGGATGCTTTAAGAGAGGGCAGTTGGATCAGACGTGCTTCCGCCGGTTAGACTCCTGCTGAGAGGTCATGGTGTTATACGATGCCCAAATGGTCACCTTTGGTCCGGCCAGATCCTACACCGTCGATACTAGGGGTCGACCGATTTTCAAACTTGCCGATTATCGATTTTCATATTAAGCATTTTGTTGATTATCGACATCGGTCGTTTTAAAAGCCGATAAAGTAATTTAATTTTGAAATGCCGAATTTGGCTCTGATGCAGTCATGGATGAGCCTTTTTCCCATGAATCGGAAACTACGTCACCGCAGGGAAACCAACTTCCCCTACAGATTAAATCCCATTGTAATAGAATGCGCTTGTGTCATTTAAAGCTATTTATGTTATCTCTACTGTCTTGTTTTGTGACTTCAATCTATATTAATGATATGAATTCATATCTTTGCGATTATCTGTTTAGTGAACTCAGACTGCTAATATTCATTTAATTGTTTTGAGTTCATACACCCTAGCTTGCCTGTTGTTTAAACGTGATCGTCTCACTGTATTATAAGAAAATACTTAAAAATGCTGGTTCAGTTTTAACATAGTGTAAATCGTTAATTCTTGTTTGTAAATAAGATAATGGTGTTTTTTATTGTAATTAAAATACGATTCTTTGTTCGTTCATGATACCAAATGTAAAATCTTAACTTAAATTCTGAAAACGTTATAAATGTAGAACTTTAAAATCATCTAAGGTTAAGAAATACAAACTATTACATTGCACTGTAACCAATATTAATAAATTAAACCCTATTATAAAATGCTTATCATAAACCGCTGTATTGTCCTTCTCCAATCTATTAATGGGTCGCTTTCAATACTACACATAAGATTCAAATTTTTCTGAATAATCATGGTCTACCGTTTATATTAATATACTTTATAAGCTACATAAACAATTATTTACACAAGTATCACAGTAACACAGAGCAGACATAATAAATCACGCATACATAATGCATGGCAATGATACAATGCATCCGTGAGTAAAACGTCTGATATTGTATATTTTAGATATAGATTTTACTTAAAAAATATTTTACTTATAAAATATTTTCGATAATGTCAGAAGCACTGGCATTTTCTGAAACCGAAAGTGTGATGTGAGTCAGATGGAAGGGATTGGGTGATGTCTTTCCAGCACAACGCACTGCCATAACTGTAACGATTATTTTATCGAGATAATACAGAACCAAACCAGACAGACATAAAGAATAAAATTAGACCGAGAACACCATCACTGGATTTATTATATGCAGTTCAGTAGTTAAAATCAGAAAGTACCTGTCTCAGATTGCTGTCCTGTAAACGGTACAAAATCATTAGCACTAGAGCCCCCTCTTAGTCTGAGAGATTTGTGATTGCCTTAAATAAAAAGATAATGGCTTCGGTGCAAAAACGTCTTCAACATGAGCTGTTTGTGATTCTTTGTAATGCTCTTGGTCAGTTTGTGCAATAAATACCCGTAATTGTACTTTTATTTGAGTGTTGTTTTTATGGTTTAGAAGTGGTTAGGTTTAAGGTGAGGGTGGGATTACGTGCAAAAAATATTAGAACCATAAATATTATGAAATGCTAAGATTTGCACGTGTTACGGTCTGGATTATTTAGCGAACAGCAATGCAGTTCCCTGTTAGTCGAAAAACAATGGGTACCCTGTGCGTTCTAAAGTGACTCCGAGGGGCGCTGACCGAGTGTAAATATGTGACAAGTCGGGAATGAGACCGGGTTTTACAAAACAGTTATCTTTTTTCTTTACAGTGCTCGTGTGTTTCTGTGGAACATGCGCAACAATGAATGTGAAGACCACTCTGGAGGGAGAAACAGTGAAGGAAACAATCCTGAAATCTTCAGCACTGGGAAAAGATGATCAACTCATGGCATATTTTCAGGAAAACTCAACCTCTAATGGACCTAAGATGTGTGCACAATACTTCTGTCATAATGGACAATGTGAGAATGACCCAGAATCTGTAGGCCAATTCCAGGTGCAAGGAGATTATGTTGTTATGGTCATAAACAACGTCAACATTACCAACTCGGGCCAGTACAATGTGTCCCACAATGGTGTTAGAGACGTGTGCACTTTTATTCTTGATGTTCAAGAAGCAACAGGTCAAAAAAAGGAGACCATCACTGAGACAGGTAGGTCCCAACTTAATCTTTTCTTTTATGTTATGTTCTTGCAACATATTTTTCTTTGCAATTCACTCAAAAATGAAAATGTAATTTGCTCATCCAAACGGAGTATGGATCCCAACAAACTAAACTGCATGATGATTTAAAGACATTCTGTTGTTATGGTCTTGTTTACAGAGATCCCCCGATCTTCTGTTTCAACCTGGTTGGTTTCTGTTGCTGCTGGAGCTGCTTTTTTGGTCCTCATTGTTGTGATCTACTTTATCAAGAAGAAGGCAAGTATCAGCACAGGAAAAAAACTTATGAATTGTATAACAATGCCCACATAATAGTTTTTAGCAAAAACATTATTCGGTACAGTTTTGATTTAAATACTTAAGGGTGTTCATAGGATTTGAGTCTTGTTAACCACAGTTTTGCTCCAAGACCCGGAATTTAAAACACAACAAAATATTTTAAGTTCATTGCAGAAAATCTATCCATCTGCATTGTTTCACTAGATTCTAATCCTTTACTGTTAGGGTTGGAAATAGAAATTCGATTCCAATTCTGGAATCGGATCCATAAAAAAAAAAAAATATTCCACTTAACGATCCCAGACCGCACGGTCACATGCTTTTGATATCATTTGTCAAGATCTGGGTCACCTGACCATCTGCGGTACATTCATCTCGAATACTAAAAGTCAGTTCACATGATGGACCATGGAAGGCGCACTAACGTGTGGCTGCATTTTGCGAAATCATAAAAAGACAAAGCTAAGTGTATTTATTGTGACAGACTATTATGTTGCAAGACGGGGGTCACCAGCAATATGGCAAAGCATCTGCGGTTGGTTCATCGTATCGAATTACAAGAATGCACCGTGTGTGATGTGTAGCGCATCCCGAGTTCCCACACTGCCGACTCAGAGTGCTCTACCTTAGCCTACGATGAAACTAATGTGGTAACTACGCCGAAGACATGCAAAATAAATTCATCCCATATTTTTATTTTATACTGCTACGGGAATCTGATGGCATATTTATGTTAAAACATTCTACATATTTATTTAATACTGGTAGTACAATATGATAAAAACTACTGGCACAAAATAAATCTTTTTGATCTTGTTGACCTTCATTGCTTTTTCATTTCTTTGGAATCGAAACTAAGAATCGTCAGGAATCCGGATCAATAAGCAGAATCAAATTTGGAATTTGAAACTATGCCTCAACCCTATTGACGGTTTAGGTGACTTTGCGCAGAAAATAATTTGGACTTTCTGTCCTGTTACGGACAGAAGTCCACAAGTTCTGCTTCTGTTAGGACTTCTGTTTTGGTCATCTAATAAGGATCAGTTTCTGAATGAGTTATTACATTTGCTTTAGATAACATACTGTCATTTTTTTATTCACTTGCAGATAATGAATCGTGGAACAAACCCTACAGCAGCAGGACTTGAGCTTGAGCCTTTGGAAACAGCCAGAATCTAGAACAACCCAGAGAGTGTCTGCTCCTGTAAGCTTTTAAAGAAAACAGCTAGAGCCATCGTTGCGGATTCTTCATTATGTACAGGACAATGAGAAACATTTTCTCTTCACCCAGTTTTACACTTCAGGGAAAGCTAATTCCGCCTTAAATCTTTCAGTCAAGATGTATTACACGAAGAGTGCTGAAGAATAATGTGGTCAAATCTACCTCTAAATGTAAGCTGTGTGGAAATATAGGCATTAAATAGGGAGGAGTCATACTTGTGTTGCAATAAGAAATACAGGAGTCAAGTTGTACCATGGCTTTATTGGGGAGTTTGTCAACTGACCAATCAGATTGAAGTATTACAGAGAGCAGTGTTATAAATTAGGATTTTGTAATTACTTTTTTCTTTTAAGCACTGACAAATATCTTTCATAGAAATCTTGTTTTATTGGTACTGTACTTTTTTATTTTGTATTTATTACAAATTCCGCTCATTGGAGTAAGACTGGTATTTATGTTTGCTATGTACAACTCTATGCCATAAGTGCCACTTTATACTGATACCAGTGTTAGGAATTGTGTTGAAAACTGGAGCCATTCCTTAGTGAAGAATATTGCACTCCTGCAACGTGTGAATGTTTTAAGTGATTTCTCAAACTTTTGTGTCAAAATTACTTGAAATGAAGACTCGAGATATGCACACACACTTATGCTGCCATTGCTGGATAACAAGCATTTGTTTCCTTTAAATCGTGTTTTCCAGTTGACCAGCACTTTTACCAGAAGTGCCTTAATGTGACCTTTAAAATTCATGCATTGGGCAGAAGCTTTTATCCAAAGTCACTTACAGTGTTTTATCAGAATATGTTCCCTTGGATTCAAAACCCATGTGATGTGTTCTACCAATTGACACTATTCTTCCTTTGACTGTTTTTTCTATTTTAATTATTTAATAATAAATAATATAATTTTTAAAGGTTTAATTTTTATTTTATTGACTGATTTGCACATATTCTTTTAAAACTCCAATTGAAAGCAATACAAATTTTTAAGAATTTTTATTGTTTTGGTGTGTGTCTGTTTATATTTGTATCTAATAAAGTATTTTTATGAAGTATATTGGAGTTTTTGAGTTTTTTTCATAAGCAAAACAATAGCATTACTTGCTGCTAAAATTATTGCCTGTTGTCATCGGACCGTAATATTAACAATGATTTAAAGTGTGTCTTAATACATGGTCACAGTGGATGCTGAAACTGATATATTGTGTTTATTCATTAATTTCTTTTACAGTGAACAGAGCTCTTTGATATTGCAGTAGAGAAGCACCTGCAGACACAGAGACAGGAACGCTGAAATAGAGAGAAAGATGTAGTTCGAGATGATCATTTCAACATTTATTTCACTGTTTATGTAAAAAGAGAAAAGATCTGACCTGGAGATTGGTGCACGCTAACCAGTGAGCTGCTGATGATGATGACGGGTACAGAGACACGAGCTTAAAAGAAGAAGAGAAAAGTAGATTATTTTTTATATTTTGACTATTAGTTTGATATCAACTGTAGGTGTATTTTACCAAATGCATCCACTTTAAACTTGATTTTTGTGATCTGTTTGTTGAGGACAATCAATGCTTCATAAAGTCCAGAATCATCTGTGCTGATGTTTGAGATGTTTAAATCTCCAGTCCTCTCATTCAGCTGAACTCTGCCACTGAATCTATTTTCATAATGAGTGTAAATATTCCCATGATACAACTGGGCAATGCGTGAACTTTGATTGTCATTTGAAAACGTCCACAAGATTTGATGGTCTTTGTTAAAATCCTCAAACCGTGGATGGAGATTGAGGACATCTCCCTCCTGCACTTTAATCTCACTGGAACCCACTGGAACAATATGAAAACAGATTAGAAATTGTGGATAGTGGTTACATGTGTGTTATGGACTATCAAAAACCTTTTGATATGACGAGAACAACATCTTTACATCCATCTGCATGTAGCTGCACAATTTTTTTAGCTAAACTTTAATTATTTAATGAATAGTGCACCAAAAATCGATCATTCTGCCATTATTTATTTATCATCATTTAGTTTAAAACCTGTTCGTGACTCTGTCGTGTGTGGAACATATAGAAGATATTTTGAGAAATGTTGCAGTGGATTTGTGTTTTTATATACAAGTCAATGGGGTTCAATGTTGAATGGGGAACATTTTTCAAAATATATTTTAGGTTCTGCAGAAAAAAATGACAGAACTTTCACTTTTGGGTTAATTCTGCCTTTAAGATTACTTCTGCTTTAATATAGCAGAATATATAGAAGTGTACAGTAAACTCTCAATGTCAGATGAACTTGAAAACATACGTCCTTTGATGTTTAGCTGCATGAGAGAAACCACAAAGAAAATTTTCAACAGCAGCAGGAAGTTGCTCTTTTCTTGAAATATGCCGAACATTTCAAAGTAACATATTTCTCCACTGTTCTTCTGTTCTTTGATTCTTTTAGATATCGCTGATCCTGATACATTGTAATTTTTCTTTATAAATCTTTAAAAACTAAATTTGAAGAAAAAACACTGACTCGTATCTCAGTGAACAGAGGTTACGGTAGTAACCGAGTTCGTTACGTATTCTAAATAATTTCCATACAACATAAGATCACTTAAATTTTTTGTCTGCCAGTAGCCAAGAAAAGTGGAATATTATGCTGGCCATTGAACATATCAAATAGGTTTACTTGGCTTTAAATCAATTGTAATTATGCGACACAAGCAGGATGTAGAAAAACAATTTAAAGTCATTTTTTTATTGATTTATAACAAAGTGGTGTAATAACTTACCCTTCACAGTGATGAAGAACATAATGAAGAGCCACATGATATTTGTGATACCAGATGTTTGTCTCCTGACCTGATGATGCGTCTGCCGTTTTAATCAGTGACATCATTGTCGGTAACTTTGGGCTTTATCTTCCTGTCATTTTCTCATATCAGCAGTTTTTTCACTTCGGCAGACGCAGTCACTTTGGGTATTTTTCCTGTTTGTTAGAGTGTTTCACATCTTCGTTGTACTTTTAAAGGTTTGTCGTTGTTAAAGCAGATTTGTTAAACCAAATATAAGGACTACATCTAACATAATGAACACATTTAACTGCAAGTATTTCAATGTAAATGAGTCTTTCATAGTTGAACTGAATGGACAGACCGGTTGCTGTAAAAGAAAGTTGACTATACAAGAAAATGTTTCTCCCCTGACCAGAACATACACGTGTTCATCATAAAGTCAATCACCAACAAAATAAAAAAAGTCCAAAAAGAGAAGCTTGTTTCATATGCCTTTATGGGAAACATTTTAATGAATTTTTAAACGGTAATGTCACAGAAACTCTCAGGGACAGTATTTACTTCTAATATATGAAGCATTTGATCTTTTTTTGCTTTGCAAGAATAAAGAGATATCATCCTGCTAACTATGACAAACATGCGAGATTCCACTGATCCTTGATTTAGAGCACATGTGTACCAGTTTTTTCACCATTTCTTAGGCCTCTGTCCATTGAGAAAAGGCAGGAGACAAACTCGAAGTGATAGAAAATGAAGTTTATTGAAATCCTAGTTGCACTTCAATACTTTGACTATAGAAACTGATTCAACAGGTATACCAACATAGATACCGGAAATTTACTGCTTCACAACATTGTCTCGTGACCTTGAGAATGAGACCATATGGCTGTTTCATAAAAGTTGCATAGAATAGCAAGAATTAAGATCCAAAACCAGACTTGAATGAACTAAACTAATCGGTCGGGCTTAAATGGGTTTCATAAAGCGTAGCTTTATTCACGCGATCCTGAAACTTCAAACAAGGCTAGTCAAGATTATTGCGTGCAGACATTATTATTATTCAGCAGCGCTATACGTCAAGTGTTGATCAAATCGATCTGCTAAGGAAACTAGAGTGATGTTTGGTGTTCTTCTTATTCTTATGTGTTTTATGGCAGTTGAAATCCAGCATATTGGTGCACTGCACCTTCAGCAAGAAATTCCTAAATGACTCAATACATGCAGTAAGTATAATGTGTTCAAATGTATTCATATAGTCTATTTTAATAGAAATCATAGTAAATGTTTGCTACAATTTATTCAAACAGTAATCAAGGAATATGGTTATTAAAATATCTTGCACAAAATGTTATACCTATGTTACTTTTTTATTATTTCTAATATGTTACAAAACAGTGTTGTGCAAATGTCTTAGGTTACCATTAGATTTCAGCAGTGATATAATGTGCATAACTATATCTAGCCTCAAAAAGCAACTAGAAACCCTGTGTGTATAAGACTTTAAAGCACTGATTTATTGTCAATAAACAGAGTTTGAATAAGAGAACCAATCTACAATTCAGAATAATGTGTCTGTTTATTATGTTCACAGCGTTCTAAGGTACAGTAATCATTGTTTGCACATTAGATTAAGGCCCACTTCTGTAGTGAGGTACTCACATTGTGTATTTTCCTAATATTATTGGCTGCAGGACACTTACTTGCCTCAGAGTGAGACAACATGTGACTATTTTAGACAATATAGAGAATATTAAGTCATTACAACAAAATGCCAAGAGAATCCCATCAAATAATTATTTCTGTTTCTACAGAATAAGACTGTACAAGCTCTACCTCCTCACAAAAAGGGATACACTGAATGTAGACGTACAATATAAAACATGAAAGAAAAAAAAGTTGACAGTTAAAGCTGAAAATCTAACAACTGGAAAAAGACCACCATAAGACAGTGACACAGGACCTGTTGTTTCAACAATATTTAATGATATGCTTTCTCTTCCAGCAAGCAGATTTAACATACAATAAAATAATTGTATAAAACTTAAGGAAAAGAGAAAAATTAAAGCTACATATAATTATGACTGTCTGTTTAATTTTCATTAAAAATCAGCTTATTGTCCCATCAGCTCTTCTCTACAACCATCATTGGCAGCCTCTCTCTCCTCAGGCAGACCATCTACGACACTAACACCCTTAACATGTTTGGCCAGTAACTGTTTGAAATTATTCTGTTTCTAGCTATTATTAAATTCAATTTTATTTTATTTATATAGCGCTTGCTTCCAAAGCAGATTTGAAGGAGAAAAGAAAAACTGAAAACACAGAAAAGTTACAACACAGTCTGCTGTGGCGAGGAACCCAAACTACAATGATAAATAAATGGAGAAAAACCTCTGGAGGAACCAGACTCAGCCGCTCACAGACAGTATTTTCATTTATTATTGTGGTCCATCATTTATTTAACTAATTTACTTAGGTTTAGCCAGCTCTGGACCAGGCTAGTTTCCCAACATAAATTGCCATAGTAACTGAGTTCGAACTATTTGAAGTTTACTTTATGAGACCAAATCGACAGACAATAAATCTGATTTACCAAAATAAACCTGGTTTATTTCGTGATCTTGTTTTATGGAACAGCCCCATATCTACTTGTGACGACGCTATAAATACACAGAACATAAAATTAGACAGCAGAATAATAGGTAAAAGTAAACAAATATATAAACGAGGAATAAGAAAAATAAGAAAATAAATGAAAACAGATCTGGAATAAGAATTTCATCATTGAAATGTTCAGATGATACACACATGGTGTTATTACAAATATCAATTGATAAGATCCATCACATGAAATTGCACTTTTAATGTTTTAAAAGAAAATCTAGAGATTGGAATTGATTCTCTTGAATCTCCGTTTTTTTCTGTTGAACTGCTCACTTGATTGAACTTTATCTTTACACTTTTCTATCAGTTGGTTGAGCTTCTACCTACCAGAACTTTCAAACAGTCTTGTGTATGAAGATAGGTTTAGGGCTAGTCCCAGACTAAATTTTGTCTTTACTGAAATAAATTGCTCTTCCATTTCTTAAACATGTCAGTGTTTTGTCTCAAAATTCAAACCAGTAATGTTTTTATAAGGCATTTTAATAAAAGCGACATTTTAAATATCCTTTAACTAAGGCATAGTCCAGGTTTAAACCAAGTCTTGTCTGTGAAACCAGGCCTTTGTGTGTTCCATTAAATGTATTTATGCAAACTTTCAATAGCTTCTTCTTTAGAGTATTTTCTCCATTCATTTGGAATCCTACCACTCCCATCAAAGGTTTTCTTGTAGAACTTTTCCAGATTCTTCTGGAATCTGCACACAAACCATTTCCAATATGGCAGATCAGAAATGTCAGGGGTGATACTCCAGTGAGCATATTTAGGACCTCCTTTTCTGTATTCTTTCCAGAGACATGTGTCATCTGAATCATGATCTGGATAAAAAGATCCGTCACTGGCCACTGCTGATGTGCAGATGTTGATGGCTAGGTTTGTTGTTCCTTGATAATACCAGCCATTCAGTCCAATATTACGGTGAAAAGGAACACTGTGATCTCCATCATGGTTTTCTATGGTGTTGGTGCAGATGGCAGCACAGAAAGGACACTGAACCCAACAGCACTGACAGAAATGACCAATCAGAATCTCATCTGGTCTGTCTGGAAAGTCCAGCTTCACTGGAAATGTTTCTGTGGTGAATCTACTGTGAATGGTCTTCATTACAGAAGATATATTTTTTGATATCACATCATCTAGGACGGTGAGATCAACATCATCAATATTCACTCCACTGAGGTCACTTACAGAGAACACCAACACATCAGACAGCAGGTGTGTGAAACGATCAAACCATGAATGAACATCTCCATTGATCTCTTGAACATGTCTGGTGGACTCATGTGTTGCATTTATGATCTTCTTCTGCAGGAGTGAAATGTTATTTTTCATCTTAGGTTGAACACTGTCATGAAATCTTTCAGTGACGTACTGACTGACTTCAGCTCTGATGAAACTTTTAAAAAATTCTCTGGGATTGTAAATGTAGGTCATGTATGCTCTGAAATCCTCTGTTCTAGCCAGCTCTGTCAGGATGTGTTTCTCCAGTTTGGTTCTGTTTCCATTCAGTGATTCACAGTTTGTCTTCATTTCATCTGATAAATCTCTGGCAGTTTGTTTGCAGACATTCTGCTCAATGGTCTCTATAAGTTTATTACAGATGAATTCACCAGTTATGGCAGCTGATGTTGATCCTTGACAGTATTTCTGAAAAGTACTGTAGTATTCTTCTTTCTTTCTTTCAGAATAGAGAACAGGATCATTTGCTTCTCTGAACATTATGTGTTGATCAGTGATTGTCTTGTTTGCTCTCTGACAGATGGACTGTACTAAATCTCTAAAGAAATCTCTCTTGAACTCATACTTCACTTTTGGCTGTTTTTCATGATCTGTTATTCGAGTCTTTATGTGATCTATGAGTTGTTGAATGTAGCTGATGTTGTAGCCCATCTTTGCAATGTTAAATGACCGAATCATTTTCTGTGTCTGCTCACCAACTTCAATGATTAAAAATCTTATCTGGACTTCATCCTCTGTAGATAAAGCATAGCCCAACATCTCTTTTCCCTTTTTTAAGGCATTTTTAATAGGTCCAGATATTCCACCGGATTTCTTTAACTGCACATAATCTGAATAACTTGGCAGAGAAAACATGTCAATTAACACTCCGCTTATTTTCATGTCTACCTGGAGACTTTCATAGTTGTTTCTGAGGTGTTCGGTCACATCTTTTAACACGTCAGTGTTTTTCACTGAAGGAGTGTGTTGGATAATTCCATCTACCTGATCTTTCCAGAAGCATTCAAACTCTTTTTTCATTATAATTTCATCATTTGCTTTGTCTTTAAGTTTTAAGGCAAGTTCTTTGCTCTTTTCAAACAGGCTGTTTTCATGTTGTGTCCTCTGAGCATCAATCTTTTTCTTCATGTCTCGCTGTTGAAGAACCTGATTTAACTTCTTATTTGTCTCCCTCTTGATGTTTTCCTGAAGCTCTTTGATTTTTATTTCAAAAGAAGTTCTCCACTGGTTCAGTATCCCTGCATCTCCGTCTTTCTCAAAGAATTCTGACATTGTCTTTTTCACCTCAGCACTTTTTGCCTGAAGTTCTGCGTGAAGATCAGATTCCTCAACTTTCTGAACTGCTTCATTTTCTATTCTGTTGTGTAGTTTGTTCTCAACTTCCAACATGGCACTTCTAAGACTCCAGCTCCACTTACTGTATTCTGTCTCTATTTTCCTGTAAGTTGCGATTTCAAGAGAATTCTTGAAGCTGAACACAAACTGTTCATTCAGTAAAGCCTTCCAGAGATCTTCAATACGTCCTCTTAGGTGTGTCAGCATCATGCCATCTGAGTTTGAAGCATGTCTTAAAATAGATTCTTTCAGTTCTTGAACATTGTCACAGTAGTTTGGGTTTGGTGGTGCCATGGGCGGGCTTCCCTCCCACAGTTGAGCAAAATATTTCACATCGTTCTGAACATCAAATGCAATGACATCACTGAAACATTCAGCATCACAGACTTCAACTTCACAAGCGAGTTTCGTCATCTCATCCAGAGTCTCCTGCAGTCGTCTTCTTCCCTCAATGTTTTTATCTCCAGCTGTGACGTCTGAAACGTTCTGATGAACAAACATACAGCTGGGATTCAGTCTCACCTCCTTCATCCTCAAGAAGGCCTGAACAACAATCTGAAGAATGTCCTTCATGTCAGACGGGTTTTCTCCAAAGATGTTGATCAATGTCAGATTTCCCAGACCAACAACAAATGTTGCCAATTCATTATCACGATTTCTTGTTGATCTTCCATCCAGTTCTGGTGCACGAAGACCCTCAGTATCAACAACCAGAATATAATCAAACTTCAGTAGATGTTTAATGTCTTCAGACACTTTCAGCAGCTGCATGAAAGCTCCTCTGGTGCAGCGACCGGCACTGACAGCAAACTCAAGTCCAAACATGGTGTTCAATAGAGTGGATTTCCCAGAACTCTGAATCCCTAAAACTGAAAGAACAAAAACTCTCTGATCTCCCAGATTCTTTATGAGTTCATCTAGAACAGCAGAAACCCACATCAGAGGAACATGAGCAGCATCTCCATCCATCAGCTCCAGTGGAAATCCACACATCATCATCTCTGCTGCTAGACTTGTGAGGGAAGATAAATTAATACCTTCCTCCTTCTTCAGAGATGACCATGATTCATAGATCTGACTGACCTCTCTCATAATGTGCTCCAGTCCAAATGCTGTTCTGTTGATTTGTTCTGATATTTTCTCAAGGTTTGTTTCTTCAGTCTGCAGTTGGTCAAGTTTATCAGGCATCTTTTTTAAAGCGGAAATTTCATTCCATTTCACATCATACACTTTAAGAAGTTCACCAACCTTGTTTGAAGTGAAGTCATCCAGCAGATTTTTCAACCATTTGAAAAAATATTTTTTATCACTGATTTCAAGTGGTAGCAATTCTTTTGAAAACATCCTCATAAACTTACTCAATCCTTGTTCTATTTGGTTTTCTCTTATTTCTCTCATCTCTTTCAGTTTGGCACTTTTCTCTTCTTCTAGATTTTCTCCTCCTAAATGATGGAGCTCTTTGTTGACTTTACACCAGTCATGCCAGAGTTTTCCCTGACACGGCAGGTTTGTTTCTTTCACTGTTGATGGATCTTTATTATCCAGTAATCTCATGATCTGAAGTGCTGCTTCTTTTCCTCTCTGACACTCTGCATTATTCTCATCTACTTCAATTCCTGTGTGTTTGGCCACATCTTCCAGTTTAAAAGTCCTCTTGTTTTCTTTTAGACTGACTCTGATAGTGTCTCTTATCTGTTTAGATAGATAACACTGATTTTTGTTCAAAAGACCAATCATGAATTTTCCCTCTGCCAGTTTAGTTTTTTCACACTCAGTCTCTGTAAGGAGATAAATAAGAGGCTGAGGAGATCTTAAGAGTGATTTCACCAAACCCTTATTCTGGTTCTTCTGTCCCAAATCTGGTAAGAAGAGGACATTGACTGAAGACATGCTGGTTAAAATCTCATATTGTATCTCATTGACTTCTGCATCACCATGAAGATTACAGAACGCAACACATTCATTGAATTGATCTGTGTTTTTTCCAGATGGACAGTACCAGGCGATCTCCACCACTCCATCCATCAGTAATCTGCTTCTGCTGCTGCCTGCACAGTTTCTGTGGAAGAACGTGTTGTGTTTCTCATTGATCAGACTGTTCATCAGCTGAGATTTAGATGAAGACACAGAACCAAACCTGAAGAACGACACCATTGGAGTTTCTGCTTGGCACACCGGTTGGGTTTGACTGGTCATTTTATTGTCAGTATTTCTGATCTTCCAGCTCTTGTTGATCTGTCTGAATGTCCAGAGAGGAAACTCAATGTGTTGTGTGAATGGATCAGGAACAAGCAGAGGAAGAGCAAACTGACACTGAGAGAGTTTAGTGACCATCAGCTCTTTTAGGAAACTATCAGAACAATGAAACACAGCCATCTGAACATCCATCGGGTGAATATCACTGTGAATCTCTGAATCCTCTTCTCTTTGTTTTATGAGATTGTCTCTTGCTCTGTAGTTCATGTTCAACAGTTTTTGTAGGAATGAGTTCACAAGTTCAGTCTCATTCTGTGGCTCCTGAGACTGAAGTGAAAACATGCTGATTTGAAGAATGTCTTCTGTTCTCATCTGATCCTGTTCCCTGTTTGTCAAACCTAGTCTAGTGAAGAGTGTTTTGAGGTTTTCGTTGAACTTTGGTTCAGCTTCATCGGTCTGTAATCAGATAAATAAACAGATTCATATTAATTTATATCCAAATAAACTTTGTGACTGTGAGACAGCGTAGTCGCAGGTCAAAACATCACTTAACCGTTCTGATTACAGTCAAACAGGTTTGCCCCACTCAGTGATGCCTCGACTGAGAAACCTGCTGAAAGTGCCCTAATTATCGGTGATTTAATTTGTTCAGAACGATAACACAGAGGCACCAGCCACCATAGTCAAATGTGGCCAGAGCGCCTGACTTCAAGTCAAACTTAAATGTGTTGGGTAAGGCTAATCATAAATTCTGTAAGATTGATATTCACGTCGGCACAAATGATTTTCGACTCTGTCAATTCGACATCACAAAAGATAATATTAAAGAGGTGTGTGAGCTCGCAAGCACGATGTCAGACACTGTAATATTCTCTGGGCCGCTCCCTGCACATCGTGGTGATGGGGTTTATAGCAGATTATCATCACTTAATGGCAGGTTATCTGAGTGGTCCCTGCAGCATGATATAGGTTTTTTTAATAGCCGGAAGAGTTTTGGGGGCAGACCTGACCTGATGAAAAGAAACAGTCTCCATCTCTCCTGGGCTGGTGCTGTCCTTGTTCCTAGAGCCGGTTCCGGTTCCTGATTGCATCGCTGCCGGCGGCTAGTTTGTATCCTCTGACACTTGCTTCACCTCACATTTGTTCCTGGTCTTAATATTAGTGTATTTTACTATAGTTACCTATCATTGTCGTTGCCGACTTATTTATAACTTTATTTTCTAAATCTATATTAATTGAAGCGTAACGCCGCTAGCATATTAGCGTGTTAGCTTGCCTTCCGTTTACACTGTGGAATATCATCTCCCTCTATTTTTCTTGTGTGCTAACTGTTTCTCTTTTTAAGCATATATACTAAGAGTCATCAAGCAACCTTGGTAAGTTAGGATTGCACTTCATACCCGGTGAGTTATGGCTTCTATTCCTATTGTTGTTACTTGCACCTCATGTCATATGTTTAGCTTAGCCTTCTCTGTCAGCACGAGGGTTTTACATGTGATAAATGCAGGGAAGTAGGATTGCTGATGGAGAAGATCTTAGAATTAGAGTCTCGCATCCAATCTTTATTTGAGGATAGTAAGAGTGTTAGGACTGTAGAAAACACTTCGGATGCGAGCAATGTTAGCGCACACAGCTCGGTTCCGGTTGAAAATCCCCTGCAGCTGGGAAACTTTGTGACGGTATAACGGCATAGTCGCAGGACAAAACATCACTCAACCGTTCCGATTAAAGTCTCGAACAGGTTTGCCCCGCTCAGTGACGCACCGACTGAGAAACCTGCTGAAAGTGCCCTAGTGATCGGTGATTCTATTGTCCGGAACGTTAACATAGAGGCACCAGCCACCATAGTCAAATGTTTACCGGGAGCCAGAGCGCCTGACATCAAGTCAAATTTAAATGTGCTGGCTAAGGCTAATCGTAGATTCAGTAAGATGGTTATCCACGTCGGCACAAATGATGTTAGACTCCGTCAATCGGAGATCACTAAAGATAATATTAAAGAGGTGTGTGAGCTCGCGAGCACGATGTCAGACACTCTAATATTCTCTGGCCCCCCTACTGATTACCGTGGTGATGAGATTTATAGCAGATTATCATCACTAAATGGCTTGTTTTCTGAGTGGTGCCTGCAGAATAATATAGATTTTATAAATAACTGTCACGAAACGTGTGGTGATAGAACCCAAATGCAGGCAGCGTTATGAGGTAACAAAAGATTTTAATAAACACAAAACAAAAACCCACAATGGGGTAAAATACAGGGGATAAACAAAGACAGCCAAACAGGAACGAAAAACTCACGTAGGGTAACAAACTGTAACAAAAATCAAAAGGATCCAAAAACAGGAACAGAGCACTGGAAATGAATGCTGGGACACAGCGTATGGATAACTCCTTGGAACAAGAGTTCAGAACAGCAAACGGACATCAAAGTTTCCAAGTATGTACAAGAACAAACGAGCACAGGACAGAGAATACAAGGGCATTAAATAGGGAGACGAACAAAGGATAATTACAATAGGCAGGTGTGGGTAATAAAACACTCAAGGGAAGCTAACAAGGAGACGAGAGGGGCGGGGCCATAGACGAGACACGAGAAGGCGCATGACAGCCAAAATCTAAGCCATGCCATGTCCTTCTCACACAAAACCCTAGACTTAGTCATGACTCCGCTGCAAGAATAAGAATAAACATGACATGATAGCGGAATCATGACATAAGCCCCCCCCCTCAAATGAACACCTCCAGGTGTTCACCAAGGGGTAACTAACAAGACAAGACAGACTGGGTAACAGAAAAAAACCAACAGAACATTGAAAACATGATTAGGGGCATACAAGAAATAATAACAAACGGGTTGGGGTGAGACAATAAAAATAACAAACAAGGGAGGGGGGGTGGGGGCAAACAAGAGTACCTAGGGGGCAGTCCAAAAGGGTATGGATAGGGTGGGACAGTCTTAGGAGGAGTCACGGTCCGAGGTGGCGCTCGGGAGCGTGAAGCCCCGGGGGGATTGAATGGGTGAAGTCCAGTGGGGAACAGGGGCAGGCTTGACTTCCGGGTGTAAGGCCGGCTGGGTCCGACTGGACGCCGGCTGCACCGGAACGGACGCCGGCTGCACCGGAACGGACACCGTCTGCACCGGAACGGACGCCGGCTGCACACCGGCTGCACCGGAACGGACGCCGGCTGCACCGGAACGGACGCCGGCTGCACCGGAACGGACGCCGGCTGCACACCGGCTGCACCGGAACGGACGCCGGCTGCACCGGAACGGACGCCGGCTGCACCTGGATCGTGGACTGGACCGGAGCCGTGGCTGGTGCTGGCGGTGGAGGAAGTAACCCCCTCCTATGCTTCCTTGATCGGACCACAGGGCGTGTGGACAGCTGCAGAGAAGCGATAGGGGGACTAGAGAGCCTCACCATCCCAGAGGTCAGAACCCGGTCCTCCGGGATAGAATCCAGGTGGGTATGGGAGGAGTCCTGCGGGTTCCTGCAAGCGAGATCCTCTACCAGATCCTGGAAAGACCCCCGGATCATCCTCTCCCGTTCCTCCGGCAGAGGAGGACTGACGAGGCCAGCAAGGAAATAAGAGTTAAGTAGGACCTCTGGGAGAAAACCCCGCCTAGCCACCGATCCTCGTGCATATTCATCCAGGGTCCGATTACCCTGGGGAGGAAAAGGGCCGTTGCCTTTCTGGACCTGATTGTAGGTTGACTGCCACCAAGTCTGGGACGAGTTACTGCCTGCTGGGTTCATTAGTGGCTCGTTTGTTCTGTCACGAAACGTGTGGTGATAGAACCCAAATGCAGGCAGCGGTATGAGGTAACAAAAGATTTTAATAAACACAAAACAAAAACCCACAATGGGGTAAAATACAGGGGATAAACAAAGACAGCCAAACAGGAACGAAAAACTCACGTAGGGTAACAAACTGTAACAAAAATCAAAAGGATCCAAAAACAGGAACAGAGCACTGGAAATGAATGCTGGGACACAGCGTATGGATAACTCCTTGGAACAAGAGTTCAGAACAGTATGTACAAGAACAAACGAGCACAGGACAGAGAATACAAGGGCATTAAATAGGGAGACGAACAAAGGATAATTACAATAGGCAGGTGTGGGTAATAAAACACTCAAGGGAAGCTAACAAGGAGACGAGAGGGGCGGGGCCATAGACGAGACACGAGAAGGCGCATGACAGCCAAAATCTAAGCCATGCCATGTCCTTCTCACACAAAACCCTAGACTTAGTCATGACTCCGCTGCAAGATTAAGAATAAACATGACATGATAGCGGAATCATGACAATAACTGTAAGAGTTTTGAGGGCAGACCTGACCTGTTGAAACGAGATGGTCTCCATCCCTCCTGGGATGGGGTTTTCCTCCTCTCTAGAAATTTGGCCAAAAGTCTTAATAATGCTAAAAGCTGACTACCTGGGGCCCAGGTCAGGAAGGAGACAGAATGGCTTAACCAACTGTCTGCTTGCCGTCTCACGTTAGAGAATACACAAAATATACAACATGTAATAATCCCTTCTTACAAACAACATAAAATAGAGACTGTGTCTGTCCCCCGGATTAGCAAACATAAGATATTGCGTAAACCTCTTGAAAGTAATTTAATAAACGTTAAACAAATCAAACATGAACAAAATACAGATAATCAACTGTTACGACTCGGATTGCTTAATATTAGATCTCTCTCAAATAAAGCACTTTTTGTAACCGATTTGATAACCGATCATAAAATAGACATGCTTTGTTTGATAGAAACATGGCTAAAGCCAGATGATTATATTACTCTAAATAAATCAATTCCCCAAGATTATTACTATAAACACGAGCCTCGTCTAAAAGGTAGAGGGGGAGGTTTCGCTGCACTTTACAATAATTCTCTTATCACCTCTAAGAAGTCTAATTTTAAATACAATTCTTTTGAAGTCATGGTACTTCACGTATCGACACCTGATACTAAGGACAAAACATTTTTTACATTTATTCTAGCTATTTTATATAGGCCTCCAGGGCACCACACAGATTTTATGAAAGATTTTGGTGGGTTCTTATCAGAACTAGTACTGGACGCAGATAGAGTCCTTGTCGTCGGTGACTTTAATATCCATGTAGACAATGATACAGATGCCTTGGGACTGGCTTTCAAAGACACTCTTAACTCCATGGGCGTTAGTCAACATGTGTCAGGACCCACTCACCTTCGTAATCATACTTTAGATTTAATACTTTCTTATGGTATAAATGTGGACGATGTTAAAATCATTCAGCAGAGTGAAGATATTTCGGATCATTATCTGATATTATGTTTGCTTCAATGGCCTACGGCTGCAAATCAAACTCCTTGTTACAAATATGGTAGAACGATTACTTCAACTACCAAAGATGCGTTTCTCGATAATCTGCCTGAATTGTCTAAAATATCTAGCATGAGGAAAAACGTTGACGATTTTGACACTACTATTGAATATTTTAACTCTACTTTCTTGGAAATATTAGACACAGTTGCTCCTCTGCGTTTAAAGAAAATTAAAAATAGCAGCCCGACACCTTGGTATAATGAACACACTCAGACTCTAAAAAAAGCGTCCCGGAAAATGGAGCGCAACTTTAAGAAAACGAATTTTGACGTATTTCGTATAGCATGGAAGGATAGTACTCGAAATTACAGGAATGCCATAAAAACGTCTAGATCCGCCTACTTTTCAACACTAATAGAGGAAAACCATCACAACCCTAGGTTTTTATTTAACACTGTGGCTAAATTAACAAAAAATAAGTCGTCATCGACGTCAGATTCTTATTATCAGCATAACAGTGATGAATTTATGAACTACTTCACGAGTAAAATCCAAGATATAAGAGAAAAAATTATAACAATGCAACCTGTAGTGAAATCCGCTGAACAAACTAACTACAGCACCCCTAAGGAGAAATTGCAATTATTTTCTACAGTAGATCACGATGAACTGTCTAAAATCATTAGATCATCCAAATCAACAACATGCATGCTAGACCCTATACCTACAAATCTACTGAAAGAAATGCTCCCAGACATTATAGATCCTCTTCTCAGTGCTATTAACTCATCTCTGACATTAGGACATGTGCCTAAAGCATTTAAGGTTGCTGGTATAAGGCCTCTTTAAAAAAAAAAAAAAAAACTCGACCCTAAAGAACTAGGGAATTACAGGTCTATATCGAATTTACCTTTTATATCTAAAGTTCTGGAAAAAGTAGTTTCAACTCAATTATGCTCCTTCCTCCAAAGGAATGACATTAATGATGAATTCCAGTCTGGATTTCGAGCATGTCACAGTACAGAGACTGCTTTGATAAGAGTTACAAATGATCTGCTTTTAGCGTCTGACCGTGGCTGTATTTCGTTATTGGTGCTGCTAGACCTCAGTGCTGCATTTGACACCATTGACCACAGCATACTTCTACATAGACTCAAAAATTACGTCGGCATTAACGGAATAGCATTGAAATGGTATAAGTCTTATTTATCCGACCGTTTTCAATTTGTAGCAATAAACAATGAGGTGTCCCGCAAATCACAAGTCCAGTACGGTGTAACACAGGGCTCAGTCTTGGGGCCTCTGCTCTTCGCATTATACATGCTACCTCTAGGAGATATAATAAAGCGACACGGAATTAGCTTTCACTGTTATGCTGATGATACTCAACTTTATATTTCCTCGAAGCCTCACGAAACCCAGCAGTTTCATCGAATAAAGGATTGCATAGTTAAAAATGTGGATGAGTAACAATTTTTTACTACTAAACTCGGACAAAACAGAAG
This sequence comes from Triplophysa dalaica, assembly GCF_015846415.1. Lineage (NCBI taxonomy): Eukaryota > Metazoa > Chordata > Actinopteri > Cypriniformes > Nemacheilidae > Triplophysa > Triplophysa dalaica. The sequence continues at coordinate 18,865,886 of NC_079561.1, read as the reverse complement.
TGTTACTTACTGGACCGAAAACTGCTATGCGTAACAACCAAGAATACTGCTTAACGATTGACGGATGCTCCATAAAATCCTCGTCATCAGCTAAGAATCTTGGCGTTGTATTCGATAGTACTCTCTCATTTGAAAGCCATGTCGGCAACACATGTAAAATTGCATTTTTCCATTTTAAGAATATATCTAAATTACGTCATATGCTGCTACTGTCAGATGCAGAGAAATTAATTCATGCATTCATGACATCAAGACTAGATTACTGTAATGCACTTCTAGGTGGTTGCCCTGCGGGCCTATTACAAAAACTGCAACTGGTTCAAAACGCGGCAGCTCGAGTTCTTACACGTACAAAAAAGTATGAGCATATAACCCCGGTTCTGTCAACCTTGCACTGGTTACCTATAAAGCATCACATTAACTTTAAGATCTTGCTTATTACCTATAAAGCCCTACATGGTCTAGCGCCGCAGTATTTGAATGAACTTCTATTGTATTACAGACCTCCGCGTACATTACGCTCTCAGGCGTCCTGTCAGTTGGTAATACCTAGAATTTCAAAATCAAGTGCAGGTGGTAGATCCTTTTCTTATCTAGCGCCTAAACTTTGGAATATTCTTCCCTGCACGGTCCGGGAGGCAGACACACTCTGTCAGTGTAAATCTAGACTAAAGACTCATCTTTTTAATCTCGCATACACTACACCTCCATAATATTAATCCTCAGAGGATTTAGGCAGCATTATTTAGATCAACCGGAACCAGGAACACATCCAACAACAAATGATGTACTTGTTGCATCAAAGAGTGCAGAACAGTACTCTACTCTCAGCCAGTCTTGTCTCTTTGTTACATGGTTACCGCAGGATGCAGTTCATGCCCAGACCTGATGGCAGAGCTGAGAATGGGAAGCGGTGACCTGACAAGAGCTAAGAGGATAGAGCTGGATAAAGGACGCGACAACTTTGTTTTTCCTACAACATTTCAAATGCTATTAGATTGTTAATGATAATCTTAAATCCTTCATTTTTATATTTTTATTAAGCCTTGTTGTGCAAGCACTGTTGAGCTTGTGCAGAGGCAGCAGCTTTTGCCAGAGTGGAACTGGAATCCCCTGGTTGGGCCAGGGTTCTCCTGAGTTTTTTTTTCTCGATGGGAGTTTTGGGTTCCTCACCACCGTTTGCATATTATTTTGCACTATCTGCCTGGCCGGGCTCAGGTGTCTCATGTACAGCTGCTTTGTAACAATGAAAATTGTAAAAAGCGCTATATAAATAAAGTTGAGTTGAGAAATATGGCACATAGTCTTAATGCTAAAACTTGACTTACTGGGGCCCAGGTCATGGAGCATACAGAATGGCATATCCAACTGTCTATGCACAAAATGCACAACTTGCGATAATCTTCTCTCCAAAAAATTAGTTCTTGCTATTTATATAGTCCTCCAGGACACCACACTGAATTTGGTGTGTTCTTATCAGAGCTATTTTCTATTTCTAGTCCTTGTCGTTTGTGACTTAAACATCCATGTAGATAATGATACAGATGCTTTAGATATGGCTTTCAAAGACACTCTAAACTCCAACATGTGTCAGGACTCACTCACCTTCGTAATCATACTTTAGATTTGATATTGTCGAAAAATGTTCAGTATAGCGAAGACATTTTAGGAAAATTATCTGATATTATGTTTGCTTCACTGTCCTATGGCTGCAAATCAAACTCCCTGTTACAAATATGGTAGAACAATAACTTCAACTACCATGGGTGCGTTTCTCAATAATCTACCTGAATGGTCTCAAATCTCTAGCATGTGTAATAAAATTGAAGATCTTGACATTACCACTGAAAATGTTAACTCCACCTTCTCAGAAACGCTAGACACAGTTGCTCCTCTGCGTGTAAAGAAGATTAAAAAATGGCAGCCAAACACCGTGGTCAGGCCCGGATTAAGATTTAAGAGGCCCCTGGGCACAAGTGTCTCTAAGGGACCCCCCTACACACATAAAGTCTTAAATTAGCCTATAGGGTACTACGTGTAGGAAACACCTCTATTTTATAGGATTACAATGACAAGTTACACAAACTATTATCACAACCTGAAGGACAATATCAATGCCCTCAAAACACATCCTTAATCCTACAGGATTTACTGCAACAATGCATTCCTGGACCAGCCGCAACAATACTGAGACATTATCTTGTAATTCTGCCGCATCACGTCATGTTTCTCTTGGTTAAGTGGCAGGATTATGACAGAACCCCTGTTTTATGTGGAGGGAGGCAATTATTGTCCTTATGACTTTCTATACACTATCTCCGGTCTCGCCTTTGTCCCCGCCCCCTCGTTTCCTCATTATTGCCCTGCACCTGTTCCCCTCTTGATTTGATCCCTTTTATAATGCCCCTGTGTTTTCTCGCCTAAGCTGGTTCATTGTGATTTGTTTGGTGAGTTCTTGTGCCTTGTCAGTCTAGTCTAGTTATGTGTAGTTCTTGTCAAACGTTTGTTTTAGTCTTGTTTAAGTATAGTCAGTCTTAGTCCTGTCTCATCATGTTATTATATTCGTTTTGTTATGTTACCCTCTCGTGTTGTTTTTTGGTTTTGTCTTTGTCATCATTAAAAATTTTGTGTTAACCCCTGGCTAATGTTCTTGTAATTTGTAACATCTTATCTTTTTGTAATGTTCCAACTGTTATCTGTAAGTATGGCACATTTTTAATTAGCCAAACAAAAAACCAACATGTTTAAGATTAAGCAGGAAAAGACCCATGAAAGCATTGCATTGTTTACTTTACTTTTTTTGTATGTTTTTGACCAGCAAACTATGTGTAATGAAGAATTGGTGTAAAAGGTGGGAACTAAAGAATTTCTGTCTGTAAGGATTGTTTGGTTACCCTATTAAAATCACTGGGTCTTACCTGGTCACCTCTGAAAAAAATGTTCTGGCTACGCCCCTGGACACAAGGAATAGTGTCATGTTGAGTTCTTTATGCCATAGGTCCAACATTTGATGATCCTTATCAAGTTTCATTAAAACCTAATACATCTGTTCTCCTCCACTTGGCACAATATAAATAATGGTAACAGTTGAAACACATTGAAAAATGTCACAACCAAGTAAATGCCTCATAAATAAGACACATGAATGTATTTCATATCCAAGTCGTACTTTTGTGTTTGCTCTTAATTTTTGGTCTTCCATTGATCTGAATTTGGACCCAGTCTCTTGTCAATACAGATAGCTGGCCTATAAGACTGTTAGCTCTAATGCTATTTGAACCTGTTGAACCCACCTACACTCACTCACTCACTCACTCACTCAAAAAGGTCATTATAATTGTTTTGTCATTCCTGATGACAAAACATCTTGTTGGATCACCAGCACAAAATTCAGAAACCCAGGAAAGATATTTGGTTTGGTTGGATGCAGATAGGATTTATAGTGTCATTTGTGACAAATTAGGATGAGACAAACAAGACCAACTTTAATCTTAATGGCAGCAAAAACATAGTAGATGCCCTAAGGCTGTTTTCAGATTGGGTTTATTTGCTGCAGTCTGAATTTGAGTGTGTTTGATCCCGATGCCGCACGTAAGGTTGGTTTAGTTTCACACTAAACTAGATTCTGTCGAACCCTGGTGAGTTTGCGTTTGATGCTTACGTCATCAAAAATGTGCACGGCGCATGATAGAAAACAGAAAAAGGGATCGATATATTGTGTGTTTATTAATTTGGTGCTATTATGCGCAGCAGAGTAAATGAAATTTGGGTTTACTGTATGTGCGTTGCATGGAGATGGCTTACTGCTCCTTACAAACAGACTTTTTTGAGAGAACAGTTTACCATTGACCTGCCGCTCTGATTTCACTCGAAACGAAGAAATGCAGGCTCACTCTCACTCGAATCCAAGGTAAATCAGCAACACTATTATCTCTTACATGTGTTTTATTGAAGGAAATACATTGTTATTGCCGTAAACGCATAAACGGTCCCTTAACTTACTTATCAAATGCGCACCCGGGTCCGTGTTGCTTTCATATTCATTCAAATCGCGTTACAGTTCGAGAGCAACCGAACTCAGACCACCTCCTTCAGGTAGTCTTCCTGTAGTTCAGTGGTAAGAGCATCGAGTTAACAACACAAGGTTGTGGGTTCGATCTTAGGGGATTGCACATACTTAGAAACAAATGTATAGTATAATGCCATGTAAGTCTGTGGTATATTGAAATACACGCCTAAACTGTAGGTGTCGCTAGAGTTCCTGTTAAGAAAGGATGAGGAGGAGGTAGGAGAGATGTATGATGGAATAAAGTAGAAAACGTGATTACTGGTGATCGTGAAGTTTGTTTTCTGACAATACACAACATATTGGCGACGAGGATGGTTGCTGATTGCTCTCACGCCCCCTCCTGCTTTTTTGGAAACTCCGGGTGAGCCGACCGTACCGTTTAATTCATGGATTTGTATGTTTGATAACTACATGACTGCTCTGTCGGAAGAAGACCTTCCAGAAAAGAGAAAGCGTGCGTTGCTTATCCATTGCTTGGGTACGGAGGGACAGCGTATTTATTATACACTAACTGTGGCTGATGAACGATACGATACTGCGCTGACTGCTTTACGAGCATTTTTTGTACAGAAAGTGAACGTGGTTGTCGAGAAAACAAATTTCGCCAGCGTGCTCAGAGAGTCGGTGAACCTATTGTGCAATATGTGGCTGCTCTGCGTGAACTGCTTGTGACCTGTGAATTCGGTTTGCTCGCTGACGACATGCTAAGGGATCAGATTGTCGAGAAGACGTCCACTCCGCGCATTCGGGAACGTCTGCTGTTGGAAACGGATCTCACTCTGCAAAGGGCAATTACGATCGCGGGACAAATTGACTCTGCAGTAGCCGAAGCTAAAGCTATGGAGCGAGCTGAAACCTCTGTTCAAGTGGTGCATACTGGCTCACGTGATGGTGCAAAACATCGGTGGCGACAGACATCTGCTACACGTAAGTCCACAGCTTCTCATCAGATGACATCTAATACAACACAGAAAAAAAGCGATGCAAGAACATGCTACCGTTGCGGTACTACATCACATTTAGCAAACTATCCCAATTGCCCAGCTAAACAGTCAAAATGCAGACAGTGTGGTAAAATGGGACACTTTGCTAGAGTTTGTCGGAGTTCTGCATCCACCTGTAATGTACAAGAGGTTGCTGTACCAGAGTTAACAGTCTTAAGCATTGAAATGCCACTGCATCTGAAACGGAAACAAAACCTTACATGTAATGTTTCCTTGCATACTGCTGACGGGAATTTACTAAACACTGGACTACTTGTGGATACTGGATCGGCTGTTTCCATCCTCCCAGAGCATCTGTACCAACGACACTTCTCAGATACTTCCCTCACGGTGCCTAATGTTCGCTTGGTGACATACATGAAAATGCCTATTCCAGTTTTAGGGTGCCTTTCTGTTACTGTCACGCATCAGTGTAATCGCACACAGGCTTTATTCTACATTGTGACAGGCGGAACATCAATACTTGGCATGGATCTTTTCTCTGCTCTGCATCTGGATATAAGGAATGGATCTGTTGCAACTTCTGCAGAAATCGGACAGGTTGCTGTTAATTCCACGGAGCCTGTGGGTTTGGCTGTTGGCTTTGTACACAAAGTGAATGTGCGTTCAGATGTGCCACCAGTACAGCAGAAATTGCGTAGACTGCCATTCGCAGTGAGAGATGCAGTGTCACAAGAGCTAAACAGGCTGGAATCTGAAGGGATCGTAGAAAAAGTGGAGTCGTCTCCATGGGTGTCGCCGCTTGTGGTCATTCAAAAGAAATCTGGAGGCATTCGTCTCTGCGTTGATTTACGAGAGCCAAACAAAGCCGTAGTGGTCGACAGTCACCCATTACCACACATTGAGGAAGTTTTTACGGAATTGCGTGGGGCTTCAATGTTCTCTACAATAGATCTCCAAAATGCATATCACCAAGTGACCCTGCATCAGGATAGTAGGGATTTGACATCTTTCGTCACCCATGATGGACTTTTTCGTTTCACAAGGGTCCCTTATGGGCTGGCATCAGCACCTAGTGCATTTCAAAGGATGATGTCTAAAATTTTGGCTGGTCAGGACGGTGTGCAATGTTATCTAGATGACATAATTGTCTATGCTGAGACTCCTGAGGAACATGAGAAACGACTTCAAGCTGTGCTACAGCGTCTGCAAAACTGTGGTTTAAAGCTTAATGTGGCAAAGTGCCACTTCAGGAAAACGGAGTTACTTTTTCTTGGCCATGTTATTTCTGCTTCGGGATTGCATCCAAACCCGGACCACATTCTAGCTATACAGCAAGCGCCTTCTCCCCATGATGCACAGTCCTTGCGTTCTTTCCTCGGACTAGCAGGCTGGTATTCGAAATTCATTCCCAATTTTGCAACATTGGTGGAACCTCTCCATGCACTACTTCGAAAGTCAGCCGAGTTTTGCTCGACTGCAGAGGTCCAGGAAAATTTCAGTCGTCTGAAACAACTGATTACTACTAGCCCAGCCCTTGCATTGTTTGATCCATCGTTACCAACGACAGTAACTACGGACGCTTCGGATTACGGCATTGGTGCTGTGCTAACCCAGTGTCATGGCATTACTGAAAGAACAGTCGCTTTTGCTTCTCGAACACTGTCGGACTGCGAAACAAAGTACTCTACGACAGAGAAAGAGGCCCTGGCATGTGTTTGGGCCACTGAAAAATGGCGAACTTACCTTTGGGGCCGCCATTTCACTCTTTGCACTGATCACAGCCCCTTGACTACGTTGCTTTCCACGAAGGGTTTTGGACGCGCAGGCATGAGGATTGCTCGATGGTCTGCACGCCTTCTTTGCTTTAATTACAGCATGAGATACAAGCCTGGTCGAGACAACGTGACTGCTGATTGTTTGTCCAGACTTCCGCTCCCATCTTCTGATCACATTCTAGAACAAGAGCCAGAGATGGTGGCAGTCCTTTCACCTGAATTCGCCGCCGTTACTGTGGAGGAGCTTAAGTCTACGTGTGACGCCTGTCCTCTTCTTCGACAGGTTAGAGCTTGTATTGAGAAGGGATGGCCTCACAGCACGAAAGATTCAGTCATTGCTCCTTACTATCGTCTTCGGAATGAGTTGTCTGTACATGATGGGTACATAATTCGTGGCACACATCGAGTGATCGTTCCAGAAGCATTGCAGACAAAGTTCATCCAGTTGGCACACGCCACTCATCAAGGGATCGTGCGTACAAAGCAGAGGTTAAGGGATTTGTATTGGTGGCCTGGCATGGACTGCCAAGTGGAAAATGCCATCAAATCTTGTTCCACCTGCCTCCAGCATGATAAAACTGCTAATACCCATGTAGCGCCACTCTGTCCTGTGCCTACTCCAACAACAGCTTGGGAAAAGCTGGCCATTGATGTGGTTGGACCCTTGAATAATGCTCCTCAAGGATGTCGTTTTGCTATGACTCTCATTGACTATTACAGCAAATGGCCAGAGATTGCGTTTGCGCCTGACATTACATCTGCAACTCTTGTGAAATTCTTGTCTGTGGTGTTCAGCCGAGAAGGTAATCCTCTTGAACTCGTAACTGACAATGGCTCGCAATTCATTTCTGTTGAGTTTGAAGCATTCCTTGCAGACAGAGATATTAAGCACTGCCGTAGCTCTATCTACTACCCACAAGCGAATGGTGAGATAGAACGTTTCAACAGAGTGTTTAAAGACTGTCTACAGACCGCTAGCATTGAAGGTAAAGAGTGGAAAACTTTTGTCACAGAGTTTCTACATACATACCGGGCAACATCACATGCTGTGACAAAACTGTCCCCTGCTGAGCTCCTACATGGTCGACAGATTAAGACAAAATTGCATGTCAGAGGTCTTCCGTGCGTGGCGCCTCCAAAGGATCAAACCAACCTGACACAGCGCATCAAGGAGTCACAGAGTAAAATGAAGGAATATACGGATCGACGACGCAGCGCACAATCTCCACAGATTCAAGTCGGTTCCTTTGTGCGTGTCAGAAGGCCTGGAATCATCAAGAAAGGACATTCCAAGTTTACTGAGCCCCTTAAGGTGGTGGCTCAAAAAGGCCCTGCAACATACCTCCTTTCGGATGGCAAAGTTTGGAATGCGTTTCACCTGGCACTGGTTTCCTCCTGTGTTCCCACATCTGAGATGGGTCCTCCTGTTGAAGACTCTTTCAAGCCTCTAGAAGCACCTCAGACATCTCACCTGTTAATCTCTTCCCCTAGTTCCACACGTCCACATAGAGTGTGTCGTGCTCCAGTTTGGTCAAAGGACTATGTTACATAAAGAGATATACCTCCTAAGTTAACAGGGGAGGGAGATACAGGGGTTGATAAAAAGAAAACCATATATTTTTATGTTTGTTCATCTTTACCTTGGAATGGAAAATTGCTTGACATTTAAGTTAAAAGAGAAAAATTCAGGTTCGAATTTATGCATGTTGTTGACGTCATATAACTGTTGTTTTTTGTTTTCTGTGCTGTTTACTTAAAGTATAATACAAATATTTCTTCCACAAAAAGGAATATGTGGTATATTGAAATACACGTCTAAACTGTAGGTGTCGCTAGAGTTCCTGTTAAGAAAGGATGAGGAGGAGGTAGGAGAGATGTATGATGGAATAAAGTAGAAAACGTGATTACTGGTGATCGTGAAGTTTGTTTTCTGACAATACACAACAAAGTCGCTTTGGATAAAAGAGTACGCCATATGAATAAATATAAAATGTAAAATTAAATGTAGTCTCGGGTTCGGTAGCCAGGTGCGCACCCGGGTCCGCTTGACAGCTTTCACATTAGCAATTTTATTTTATGCAAACCATGCCCTGTTCCGAACTAAACTTCAAATGGGAAAAGCACACTCCAGGGAGGAGATTGCTCAAATTGAAGACGGTCAAGTACGGTTTTCCAGACGACGGCAAATGACATCAATTGCACAACACAAAGTGTGTCAATAAAATCTATTTGTACATATTTAATGTAATTTCCATCTGTTTTGTCCAGCAAGTCACCATTAGATTTAAGCGTAATCACTCCACAGAATAACAGACAGCAGCGTCTGATAGCTCCGCCCTCCTTTCCACTAAGTAATGAAACTTCAACAGTTCAGTGCGTGAAGTGTCAACACTTCCTATTTACATAATTCATTGAGGATGAATTGATTTGATTTTAAACATCTTTTCTGTTAAGTTTAATTAATTTGATGTTTAAGAAAGACGTAGAGTAGATGTAGAGAGCGAGGGTATGGCATTTAATTACATTTTTCAATTCTTCTATCCTTCCCTTGGGTGTAGCTAAGACATATGCAAACAAGGAAAGTTTTCATTGATCACTTACCTGTAGACATGAAGTTGTTTGAGAGCAGCACAGTTTTATGTTCTCTATGTCTCTTCTTCTGTTGTGTTCATAATCATCTGGTTTCACTCTCATGAGTTCATCTTGACACTGTTGTTTAGTCAGCTGAATTTTCTCCTCATAATTTTTACATTGTTCTTCCCTCAGACGTTGCTCATTCAAGATCAATTTTTCAACCATCTCCTGTTTTTCTCTCCAGTTTTGCTTGTCTTCCTCTCTCTTTCTTTCATCATCGTGCATCCGTTTCTGTGCTTCCTCAAGTTTTCTCATTAGTTGCTCTTGTAACTGCGTTTTCCTATTTTCGATTTCTTCGATCTTTTCTCTGAATTGTTTTTCATTCTTACTAAACAGTTCTTCCATTTTCTTTTTCTCCTGCACATGGCTCTGTTTTTCTTCCTCAATCATCATCCTCAATCTATCTATTTCTGTTTTATGTTTTAACTGAAGATCTTTCTCTCTTTCTTTCCTCTCTTTCTCAGTTTTAATGTTCTTATATTCATCAAGTTCCATCTGTTCTTTGTCTTGCTTCATTTCTCTTTTATATCTTTCTTCTTTCTCTCTGAATTCCTCTTCTATTTTCTTCTTCTCTTGCTCATGATTCTGAATTTCTTTCTCCATCATCATCTTTATTTTCTCTATCTCTTCTTCTTTCTCTTTGCTCAGTTGTTCAATTCTCTCCATCAGTATCTTTATTTGTTTTTCCTGTTTTTCTCTCTCCATCTGTCTGAATATTTTACTTGAGTAGTAACTCCCTCTGTTTTCTTTCACCAAGGCGTCTATTTTCTCCAGTAGAGAAGAAACTTGTCTGCGGTCTTCAGTCTCAGTATTATTGAATATGTGATATCTGTTTCCACACTGTTCAATGAGGTCCATTAAAGGAGATCCAGGTTCTCCCAAAAACTCTTCGATGGTTTTATCTTTAAGATCATCACCTCTGGTGAAGAGCACCATGGTGTACATTAAAGAGTTTTCACCAAATGTTTCTTGGATGATCTTGAGCGATTCTGTATCTTCTTTAGTGAAGCGTTGTGCTAAACTCAACACAATAATGAACACATGTGGTCCTGGCAGTGACATTGAGAGACAGTTGATCATTTCTGTCTGGATCTCTTCATGACTCAGTTCAGTATTGAACAGTCCTGGAGTGTCTATCACAGTGACGTATCTGCTGTTCACTTCAGTTCTCTCTCTCTGACACTCTTTAGTAACTGACTCATGAGATATGTCCGTCATAAAGGTTTTTCTTCCTAAGATGGTGTTTACCGCTGCACTCTTTCCTGCTCCAGTTTTTCCCAGCAGGACAATCCTCACATCATCTGAAACTTCTCTTCCATCTGTGAATGTGATAAGTGATATTTGTGAATGATCAGTTGCTCTTTCCAGTAACTCTTGATAAACATAATTAAGATTTTATCATGTTTATTATGGTAAAAGTGTAGTAGATTTTGTCAGTTTGACTACTGTTATTGTAATGTATTACTAAAGTTTTGCTACAAACATCTTGGTAAGATCATGGTGTTTGTAGTGAGACAATGGTGAATTTGTGGCAAACTATGAGACAAACTATGATTTTGCTATACGAAGTATAGTTTATTGTATAGTTTTTTTTATTTTTTATTTTTATTATGTAGTTTATTTGGGGATTTTTCGTAGCTCATGACACTACAATGTGTGAAAGGTGCTGACATCGCTGAAATGCATTTGATACATTATCGTTGTTTAATTGGATTTTTCAATTCATATTATTTCATACTTTGCCTAACTTTATTGAGTAGGTGTAAAACACATAATTGTGACACTGTATAATATACTATCAAAAAAATGCATTTATTCTATTATATAGTAGCTGTACCTTGTTTTTGCATGTGCTTCTTGTTCATCTCTTCAAGTTTCAGAAGTTTCTCCAGCTGGGCATCCCAGAATGTTTCTGTTGAGTAATAACTTCCGCTGTTGTCTTCCATCATCTGCACCAGTTTCTTCATCAACACGGACACTTGTGTGGTGAGATCCAGAACCTCATGTCTTCCTCCAAAACTCTCAATGACCGATTTCTTTGCTTCATTTGGTTCTTCTGTGCTGTGCTCTGATTTCTGGATTCTGAGAATCAATGTGTGGTTGTTGATTCTTGAGGTGAATATTCTCTCGATCTGCTCTGATTCTGCTTCGTCTTCATCAGTCAGTGGTCCATCAGAGATGATAAAGAGAAAAACATGAACTCCAGGATGACAGAGAGACACACAGCGGAGAGCCTGACGCATCACTTCCTCTTCTGAGAGTCGAGGGTTAAACAGAGCTGGAAGATCCACCAAAGTGATGAGATGACCACACGCCTCTAACCTCACATACTCTGAGCTTCTGATCTCCTGATCTTCTGTGTCGGATCTTCTCTCATTCTGACTCACGATCAGCTTTGATATAAAGCCTTTTAGTGTACTGTTACTTCCACACAGAAAAACATTCAGTGATGGCAAAGCATTTGCTCTTTCTGTCTCTGAGAAACAACCATAACATTTGTTTACTGGAATGGGTCCATCACATAATTTAAACACATTTTAAATACATTAATAACACTTTATTATACTATTTGATAACATTTGTCATATGTTATATTTTTCAATTCAATTTCATCTTCAAAGTAGTGACCATTTAAAAAAAACTGGCAAAAATCTCTCTTAGTTTGCAATGTACATGTTATCTACCAGCTGTGTGTGTTTACAGAGTATCCTAGACTTTGACAATAAAAGTAACGTCTTGGTTACGTATGTAGCCTCAGCTCCCTGATGGAGAGAACGAGACATTGTGTCGAGAACGGGGGGTTCCTGAGCTTTCTTGGAGAAAGATTGGTACAGCACTAACCGGTAACCTTTCACGAACGGGACCTTAGCTCTCTACTGGCGAGAGGCCGTCCGGCTCGGGATTACACCGGGTAAGTGCAACTCTTAATCAGAGAAGCACTGCAGAGGCCACCTCCTACCCGCGGGGAGGAATATGGTGGATAAAGTTATGGTCTTGTCCTTTGAGGAGAACGCAGGAAACGTGCGGACTGGGTAGTTAACCGCGAGGTGGAGGTCCACCTGGGGAAGCTCATGGGTAACCGAGAGTGGGAACCGCTCTCATGAGGATTTATCAGATGGAACAGCCCACGGGGGGTGTTACAGTGTACGGTTGCACTAGGTACGGTTAGAGCTATCTGTGATAGGTCGTATGTTGTCCCGGCCTAAGGGGGATGGCTGCTCTGCCCAGTGTGCTTGCTTAGTGATGGATGGAATGCCTGTTCTTAACCAGTGTTTGGGTAGGAAGGAAGGTGCTTCCCTCTTGGAGGGTGGGAAGGTGCTTTCGCAGGCATACGCCCCCCCGGATGCCAGTCCTACATGTCGGCACGCAGGACGTGGGCTGACACCGGGTTTACGTGAAGGTTGTTTACCCTTGCGAAGGTGTTTGGGCGTTGCCCAACCCGCAGCTCTACAGATGTCTTCTAGAGAGGCGCTTGTGGCCAGTGCCCAGGCGGTGGCTATGCCCAATGTGGAGTAAGCCCTCACTGCCAGTGGGCATGGGAGATTCTGAGATCAGAATGCCGTCGTAACGGCATCCACGAACCAGTGCGCCAGCCTCTGCTTGGAGACAGCCTTCCCCTTCTGCTGTCCTCCAACACAGACAAGGAGCTGGTCAGAGCTACTGAAGCACTGCTTGTGGTCCAGGCCACAACACGGATGGAGTTGGGTCTTCCTCCCTGATGGGGAGCGCCTGCAAGTCCACCACTTGGTCCCGGAAGGGAGAAGTGGGAACTTGGGGCACGTATCCGGGCCTGGGTCTCAAGATAACATGAGAGTTTGTCAGGGCCGAATTTAAGGCAATCCGGGGACACAGAGAATGCTTGGAGCGCCATCAGGAGGGCCGTCTTACTCATCAGGTGAGGAAGATCGGAACCTCCGAGGGGCTCTTGGACCCACGTTAGGGTCCCACTGGGGCGCAACCCTCCCTCTTTTTTGGGAACGATGAAGTACGGGCTGTAAAATCAGCTGAACATCTTGGCTTGAGGGACAGACTCGATTGCCTGTTTCACCAGAAGGGTGGAGACCTCTGCCTGAAGTACGGAGCCGTCCCTGCCTCTGACAGAGGGAGAGATGATGCCTCGAAACCAGGGAGGGTTTCTGGCGAACTGGATGCATTAAACAAGACGGACGGTCAGCATCAGCCACCGAGACAGTGTGGGCAACTTTTGCCAAGCTCCAGGGGACTGTGACAGGGAGACCAAGGGGACAGTCTGCTTCATCATTCCCACCGGGGATGGTTCGTCGGCTGGCGGAGCTAACCATATTTCGCGGGGGTCCCAGGAGGGAAGGTTGGCTCCTCCTTTTTGGCTGCCTGGCGGGATAGCTGCACGCACTGTCGGTTTGAGAGTGGTGGCAGCTGTCATGTGTGTATGACCCTACGCCTCGCCAGGGTGTGAGGTCGGGTAGCCAGGCACAGTCCAGTGGAGTGTGCGATCGGCTGCAAGGACACCGGGGGAGAACAGAAAAACTTTGTGAGTAAGTGGGCACGAGGACCTGAAAAGGGTCCGGCTTTGGTGACGAGGCACTCCGCTTTTGGGGTGCAGCCTGTGGGGGTACAGGAAACGGAGCCTATGTCGAAGGGGTCCTGGGCTGCCGGAAAGCAAACGTCACAAGGGATCTCGGAGGCCTCTAGGCGGCCGAGTCGCGGCACGGAAAAAAGTGGCTGATTGCAACTGTTTGCTTCTTCACCGTCAAAAACTGCTGAGCGGTTACCAACCACAGTGTTACCAACAACCCACCCTCTGGGTGGGTGCATCAAGCAAGCAGGCTTTCTCGGTGTCACTCTTCTGCGCAAGGTACAGCAGGGGGTTTCTTTCCAGGACCACTACCGTGGACATCCGACCCAGGGCCTTACCCTCGTAGAGCTCTCTCAACGCCTTGGCCTGGCGGACCAACAACCCACCCTCTGAGATGGGTGCATCAAGCAAGCAGGCTTTCTCGGTGTCACTCTTCTGCGCAAGGTACAGCAGGGGGTTTCTTTCCAGGACAACTACCGTGGACATCCGACCCAGGGCCTTACCCTCGTAGAGCTCTCTCAACGCCTTGGCCTGGCGGACCTGCAGGATGGCCATGTGGTAGAGAGAGGAGGCAGCCTGGCCCGCAGCCGCTTTGGACGGTAGGCGTGGCCTATTCCCCCAGGTGGTAGCCGTCTGCGGCACAGGTGCACCGCAGCCGCACATTCCACCCGGGGAATCTCGACGTAGCCTTTGGCTGCCCCACCTTTGAGGGAAGAAAGGGAGCCGGTCTCCCTCCGAGGCTGCGACCAACATCTCATTTACATCACGCATTGTTTCCGAGTGCGTGCCTGAGGATCCGGACGGTATGCCACCGCCGGTTGGCGAACGTTCGGAGGAGCGAATCGGGGTGCGATCGGCCCGCGAGCACTTGGCTGGCAGGGTTTACGTTCGCGGAGGTCTCCACATCAGTAACGCTGCTAATACAGGTGGACTTCGGGGCCGCTTGCCACCGATGTCATGGCCCGGGTAGCAAACGAAATGGTGCCTGGTTCCCGTAGGAAGACAGCCACCAGTGACCGCAACTTCTGAATGACAATCTGCCAGCAGTGCGGGCAAGATGTGTAAACAAACGCTGCTTCAGCGTGCTGGACGCCCAGACACCTAATGCAGCGATCGTGTCCATCCCCCTCCTCGATGAAGGTGCCGTACCCAAGAGAACAGCGGGACATGCCGCGCTGGAGAATGCTCAGTCCTGAAAAGGACCTTTTTAGAAAAAAAGTTCTAACACATACGGTACGGCCGAGACACCCAGGGGAAGGTTGCTGCAGGTAGGGACAATCCGTTGCTCTTCGTCGTAGATCCGGCAATGTAGAAGAAGAATTCATTGAATTCGTTTTGTTCGTAGTCATGAGCGAAGGCTCTGAGGAACAAAAGGTAAAGGAATGCTGCACGCCGGCATGCAAATTTCATTCGCAAAATGTAATTTGCCTTTTCTATAGTAGTCAGAGTTGATTGGTTCTCAAGGGCGAACCCCATCTGTCATTCTCGACACAATGTCGAGAGACCGACAGAAAGGGAACAAATGTTGTCTTGATGCTGTTGTGAAGAAAGCTAAAATTTTGTGAGTTGGCTTTACCCTCACAGCCCAAGGAAATCGATCTGATGGGATTACTAAAATTCATATTATATTCCAATCTAATGTAATGTTATAGTGCTAAATTATGATTATAAACAAAAACAAAGTTAAATGCCTCGATGGAAAATTAAGTGCAAAACATTGTGCTCTCTGTGCAAAGAAACGTATTTGCATTTTGATGTTCACTAGACACCCTTATTCAAAGTGACTTACAAATAAGGGAACGTCAGCACAAAACTCAGCAATGAATGTAATGACTAATGAGAATATTGAATCTAATACTTTTTCAAACTGATATTGTTTGTAATAAATAATTGTTAACAAAGTTAATTGTGGTCAGTGATTGGACAATGTATGAACAATGTATTCTACCAGAGGGGAAACAAATGCAAAAACTGATTTGATTGTGATTTAGTGCCTCGCTGTGAGGAAAAAAAGAGTAAGCTGCTGTACTTCATGTTTAGACAGTGACAAGCCAATGGAAAAACTCTCATTAAAAGATGGACAGACACATGAAAACAGAGCTGTGCACGATGGAAAATCTGACGCAGCCTCAAGTCACCTGCTACATAAGACCTTCTACACACACGAATATATTCACAAGAAATTAACCATTCACATTTGACTTCAGTTATAGCTACTGCGTCTTGATTTACCAATACCTGCTAATGTTTCAGTACATTTTTTATATTTTATAAAATGTTTTAAATACATATATATTTTTTTTAGTTTCACACTGGTTTGGAAAATCCTGGGGTTAAAAAAACATGTACAAGTAGGCTAATATTTCTACATATATTATTTATAAGCAAAACATATTCGCTTTAAAGTGCTCACAAAAGCATTTGGACTATTCTTTCTTTAAAGCGTGCTGTATATGTGTATAACATTATAAACATTCATGCTTTGAAAGATTCTTAATAATTATCACGTTATGATTGATTTCACTGCTGATGACCTTCTGAAATAATGCCAGTGAAAACTGTGTCTTTTAAACAGCAGTGATATCTTAAACTTTGTCCGAAACATACACCTGCCGTGTGAGGCAGCAATAATTTTTTGCTGCTGAAAGCAGATGAAGAAATAAATTTATCCCGGTAAAACAGTGTCTTTGCAGTTTAAACTTTACATTTTATTTACTTTTTTACATTATCAATAGAGCTTGTTGGGGTTTTGCAATAGAGCTTTTAAAGTCTTACCTGAACTCGACGCCATATCGTCTTAATCTCATTGATGTCCACCTGTAAAAGAAAAAGACAAACCTTAGTTTAAGGAGGGGCAGATGAAGAACTTAAACTTGATTTGCATTCACCCTAAAGCTACCAATGATTACAGGCTTTGGTACTATAGGACACAAATACAGACTTTAAACGCCCTATTTTTTTTTAACTTCTCATAATGATTTTCACAGAAAAGGCATGTTTATGACTCTTAAAAGAGTAAGTAGCATTAGATCATGAAAATTACATTTCATACAGTGTGTTATGTTGCCGTTCTGTTGTTTGAAAGTAAGCAGTCTGCCAAGTTGTAAGTCTGAAGGTGAATAAATAACAAAAGTTATTGGCTTGTAAAAAAGGGAGTCGACTCTGAATCACGCAAACGAGACGTGAAATAGACCCTGTCCCAAATGACGCACTCCGGTCTTGTGGACCACCTCTGAGTCCACACTTGGTGACGTCAGGAGGTGCAGATCTATATTGTAGAGCATTTGGGAACAGAATTGAGGTCATCATACCGGAAGGAACAAGTGGTGCTTTCTAATCACTCTTGCAGTACTTTGTTGTCATTCACTGATCAGTCTGCCCAGTGCCGCGTAAAGTCGATCACACTTGTTGTTCTGTTGTAGTTTTTTGGGACTGGAGCTGCCGGTTTTTATAGTTCTGTATTTCATATGTTTATATTCCACCCGAGCATTATGCAAAATATACGTATGTTTATAATGCATTCATTTGTGATGATATAATGTCACTGCTCATGCATATTTATTTATTTGTACAGACTATTAATATGCATACAGTGAGGAAAATAAGTATTTGAACACCCTGCTATTTTGCATGTTCTCCCACTTAGAAATCATGTTGGGGTCTGAAATTGTCATCGTAGGTTATCCTGGCTGTGTGCTTCGGGTCATTGTCATGTTGGAAGACCCAGCCTCGACCCATCTTCAATGCTCTAACTGAGGGAAGGATGTTGTTCCCCAATATCTCGCAATACATGGCCCCGGTCATCCTCTCCTTAATACAGTGCAGTCGCCCTGTCCCATGTGCAGAAAAACACCCCCAAAACCTGATGCTACCACCCCCATGCTTCACAGTAGGGATGGTGTTCTTGGGATGGTACTCATCATTCTTCTTCCTCCAAACACGTTAAGTGGAATTATGACCAAAAAGTTCTATTTTGGTCTCATCTGACCACATGACTTTCTCCCATGACTCCTCTGGATCATCCAAATGGTCATTGGCAAACTTAAGACGGGCCTGGACATGTGCTGGTTTAAGCAGGGGAACCTTCCGTGCCATGCATGATTTCAAACCATGACGTCTTAGTGTATTACCAACAGAAATCTTGGAAACGGTGGTCCCAGCTCTTTTCAGGTCATTGACCAGCTCCTCCTGTGTAGTTCTGGGCTGATTTCTCACCTTTCTTAGGATCATTGAGACCCCACGAGGTGAGATCTTGCATGGAGCCCCAGTCCGAGGGAGATTGACAGTCATGTTTAGCTTCTTTCATTTTCTAATGATTGCTCCAACAGTGGACCTTTTTTCACCAAGCTGCTTGGCTATTTCCCCTTAGCCCTTTCCAGCCATGTTAGTAGTTGGATTCTTACTGATTGTATGGGGTGGACAGGTGTCTTTATGCAGCTAACAAACTCAAACAGATGCATCTAATTTAGGATAATAAATGGAGTGGAGGTGGACATTTTAAAGGCACACTAACAGGTCTTTGAGGGTCATAATTCTAGCTGATAGACAGGTGTTCAAATATTTATTAGCAGCTGTATCATACAAATAAATAGTTAAAAAAATCATACATTGTGATTTCTGGATTTTTTTAGATTATGTCGAATCCATAATCCTAATCTAGTCCACTGTTAAGTGGACATGCACCTACGATGACAATTTCGGACTCCTCCATGATTTCTAAGTGGGAGAACATTCAAAATAGCAGGGTGTTCAAATACTTATTTTCCTCACTGTATATGTGGTTATTTAATATTTATCTATAATACAGAGCCCAGAGACAACTACAAATCAACAATAAAACATGGCTTATAACCTTAAGTAAGAAAATACACTGCATTAAAAGTTTTTATTCTTGAAAAACTGGCTAAATAGAAAATAAATACGCATTAATTTGAGTTAACTCATTAACTAATTAATATATTAATTTTATCAAAACATACATTTAAGAATGTATACGTCATGTTTAAGTAAATGTCTGACATCCACGACACTCTTCCCATCCGTTCTGTGATTGGGCGTTCGCATGGATTCCTGGGTAGGCGACTTCAGTGGAATCTTTGGGTGCTTCTCATTTCTTATTTGTGCGTCCTCGTTTCCTTTCCTCGTGTCTTAGCTCCACCTCTTCAGGATGCGAGAGAAGGAAGCATGGAAAAGACGCAAGGATGGAGGAATCGAAGCAAGGGAAATGATATATCCTCGCTCTTTAGCGTCACTTCAAAGCGTTGTCAACTACATTTACATTTACATTTAGTCATTTGGCAGACGCAAAGCGACTTACAATGCACTTATTACAGGGACAATCCCCCTGGAGCAACGTGGAGTAAAGTGTCTTGCTCAAGGACACACTGGTGGTGGATGCTGGGATCGAACCAGCAACCTTTGATTTACCAGTTCAGTGGTTTAACCCACTATATTGTAACCGTTTCAACCTCCACAAAATACCACATTTGTTCTTATTTTATTACCATTTATTATTAATGAATTATTGTTTTTGTGATTTCACATACATTGTGTTTTGTACGTGTAAACAATAACATTTAATAACATTTATGTCAACATTGTTTGAATATAAGAGTTTATGATGTTGTTCCAGTTTTAGGAGTTATCTGAAACTTGCACATTTGGGTAATTAACTACTTCATGTCTGTGAATTGAGTTAGTTGCTATGCATTTCAATAGTTTTCATCAATCTTGAAAGTGACTATTGTAGGAAATACATTGGACGATGGAATGAATATTGGTTAGACATGAGCATGTAATTAATATCTCAGCTGCATTATTGTCATCAATTTCATACTTTCATTTAGTGGGTTCGGGTAAATATTTAGTTTGACAATGTGTTTTCTCTATGTAAAGAACAAGTGTCACTGTGTCAGTTGTAAATGCCACACGTCTCTAGTGTGATGAGACATGCTTGAAGTTACTTATATTTACAGCTAGTGTTATATGCACTGATAATGTAATGTACTGTTATACATGTATGTTTTTATTATTTACTCATTCAGAACCAATACACTGTTAAAGAAGCAATCACTGCAGCGCTCTCTTTTATTTTATTCTTTATTCTTCTTTAATCCTTTTGTACTTCTTCTTCAGGGGTACTACAATTTTGGAGGCACCGCTGGGATAGATGTCAGATGGTTTATCCACCTTGATCGGCAAGGAACCGCCTAGCGACATTCATCCACTAACTAGGGGCGAAACGGTGAAACACTGCAGCAACGATGGATGACTTGCAAAGTATTCAGGAGGAAATCGGTGAGAGACTGTGTACATTGCCAAGAGGAAAATTAATTGAACTGAGTCAGTTCTTTAAAATTCATTTAGAAGCAGATGTCACACGCCTTTCTCTCGTTATTCTTCTCAGTAATCATCTGCTACGAAGTGAGTTGGAGGAACTTGAGGATGGAGGCATGGCTGAACTATTAAGCATAAATGATAAATTGAGCACACTAATGCTAACTGATGTAAACATGAGTGAACCAAGCCCAGAGCCGGGACAGGTAGAGGAAAGAGAAAATGTAGTACAAAGACAGGCAGAAGAAATTAAGCGCACAACTGATCTGCTTCCTGCTGTGCAAACACATCCAACTGTTGCACAGAGCACGAGGTTCGGGCAGCATCAGCAGACAGTGTAGCAGTTAGCTCTTCGCTGCCTCCACAGGGACAAATTATACCAACCGTATGGCACAGGGAGTTTAAGATTTCTGGTTTTATTGGAGAACCTGGCCAAAGAGACAGATTAACCTTTTCGAGTTTGGCACGTCAAATTGAAAGCGGACTAAATAAGGGCTACCCAGAGCACGAGATTGTTGACTCAGTTATTTGAGCCATTACACCAGGCCTTCAATTACGTAGCTACTTAGAAGGGAAAACTGATTTGACCTTACCAATGTTGAGACAAATTCTTCGGTCCCATTACCAAGAGAAAAACGCCACTGAATTGTACAAGCAACTTACTGCAGAATCACAACGTGCAAAAGAAACACCCCAAAGTTTCCTCATACGTGTGCTTGACTTGAGGCAGAAAATTCTCTTTGCATCACAAGAAGATGAGTCGGGGTTGAAATATGACCCAGCACTAGTGCAAAATATGTTTCTTCATACTGTGTTAACAGGTTTACAAAACGACCGTATCCAGAGTGATCTCCAACCGTACCTGACAGACACCACAGTCACAGACGAGACACTGCTGGAAAAGTTGAATGCTGCATGCTCCCATGAAGCTGAGAGACAGAGTAAACGCAAAAGTGAACGCGGTGCCACGGTGAATGTTACCCAGTTAAGTGAACCAACTCTGCATTTAAAAAACAAACAAAAGCAGCCAAAATCTGATTTGATGTCACAGTTGAAAAGTTTAAGTGAAGAAGTTAAGCAGATCAAGGAATCGATGCAGCAACCCTCACCTCTGCCACAACAATGCTGCACTGTCAACAATGATGTTACAACTCTAAGAACAGTTCATCAATCCATCTCAGAGAAGAATCAGGTGCCGCAGAGCCAGGCTTGGAGGCATAGTCAAAACGGAGGTGAGCAACAACAGCAGTACCCACTTCAAGTTTCTAATTTCACACCACAACCATATGAGCGGCGGATGAGTCCGATGCCAGTACAGTATTTCCAGCCAACTCATTCATCTCAGTATGCAGCTCAAGGGTTAAGTCCGCAGCAGTTTCACGCGGAGTCACAGTCATATGTCGCAACGCCACAATCACAGTACTTCCGGCCATACCGACAGTCACATCCCCCGAGGCCAAGACAGTGTTTTCATTGTCAGCAAGCGGGATCGATGGAACTGTGCACCCATTGTTACCGCTGTGGCAGCAATGAACATTTCCTGGCGGGTTGCAAAGAGAGAGGTACCGGAACAGAGCGTAGAGTTCAGTTAAACGAGGACGGGTTACCACCGCGGGACAGGGAGTGACCCATCAAGTGCAATTGTCCCCTTCATATTCAAAGCAACAAGTGGAGAGAGTCGGAATGGAGCCAGAGATCCTCCCTTATGAGTGCAATCTAATTTCTGAGTGTCGAGTCAACAAACATTCGCCTGTGACTTCCCTGGTGGGTAAACAATGCTTAGTGACATGTTATCTGAATGGACACAAAACAGAGGCATTGTGGGACACAGGATCCCAAGTGTGCATTGTAGATCGACAGTGGAAGGATCAGTACATACCTGGAGTAAAGATACGAGAAGTTTTTGAAGCAATGGAGGCCACAGACAATTTGAATCTTGTCGCAGCCAATGGCTCCATCATGCCCTATGAAGGATGGGTTGAAATCACGTTCAATTTGGCTCCCCCTGCAAACAAGATGAAATAATTAGTCATTCCTGTACTCGTCTTAAGAGGCCAGCAGTTGTCCAAGCCAATCATTGGTTACAATGTAATTGAGCAGGTCATGAAGCTGAGTGAAGCGAGTGGGCAGTGTGATGTGAGCAAAGGACTGTTGATTAAGACTGTTAGATGTGCCTTTCCGAGTTTGAGGAGGAGTAAAGTCCAAACATTCATTAACCTTGTGACAGCTGAAAGGTCAAGTGCGTATTTAGTTAAGACGACAAGAGACCATGTGACTGTGCCAAAACATGCTATCATGCAGGTCAAGTGTCAAGTAAAAGCGCCATGTATGAAGCAGACTAGTGTCATGTTGTTTGAACCATCTGTCAATCTACAGTACCCTGATGGACTGGAACCCATTGAAACACTCTTGACTCTGAAAAAGGGAAGCCGACCTGTGATCCAAATCAGTGTCCTGAATGTGACCGAACACGATATCCTCCTGGTAGGAAAGACTGAACTTGGGACGGTACAAACAATAAAGTCAGTGTTACCAGCGACAGCGTCATCTGGCGTAACAACAGCCAGCGTTAATGAAAGTGCGAAGCCAACAAATGAGTGTGAGACTAATGGTGAAGGTGTGTGGGACCATTCTTTCTCAAAATCAGATGAGGACATCGGGTGTGTCAAAGATCTACAGTTGAGCATCAGTGTAACAGATCAGACACCTGTTGTGCGAATGTATACATCTGTTCCAAAACCACAGTACCAAGAAATGAAAGACTATCTTCATGATTTGATTGCCCAGGGGTGGATTGAAAAATCTCATTCGCCTTATTCATCTCCAATTGTATGTGTCAGAAAAAAGATGGTAGTCTGAGTTTGTGTATTGATTACAGGGACCTCAACCGTAAAACAGTGCCTGACCGCCAACCGATTCCCAGAGTACAGGACATATTGGATGGCTTGGGAGGAAATAGGTGTTTCTCTTTGCTGGAACAAGGAAAGGCGTACCATCAAGGTTTTATGACACCAGCAAGTAGACCTTTGACGGCCTTTTGTACACCGTGGGGGTTATATATACTGTAGCAGTGACAGCCCTGAAGGAAAGGAGACCCACCACAGTTGGAGAATTGAGGAAGGTTTTAGGCTTGTCAAGTTACTACCGGCCTTACATTAAAGACTTTTCAAGGATTGCTTGCCCCCTGTATGGCCTGCTGAAAAGTGACGATAACAAGATACAAACAAAAGGGAAAAGAGGGACTTACCTCAAGAGTCATGTGGTTCCATCAAGTCAGTTGGTTGAATGGATGGACCAACATCAGGAAACACTCGAAAAACTGATTGATTGTCTAGTTAAGCCGCCTGTGCTAGGGTTCCCAGACTTCACAAAGCCGTTTGTACTGCATACCGATTCGTCAAATCAGGGACTGGGAGCTGTCCTGTATCAACACCAGGAAGGGAAATTAAGAGCGATTGCGTATGGATCGAGGACATTAACGACAGCAGAACAGAATTACCATTTGCACAGTGGTAAATTGGAGTTCTTGGCTCTCAAATGGGCTATCACTGGCTATTACTTCTTCTTCAGGGGTACTACATTCACTGCAGGAAATTTTAAAAGACTATCCTTGACGGGGGGAAATACCAACCTTATTTGGATCTGTTAGCTCCACCGAATCACAACCTGAAAGTATGACTATTTATTTTTGTCTGAACTTCAAGAAATATTTGTGTACCTTATGTCTGTGTTTAGCCAATGCATTTAACGTGAACATTAGCATGTACCGATATTTCTGGGTTGTTACAGTTTGTTTATCTAGGTAATAACTAATTTAAGTGTTCAATCTATTATCATCTATCTATTATCTACTATCGTTTCTGGATGTTTCTTCGTCAGACTCGGGCTCAAACCGGTGAGGTAAATCCCCGACATCTCGAGCTACACACTGTATATAATATATAAACTGTAAACCGTAATCCAGCAATAATGGTAGGCGTCAAGTCATAATTGGTGATTAACATCAAATTTTTGCAATGCTTCCTTTTGTTCATTTGTATATGCTTATTGTTTTTTCTGAACATGCGCAATGAAGTCATATATCGGACGTGACAGGCGCATGCGTCACGCCGCATCCAGTGTGGACAGCATTTAAAATCATAATGGGTTCTAATGCGGTTTTAATTAACTTTGTGTAGCCGGTGAGCTAGCTTCTTTTTTGTGTAGGCCGTGGCTGAGTACATGGTGGGGGGTTTATAAGCGGGCAATGGAGAGGACACCAAAATATGAGGTCCGGTCCGTTTGTCTGGATAGTAAGTGCGTGGGTGTGCTCTCGTTGTCGTTTGTGCCCTGATCAGATACGAGCGTCACAACCTCATAGACCTTCTCTAATCGAGAAGGCCTTTTCTAGCTGTATTCTGTTCGCGCAAATCTCAACACATACTGTAAGAATGTAAAGTTCTTATGTCCCCTTGTCTAAACAATATTCTACGGTTGAAGAGTCTAGTCGACGGAACACACAGAGTTTGCAGATCTGGAGACAAAGTTTGACACAGACACCAGGTGCTTGTTCAATCAGAGTCCAATGTTTATTGTGTTAAGGACTAATATTTATAAGCTTGAAACAGGAGGTTGCATATAAAACCAGCAGAGTGGAAAATCACCAGACTTTCTGTTTAGACTTATTCCTCCTGAACAATCAGATATGATCACAAAGTACGTATTCAATATACGTAGTCAATATTACAGCATCAAAACAATTGTCCCTAGACATCATTAGGAACTTTGAGATTGAGACCAACAGATCCTTATATCAGCATAAGAAGATTTTTTACCTTTATGGGATGGCATCACAAGATGTCATTCGTTTGCAGAGCATAGGGATCTGGCGGCAAGCACGGATTGGCTAATCGGGAGCACAGGGAGAATTCCCGGTGGGCCGGTCCATTTTTTTGGCCGCGAGGGCCAGTGTTGCACGTTTGAAATGTGGATGCTGCTGTCCCTAGGCTGCCTGCACTCACAGCGGCCCTAATCTTCTTATTTAATATTTTTTCATAGCCCCAATCGTTTTTATTTTTTATTTATTTAATATTTTCAGATTTTTTCTCAAAACAAATGAAGATGACGAGACGGCTGGTAAGCTAACGTTAAGGTAGTTAGGAATAGGAGCACTGCAAGATATTAGCGGCCGTGCAAAACAAAGTTGTCTGCAAACCACCGTTCATGTATCAAACTTTTTCTTGTAGCTCTTCAGCAGCAGCCGCCTCTAGTCCAATTTGCTGATAACAGTGATGCCCAGGAACATTACCAAGCTACAGTCATGAGCCCAATACACCAGAAGGGGCATGTAGGATTGTCATTCAGAAGAACTAGTAATGAAGAGCCCTGAAATATGCCCTGAGATAATTTACACTTAAAGCCTTGTCAGTTTTCTCCCATAACTTTGCCAATTTTCCTACTTTTTTCCCAAAATTATAAAACCATCTACCCTTATTGCGATTATCCCACCTTCCCTGCCATGTAACTCCCTTTTATTTAATGTTTTAGCTTCTCTTCTCCCCAAATGTTGCGAGCACATGTAAACCGTAATCCTGTAACGATGGTAGTGGGGTTCCCTTTACCAGTGGCGGTTTTAGGCACGGGCGAACCGGGCACGGTTTTAGGCACGGGCGAACCGGGCACATTTTCACGACACGTGGGGGGCGGCACAAGCACTTGAAAAAGAAAAATAATCCGCGCCGCAAAGCAGGTTTCTATTATGTATAATATAACTGTCTGTGTGGGGAATTGGCAAATCGCCGCCCCTGCTTGCTGAGAAGCGCAGAAGCTGTGTGAAAACTGTAAAGGGGAGGGGCTGATCCCCTGATGGACAGTTCACCTCTCCCAAATGGAGCGGACAAGGAGGGGGGCCCATTTAGTGGGCTAAAATCAGTCACACCTTGACTTTCTTCTAAATAACGCACATTTCATTCATAATTTTAAAGCACAGGCCTATTTTTCCACGTTTTTTTTCTGCATTGTGTGTGAAATGGCTAATAAAAAAAGTTAATCCAAAACGATTATGTGGAGGTGAAGTGGTTTAGTCTTGATTGTCGAGTGCCAGATAAACATGAAAGCGATGGAGAGAAAAAGGTTTAAGCCGTCAGGTGCCCAATATAAGAAAAAATCAAAGTAGAAGCGGAGAAAGGAGCAAAAGATAAAGGTATGTAACTACGTTCTCTCTGTATGATTACGGTGACGTTATCCATCATCAATGAAGGGCTAATGTTAATGGGTGGTAACGTTAACTCTTACGTTTGTTAGCCTTCTTGCTATGATGCTTATACAACAATAATTCGGTCTTAACTCAACAAACACGAGATCTAATTTCACCATAAGATTGTGCTTTGCAACAAAACTGTTACAAGTAAAGTTATTATTTATTTCCATCATTGGGGTTAATGTTGGGCCCTGTAATTAGCCAACGAAATTAACATATGTCTGGATGTGTTCAAAGGCAAACATTTGCTATAACTCTGATGCGTGACAAAGAATATAATTTGAGGCAGTAACCAAGGAGCTAATTGTTCCTCCCTTAGATTAGATTAATAAAGCGTCTAATGAGTTATGACAGACATTTGGCATGTAAGGGCATGTTTATTTAAATTTGCAATTCATAAGAGTTATACTGTAGCCTACTGTCTTTTGATGTCAATTTCAATTGCAAATTCATGGGCACTTCTAAAGTATTTTGGAGAATCCTCTGTCACTGGTCAGCCATCAAAAACCATCAGCCTCCTTGAATTTTATCACTTTTATGCATGAGATCTATCAGAGATCTACCCCAACTTTTGGACTGCTCTCAGGATTACACTTACTCTGCCAGTCACTGTGGCTCAAGCAGAGAGGAGCTTTTCAAAAGTTGATCAAGTCATACCTGAGGTCAACCATGTCTCAAGAACAGCTCACTGGCCTTCCTATCATCAGTATCAATAACTCAATAGGGGGCAGATTTCGTATGATGACATTATTGATGATTTTGCATTAAGGAAGGCCAGAAAGGTCAGGTTTTAGTTTGTGTTTTCTGTTCTTAGTGCAATAGTGTAATAATTAGATTTGCTTTTGTGTGATGAAGGATTTGTGCTATTTAGAATATTTTTTCTATATTTTATTTGTATATTATTCTTAATATTTTAATGTTGTTGTTCTCTGGTCGTGTTACATCATGATACATATGTACATCATGTACATATGTTGCAACATTTATGTACATAGAGTATATTTAAGTTCTGATAACTTATACTGATTTGTGCAGAATTGTGTTTTTAAAATGTTCTGTTGAAGGATTTGTGCAATTGAGAAATATAAGGTTCGTCTTACACTTATATAGTTATGGTAAAACATGGCTTTTTTTCTCTCGGATGGGTTGGAGTAGATGGGGGGGCACCCAGAGCGGATCTCGCCCGGGGAGTGATTCAATGTAGAACCGCCACTGCCCTTTACGACAAATGATGAATGCGTTTGACCAATCACAACAGACTACACCATCTGACCAATCAAATGACACAATGTTAGCGGGTAGGCGGGGCCAAGACGGATGAATCGTAGAACAAATCATTTAAGAGTCAGTCAAGAAGTAAGGTACGAATAACTGGCTATTATTACGATATTATAGTGTTTTTACACATTGTATTTACATAAACTTGTTATTGGACACTCCATAAACCAAAGTAGGGCCTAAAAAAACACATGCAAGGTACTCTTTAAAGCCTTGTCAGTTTTCTTGAAACACAGCTCGTAGTCATATGTACCTTTTAGGTATCTCAGGACATGTTTAGCAGCTACTAAGTCATGTGTTATAGGCTTTGCAAGGGTTTGTGATAGTTTACTGACTATCCAGCTAATGTCTGGTCTGGTACACGTCATTGCATAGATCAAGCTTCCAACAAGTTCACGGTATTCTTTGGGGTTCTCAATCTCTTTGTTGTTTTCATCCTCATTCCAATTACACTCCACTTTTAACTCACTCGGAGTAGCTTTTGGTGTACAGTTTGACATTCCAAACCTTTCAAGCATTTTGAGAATGTACCTTTTTTGATTCATTTAAGTTTCTCCCTCTTTTTGCTCAAACTGAATCCCCCAAAAATAAGATATTTTCCCTAGAATCCTTCATGTTAAATTTGGACGTCATTATTTCTTTAAAACTGTTGAGCTGTTCTTCACTGCTTGCTGCAATTATCAAATCATCTACCCAGATGATCACTATGATTGTCTCTTTTTCAATCTGGTTTCTATACACACAGTGATCAGACTGATTTCTCTCAAAGTTGTTTCGTTCCAAATGATCATTTAAAAGTTTGTACCAGTTTCTTCCAGACTGTTTTAGACCATATAGAGAAGTATATGACTTCCTCTATTGGAGCATGTAAATATGCTGTTTTGACGTCCATCTGATGAACTAAGAAGTTGTTCCGAGCAGCTAACAGCATTAATGCCCGTACTGAGGTGAGATTTGCTGTAGGAGAAAATGTCTCATGGTAGTCTATGCCTTCAGTTTGGTTGTATCCCTTTGCAACGTACCTAGCCCTGAATATTTTTCCTGTTTCTGCATTTTCTTTAAGGGCATATACCCATCTTCCCCCCACTGTCTTTCTGCCCTCTGGTAGAGTTGTCAATTCGAATGTGTCATTTTCTTTAAGCGAGTCCATCTCTTCCTTTGTAGCATATTCCCATCCAGGAGCCTCAGGTGACATATGGGCCTCTCTATAGGTTTGTGGGACTTCAGACACTGCCCTCTAACAATAATCAACACTCACATTGATTACATCATCTCTGAAGTCTGTCAGGTAATCTTGTAAATACATTGGGGCTCTCTTTTCTCTTTTTGAGCGCTGATGTTTTTGACTTGCCGAGGCTGTTGAACCTGCACTGTTTTTGTTGTCTTCTGTGTCTTCTTTTTCCATAATTCAATCATGTTCTGACACCTCTGTATTGTCTGCATCAATACTCTCAGAATTTCCATCTAGGACTCGGTTATCTGTGCTTTCCTCACTTTGTGGGGCATCACCACTGTTCTCACTATCCTGTGTCCTGTCTCTGTCTCTTTTGGATTTCTAATCTTCATCGGTTTGTCTCTGCTGTTCAGCACTGCTCTTCCTAATGAATTTCACCAATCTATGTTTGATACATTTCCTGTCTGTGGATTATATACCAGATAAGATGGGCTATTTTTACTATGTCCCATAAATATTCCCTTCTCACATCTAGGGTCCAATTTCCTCTGGTTGTGTTTGTAAGCATAGCATTCTGATCCAAAAATCCACATTTCAGAAAGGTCTGGCTTTCTTCCTGTCAACATGAATTATGGAGTGTTCTTAATTCTGTCATTATAGCATCTGTTTCGAATGTGAGTTGCAGTTTGGACAGCGTAAGGCCTGTTTCTTTCAAAACTTTTGGTAATCCCTTCTCTATTAGACACCTTCCCATTTCAAAAAGGGTTCGGCCATTGTCTCTCAGCTGTACCATTTTGATGAGGAGAGTACGGAGATGTATCATGTCTTATACCCTTTTCTCGTAAAAGTGACTGAAATGCATTGCCTGTGTATTCTGTGTCATTGTCTGATCGTATGCATTTGACTTTACCGTATGGTGCACTGTCTGCAAGAAACTTCTCCGTCGCTAGAGTAGTGTCACTCTTGTTCTTAAGGAAGTAAACAGATACTGCCCCCATCTGTGAATGAAATTGCATACTTGTATCCATCTTGAGAAGTTGGTTCAATGGGACCTGATAGATCAGTATGTATCAACTCTAGGGCCTCACTCGCTTTTGTGTCAGTTTTCCTATTTCTGCTGTTGATAAACTTCCCCTCAATACAAACATTACAGTCTAGTTTAGTATTACCTGTGATTTCCATACCCTCTACCACTTCAGGTAACTTCAATACATCACTAATATTACAATGTCCCATGATCTCAACTCATGTTTTAACATCACAGGTTAGATTCACTTTGTCCCTGGACATTATATCAGTAACTGATGCATCAACACATTGTTTGTTGTTATTTACTGTTTTCAAGTAGTACAGTCTCTCGTGCTCTTCTATGCGGAACACAGCTCCATCCTTGTTTATCAGTTCATTCTGTCCTTCCTGGAAGATCACCCTGGTTCCATCTGTTGTAGCAGCTTGAACGGAGATGATGCTCTGTGGGTATGATGGTATGAACAAGGCCTTCTTTAGAGTGATCCTGACGCATTTTCCTTCCATGTCCAGCAGTTACATATCTGCGTTGCCCCGCTTTAGTGCCACGTTGTTCACCCTGGTTCCATCCGCCAGCTCCATGTAGTGTGACTTTGGGTCGAAACTCTCGTCAAATTTCGTGAAGTCTTTCTGCTCTGTTAAGATGTGGGATGTTGCTCCACAGTCTACCATTAGTCCATTTTTAGTAATATTATCTGGAAGAAATGATTGACTGACTTTGAACACAAAAGTTTGTTCTTTATCAGGTTTCTCTTGTTTTTCAGCAGCCTGTTTTGCTTCATCTTTGTGCCCGTCTTTTCTTTGTGCATGTCTCATCACTGTCTTATATACAGTGTCTTTTAAAATGATAACATTTTTAATTGAACACTTACCCTTATCTTGATTATATATTTTCTCATCTTCTTCCTCTTCTCTGAACCAGACTGATAGTGCCGCCTTTTTATTTTTAGTCTTTGCACAGTTTAAAGCTTACGCACATGATGATTGACACTAACACAACAAGCAAGGAAATAACATTTTCACGCACGGCAGGGGCCCCCCAGTGGCCACGGAAGCCCCATGCAACTGCCTATATCACAGTGAAGCATGAAAACGGAAGGTGTGAAGTCATGTTTCAGAAACTGTGGAGCATGTATGGTTTAAATGTTATAGGTGAAGAAGCACGAAATAGTCTATCAAGTAATGGTTAAGATAGACAGGTGAGTGGTGTGGACATTTTACGCAAGGGAATGAGTGATTATCGGATAGATAGGGAACTGTTAACCTTTTTAAAAATGACAGGATTAGAGGATATATTATAGGGTTTGGGGAATAGGAGGCTTCTTTTCATGGAGGTTGAGGAGCCTAGTGGGGAAGATAAATGCAGCGCAATCTGATACACGGGGCATGATCCTATGGGGGAGGGATTATTATTATCTCCACTAATACACAGTAGGTGACGGTAATACTTCAAAGTGATCGACGAAAAACTAGACACAGAAGAAGACAAACACCATATGAATGAAACACGTGAACATGGTAAAACTTCAAATAAATAAACAACAACAATGATGAACCATCATCGAACAACAAAACTATGACCAAGATGTCTCGGTTGACCCTGTTGGTCGTTCTAATTTTGAAGTTTAAACTTCTAATTCTGAAGCGAGTTGCTTAGTTTGAATGAATTATGTTACATTTAAAGCGTAAGTAAAAATCTAGACATTACAAAAAATAATAAGAATAAGAATACTCTAGATATAGGAAACGAAATGCAATACAGACTCAAAAGAACAAAAAGTGAGCTTTCGAGCACTTCACGGTCATATTCGACTAAAACCGTTGGACATTTAAAAACGCTGCTTCAGACTATAGGAAACATAGTTCTTGACTCCAGGTATTGTGCAGGAGTAAGTCCCAGAGTTAAGATTATATATTAGTGTGTTTTTATCCTTTGCCACAAACACATTCTTCATCTAACATCTTATTATTTACT
The DNA here is from genome assembly GCF_015846415.1 of Triplophysa dalaica. Taxonomy (NCBI): domain Eukaryota; kingdom Metazoa; phylum Chordata; class Actinopteri; order Cypriniformes; family Nemacheilidae; genus Triplophysa; species Triplophysa dalaica. The sequence goes on along the minus strand of NC_079561.1, from coordinate 18,833,879 downwards.
TTTATTTTTGTTTGGTTAATTAGTTATCAGCAACAATTTTACTTTCGTTTTGTAGAAATTCTGTTTAGTTTGCTTTATGCACATTAAATACTAAACACATACATGTTTATATCTTTGCATATTCACAAGAAATATCTTGTTTTGTTTTTCTTTTCTGACACATAGTGGCTGCTGCCGATGTTGACAGGGATATTGTGTCACAAGAGGTGATAGAGGGAAACAATTTCACCATCTCAACTAAACTCCCTAAACTGGATACAGACCCTCGATTTTTGTTTTCGCTTGTTAATGGCACTTCAGAGGTCCCGCTTGCACAGTTAACATGCCATTTTCTGAAGTGTTTACCTGATTACTGGACATCTGAAGTTTTGCTGGAATTCAATGAGGAGAATGTGACACTCATCCTGCTGTACATCACCCGCAGTCAGACGGGCCTTTACAAAGTTAAAGATCTAAGCAGCAAACAGCCCAATGACTAGTTTTATAATGTTACAGTAAATGGTAAGTGGCATACTGTCAAAAAATATGTAATATATTTACATAAAAAATAAAAAATATTCTGTTATCATTTGCAGCGCCACCCCCAGAACCTCCTCCTTCTTTCTTATATAGTGATGCATTTATACCGGGCATATGTGCAACTATAGGATTCATCGTGGTTGCCATCATCATCATTATCATCATCATCGGCGTCATGTTCTTCAAAGGCAGAAGGGCAAGTGTCTCTGAATAAGTTTTTGTAGATTTTAACCAATTCGAGTTCACTTATGATGTTTTGTAGATGGTCTTTTTGTTGTTGTTGTTGTAGGGCTGCTCAATTATGACAGAAATCATAATCACAATTATTTCAGCCAATATTGAGATCCTTATTTAACACGGCTACTCATTAACTTTTAAAACAACATAGAAAAAAAACTTGGCTTTTAAAGTCTGAATTCAACTGAAAAATAAATATAAAGAAATAGCACAGCTGAATGTAGGAAAGGGGTGCACTGTGGATTTATACCACAAGGATCCTTGCAAAAGTGATTTTTTTTAACCTGGATTATTTTGTTAATAAGGCCAAAATTGACGACAACGATTAATTTCACAATGTATTTATTTTCAGGGGACTGAGAATGCACAGACTCCTCAGCCAGAAAATGGAGGTGTGGAACTACACATATCAGTTGATGGGCCACATGTCATTTTATATAATCTGGCAATATTTGCAAAAATCATCAAGTTTGTTTGTTGTATTTGTCTTTTATACATGTCAAGGATAAAAGAAAAGCTGGACAGCATCAGGACCAGAATCCATAGCAAGTACTTTGCCTGTTACCTGTCAAAAAACAAAATTGGACCCATTTGGGGATGAAATGACTACCGGTTTCACAGTTAACCATGATGACAATTTCCAACGGTTAGTATAACCGTGGCATGTCACTTTTTTTGAGTTGTTATTAACATGTACAAGTGTCACGTTTTGAAAAACTAACTCTATGTATGGTCCAACATAAAGACATTTCTGACTCCCGTGATTTACCTGATGTGCTGTTCTTATAGTTTTTGAACGTACTGCCAGCAGATAAAATCTCCTTCAGAATGTGACAGTAAACATTGTTCAGGTAGCATATCAGATGCTTATATTCTAAATGTAAATGCAGAGTGCTGGACACTGTATCTATCAATGATCTATTTTTTTTAAAGTTATTATTTCCGCAAACACATTTATAAAAAGAGGTGCTCAGAGAAATATTTTGAGATTTTAAAGATGTAAGAAATAAATAGTTCTTATAAGAACCTTTGCATAAATGCATATATTGAACAAACAGAATAGCTCTTAATTTCTGTCATCTTGGCTATTTTCTTCCTAAAACTATCTTGTTTTTATAAAAGTCCTGATCTTAAGCGTGACACTTTTTAAATGTAACGTTATCCAAACAAAAGTTGTTCAGCTTGTATATCGGTCTCCAAATTCTTCACTTCTTTAACAAAAATTAATTTCAAAAGTTTAACGTAACAGTTTCGCCACAATAAAGCCTGCTTATATGATGCCAGTTTTTACACCAAACATTCAACTTGATTTAAAACGATAGAAAATTATGCCTAAATCTTTTTACATTTTTAATTCAAAAATTCAGAATGACAAATGCGTACCACCAACATTTGAGTTAAGAGTTTATAAAATATGTAAATGGATTATCTGCATATAACTACTGCTATAAACAAAATTCAATTCATATACATAATTTTGCATACATTAATTAACAATTAATCCCTTAAAGTCGTGTCTTGACGTTCCAATGGATCATTAAGCATGAGCCAACAATTACACAAAATTGTGCAACTTTGAGAAAGATGTTGCTACAACATTTGGGATAATACTGTTGAACTAACATGTATTTTTACATACACTCACAATTATTAACAATTCCATTATATTGGTTATGTAAAAAATCATAGTACAGTATAGTTTAAGTGTAATTTCATTTTTTACAGTGTGGTTCTTAAGGGAACCAAAAATGTTTCTTCTGTGGCACTGAAGTGAAGAACCTTTTGTAGCACCTTTATTTTAAAGAGTGTAAGCAGGATAGTACTGTACAATCACTGTCAAAATAACCATGTTCTCAAAATTATTTGGGAACTGAAGACATTTAGACTGTTGCATTAAAGAACATTCCTACTGCCTTTATTTTATTTAAATTTAGTTAAGGCCCCTTTTTGTTATATGGGTTTCATTTCTTTGTGTCCATATTTATTTCTTTGTGTCCATATTTATTTCTTTGTGTTCATATCATTGGTTCATATTTATTTTTGTTTGTTCATAAATTTCAGTATGTTCCTATTTTTTCTTCTCTCCTTTCCTGTAACTTTTCTAGGGTGTCACTGTGTCACTTTAAGCTTGTTCTTTAAAGAGGATTAAGGCAGTATGTATAATTGTTACTTTTCAATTGTTATTTTGGACTTTTATGTTATTTCCTGATATTGGCCATGTTTGTAGTCCTTTGTAGTTTTTGTGTTAATTATTGTCAGGTGTTCCTTGTTTGCCCTCTTGTTATCCCAGTGTATTTAAAACCCAGTGTTTCCTTTGTAGTTTTTCTTTGTTTCATGCTATGTTTTGTACCTCCTTCATTATGTGGTTTGTTTTGTTTTGTCTTGTAATATTTTCATTAAACTGCTGATCTTGAATCCGCTTCTCTACTTGGATTTCTACCAGTTGTTACAGAAAGACCGACCGATATGGATTCGTCAGTCAGTCTTGTCTCCATGCGGCAGGGTAAGCACTCCCTCAAGGACCACATTCATGATTTGGACATTGGTCATTTCTCACATCTCCCAGATTTTGCACTGTTTAACTTTTTTTTGTTATGGATTAAATCAACCACCCAAAGACAAATTTACCCGTGATGGTCCTTGAGGCAGAGAGCTGCACGGGTCCGATTTTGTAAATCCGCACCCGCAGTGCTTAAAACCGGGTTCGACCCGTTTTCCGACAGCAGCACTAATTAAAATCCGCACCAGACCCGTTTAAAATAGAACCGACATCCGACCCGCACCCGAAATCAAATCAGTTTATATATATATATATATATATATTAGTGGTGGGCCGTTAACGCAATGAGACTCTTATCGCGCGATAAAAAAAATGTCGCCGTTAATCTATTCTCAAGTTGGGTTGGGAGCTGGGTCTATACTACACAAGCTATGATGACTTTCACCTTGATATTTTAGCGCAGATGTATACCAGCTTTACTGCACTGTACGGGGCGAGAACAAGATTTTTCAACTCGCGTGATTCGCGTCATTCGCGGAAGCAGAAGCCGCCTCATCATCTCATAACCAGGGCTTCATTCGTGCAGCAAGTAGGTCTATTGGCTCTTTGCATTAACATATAAATCACTCGCGCTTGATACACCATTCGCGTTTGGTCTGAACACAACATAACGTTACTGTGAAATTACCGCATCAAACGTGACGTGCTAACATTGATGCAGCTATGAAGCCGCCGGGTTTGCTTCATGGAATATTAATTTTTAAGAAGCTTCCCAATAGAAACATCGAGACGACTAAGGTTGTTTGCACCTTGTGCAATGCGGAATTGGATTAAAAAAACACTTTCTCTCAACAGGTAGTGGTCTAGCTTTAGTTGAAACCAGTAACTTTGTATTGAGATCTAATGTATTATGGCTCCTGTATGACATATCGCTTGTTGCTCCCTCACTCTTTGTAAGTCGCTTTGGATAAAAGTGTCTGCTAAATGACTAAATGTAAATGTACTGTAGGAGCTCTTCCAGTCTCAAGTACCACCTAAACGCAAATCATCCCTTAGCTAATGCGAAAGTAAACACAAGTTCATCTTATTGAACATAATTTAATTTTCATCACTATCATAGTAGAACAGCTTTCTCAAGCAGTTTGTGATGCATTTTGGAAACAGGAGATGAGCCCCTGGTCTAATGCGCCACCTGGCTTGAGAAACCCGTTCTCAAAGACTTACTTTTAGTCATTATTTGGGTAGCACACATATTCTGAATGCCTTCGGCAGAATTCAAATGAGCCATTTTAATCTAGATTAATCTAGATTAAAAAAAATAATCTATGCCCACCACTAATATATATATATATAATTTCATCTATGTTAATTATATGAGAAGTGAAAAGAGTAAGATCATAAGTTGCGCAATATGTTGGGAGACAGAGTGGGCAGACATTATTTTGACCACTTCATTAAGTTTCTTATTGTATAAAGCCTTTCTTTAAAGTGAATTTCGTTTTGTATTAATTATATCTTAATTTCAATCAATGTTTTATAAACCAATTGCCTGGATTTATTAAATAAGAAGTAAATATAGCAGGCAATATAATCAGGACACGGAGCGGAGGCGCCTAGAGACTCCTGGGAGAGCGCGGGCTCAAATAAACAAAAAAAATATTTTACCAACTTGAAATACAGGCATAGTTTTGTAGAAGTGTTCCTAAAAATATGCATTCATTTTTACATTTGCATGTGACTGTTTTGAACCCGTGTTTAGACCCGTGTTTCCCCGTGTCCGAACCGACCCGCACCCGTATCTAACACAGTTATATATTTTTCTACCGTTTCAGCCAAATTTGCGGGTACCCGAACCCGTGCAGGACTCTGCCTTGAGGCTCCCTAGCTAAGTTTTTGGAATTCGCCTTGTTGACAGTCAAGTCCCCATTTAGTGTGTGTGAAGCAGAGGGGGTCGCCCGAAATACTTCTTGGGGGTCCAGTAAGGCGACTGAGCCCATGTTGAGGTGACCACCCCGGTCATTATGGCCGCCTTACCTAAGCCCGCTCGCAAGATGGTGCCAGTCTAAAGCCCGCTCGCAAGATGGCCTCCAGTCCAGAGCCTGCTCGCATATGGGCGAAAGTCCAGAGCCCGCTTGTAAGATGGCTGCCAAGCCAGAGTCTTCTGCCATCATGGTTCCAGGTTTGGGGGCGTCGGTCCTGGGAATCAGCTCTTCCAGTTGTGGCTGCTGCTCTGTGTTTGGGCTGTGCACTGCTCTCCCGTTCCTGAGGCTATTGAGAGCTTGCCACTCCAAAGTTCCCCAAACTGGTCCCGTCCGGCCTTCCAGAGGTCTTCGAGCCTGTCCCATCCGGCCTTTGTTTCTTGCCATGTTTTGTACCTCCTTCATTCTGTGGATTACCTGAGTTTTTGTTTTGTCTGGTTATATTTTCATTAAACTACTGCACTTGGATCCGCTTCTCTACCAGCATTTCTACCGTTCATTACAATAATGTATAAAAACTGTTTTATACATTAGTACAAATGCCGTGGGACAGAATGTTTTTGTTAACATTGCAATACAAAAATAAAATATTTTTGTCCTGAAAGAACTTATTTGCATTAGTAATGAGTTTGGAATTTTGAAATTTGTTTTGTAATAAAGGAAATTCATGCTAATCTCACCTGGAAATTGGTGCACATATAATAGGTTCAAATATGACAGGTTCAAAGACAATAATATTACAGTCATCATGAGGGCTTTGTGGAACTCTAGGAGATTATTAAACCTAACAGTTGCAGGTTAGTTACTATATTAGCAATGTTTTAATCGTCATTTCTGTCAACGTAAAGAGTGTGAATTTCCCTGGGATACAGATTATGTATATTCGTTTTGAATTTGTCTCCTGACTTGATGTTGTGCCTTCCAGTTAAATCAGAGACATGCCAGTAATTTTGTGTTTTTTTCTCCTTATTTACACTTCCTCTCTGCTCTAAATCATCAGTTCCGTGACTTCCCTTGATTGGATTTTAAAGGTGAAGTGAAATTTTCTCAATATTAAAATACTTTAAAATAATTTTCCATTCCAGATTAATATGAAGAATCAATCCATCAGAATCTATTAGCTGAGTGTGTGTAATGCATGAACACAATCCATGGAAATAAATCTCAGATGTTATCTAAATGAATAGAGAATTGAGCAAACAAGAAACATTTATTTTCGTGGATCAGTTCAGAAGTGAAAACAAACTGTAAAGTCAGAGAGACGTTTGATGCAGCTTGTTGCATCTATTGGAAAACAGTTGAATGGTTATAAAATGATTACGCACACCATGTGGTTCAGAGAAATCACGCTGATGTTTGATAGTCAAACAAACATATAAATACCTACTGTACATAGAAAGCGTTACTGGCAATTACATGCATTTCATTTTCACAGATGCATGACACAACACGTTCATCGCATATCTAGATTTAATCATTAACAAAACAAATAGACCGTTTTCTATGATGTAATGTATCCGAGACATGATAGTCATGAGTTTCCTTTTCTATTCGGGTGGACACGTGCGCCGCCACGCTAGACGGAAGTCCCGACGCTTTCCAGTAAAACGAGGGATTTTTAGCGAAATTTGACATAAGAAACAAAGTTCATGTTACAGTTTATGTCAGATTTAATACTTGGTCAGAAACATGTTGTTTAAATGTGACATCCGGTCGTTACATTGATGTGGGGATGACATGAGAACACATGCAGTTCGAGTTTCCCAACACACTCGACACCAGCGGAGAGTTTCATCAGGTCTTTTCAGGAGACTCTGATAGCGCCACTCATACGACGAATCAGATTCCTTGCATGTGATCGTGGGGATTCCCCTCTTCTTTGAAAGCTTGAGGATTTATCGGCATCTATCGCTGCATGAATGTTTTTAATCGTCATATCTGTCAATGTGATAAGTGTTAATGTTCCTGGGATACTGATGAAGTATATTGGTCTTGAATTTGTCTCATGACTTGATGCTGTGCCTTCCAGTAAAATCAGTGACATCATTGCCAGTAACCTTGTTGTTTATCTTGTACACATCCTGTGTAGGTATGTGTATGTGTTGGGGGAGACGTGCGTGCGTGGGTGGGCGTGTGTGTGGGGATGAGACACGTGAGTGTGTTTGGGGGGGGACGTGTTTGTCTGTGTGTGTGGGGGGAACACATGTGAAACTTGAGATTATACATGTATGCTTCAGCTCATGTCAGATGTAATTCTTGTTCTGATACATGTTGTTTAATTCTGACAAAAACCGGCAGTTTTAAAGGTCTCCTAGAACAAGCACTTGCGTCATTTTTTTTTTAAAGGGACTATGGTCGCTCCACTTTTTCGACGAATCGGGTTCCTAGCATGTGATCGTGATTGACAGCTTGTTCAGACCGTCATGTTCAAAGACTCCGGCGGCATCTATCGCAGCATCAAGTGGGAGCATTAAGAAAACTAATCATAGTCACAATGTTTGACTTTAAGATCATCAATTATTTTCTGCTTTTCATGGGTTTCGCCGGTAAGTCACGCTGGTTTGCAAATGCAGTTTCACCACAAATATTTTCTGAATATTTTATAATGCAAATGTTTCTAAAGGGGCTGCTTCTGGCGAGACTGTGGTCGAATTATCAGTGGTCGAAGGAGGAAACCTCACCGTCTTCACTGCGACCACTCGATCAGAGGAAGACCCCCAGATTCTGACCAGCCGACTTCACGGAGCATCAGAAGATCTGATCGCACAGCTGTCCTGTAACAATAACAACTGCACAAATGAATGCTCGGAAACTGTTTTAATTCGTTACGATGCACAGAATGTTACAATTGTCCTCGTGAACGCCAACCGCAACCAACAAACGGGGCGATACAAAGTTTACGTTCACTGTGGCACACGCAACGAAAACTGGATGTACAACATAACTGTATTCGGTGAGTAAGCACGACTCTGAGGCGTAAAGCATTTGTTCTGTGACTTTATAAATGCAGTGTTGTGATTTCATCATCACACGTAACTCGAGAGTCCCTCATCACATACTGTATAAATGCTATAGGATGCGCATTAGTGATAATGTTTTGGTTTATTTTGATGTTCACTGTGTAAGCATTAGATTAGGGAAGACACTTCCCACTATAGAAATCTTAAAGTGTTGTTCTTGACGCCACTTATCTGAAGCAAGATTTAGTCTACGGTACAAAACGCGTGCTCGGTGTAAACAAAAGTAGCTTGTTTATGTAATCAGGTGTAGAATCTAGTCATAGTTAAGAATCGAAACAGCACGAGGATTCGTGAATGAATGAATCAATGACTGGGATTTGTTGTCATACGAGCCATTACACATGACAAGATCATACGAGTGGGCGTGTCTGAAAACTGAACTGAAGTAAACTCTATGGGACATTGTGTCATCGTTTCAACTACAATATTTTGTCACAGCGTTTTCACAAAAATGTCTAGAGCAATAATTTAAGTTGCTATTAAGTTTATGTTGTCACAGTTAACGTTTTTATTACATTTATACGCTTATTCACACTGATCTGACACCATTCTAAAAATGTATTCATAGTTCACAGCCCATTAGAATGTTGATGTAGTTTGTTGGCATTTGTCAGATCATCGTGCAGTAGGGTTTAAAGATAATGACATGTACCAGCTGTACACTTTCTCTGTGCTCATTTATGTAAATGTCAATCTAAAATGCTTTAAAACATAAAACTAACCGTCTTATCTTTTACAGAGTCTACACGCAGTGTCATCAGCCCAGAATCTCCTCCTTCTTACATCATCAGTAAACCAGTAACTGCGGGTATAAGGGCTACTCTTGGCATCTTGGTCTTTGCCCTCTTTATTGGTGTCATCTTCTACATATATTGGAGATACCATAGGAAGGCAAGTATTATCAATGGGAAATGTGATGAGCGGTGACCTCTCATTAATGTGATTGTGAAATGAAACTAGCAAGTTGTCGTCATTTCATCACTCTCATGACATTATAAACCCGATTGGCCTCTTCTGCGAGCATGAGAAGACATTTTAAAAATTGCTAATGCTTTTCTTTTTTTATACAGTAAAGAAGAATTATAAATTAAATTTAGTCTAATAGGTCAAGGCCAAGGGTTTGAAAAAATATTTGAGTGGTTTATCCATTTAACCATGAAAAGATGAGCTAATCTGGTTTGTCCATCATAACGTGTTTAAGCTGTGTATTTGTATTTACTTCTAGGGGACACTGCCGGATGCGGTGCCTTAAATCGTGCCGTCAGCAGAACTATGCAAACTGTTGAGAATGATCTTCTTGATCGATCACATTACATACTGTATGTACTGTTTCTGAATGTAGGTGCTGTTGATTTAAAGTGCACTGAGACTGTTTATGGTCCTCTTATACAGCACACGCCTAGTACCCGACTGACCTGATTGAGAAAACATAAAATGTTGAAATGTGAAAACACCTTGTATTTCAGGTTAATGTCTGCTAAAATCCTTTGGTCTTATGACTGTCTGAGGGTAAACATTGATCTGATTGTTTATACAGTGGGGAATTCTTAGAGAATAACGGGTGGGGCTGAAGGAGTGTGTGTAGACCTGTAAACCACTGCAATTGTGTGAGTGACTTCACCTTTTACAAAGACGAAAATTATCCAATAAAATAACAACAACCGGATATATTTCATAATGACACATGAATGTGATTTATAGAAGATATAGAAAATGTATTGGTTATTTATATTTTCTCATTATTTTTATATTATTTATTGTTTTGTTGTATTATTTTTACACAAACAAACTAAGTTAACACAAATGTTTAATTTAAATGTTTTCATACTTGTTATGTACTGTATTTACATGAAGGAATGCATTCAAAAATAAACAGGAACAACAAACAAAACGGTCGCTTCTCATTGCAAAAATTATCTATCTTAGTGTCCCTCCCCTTTAAACACGGCTGTACACGTTATTCACTTCTTTTTCTAATCTACAGCTTAGCACTAACTGAAAAATGTACATTGATTATTATTTGGTCAAACATCAACCTCCCATTAAACCTGCTCCGCTGTTAAGAGAAATTACACCTTTTGGTGTCTCATACAAATTTCATCATCAGAATATGTGATAATGTTTTGGGTTGACCTCACATGCTCAACAAGAAACACAATAGTAGCAAGTCCCACCAGAAAAGACAGAATCAAGCGGATCAGAACTTCAACATCTCCACAATGCTTCAGACAGTCTGTAGATGAAGAGATTCTGCTGGAGTCATTCTCATACACATTCTCATTACCAGGAAACAGTTTGTCTGTGTGAAGTGGCACAAATGTGGTTGTGGTAGGAAGAGACTTCCTGATGTACGTCTGTGTTATTTTACCTTCATAATGTGGACAGAGGTGTTTCATGTGTAGACGGATGCTTTTATTGCTCACTGGGTTTGCAGCGGTGCAGCTGTATGATTCTGTATCATTATAATGAAGTTTTAAAGGTAAACTGAGATTAATGCTGAGATCAGAACTGCTGCTGTGATTCACTATTTCATCTCCTTTATACCATGAGATGAAGACGTCTCGATCATTTTTCACAGAGCAGACAACAGAGCAGAATTCATGCTTCTCCTGTGATGTACCTGGAATAAGCATTAAAACAATTAAATCTATTTTACGTATTCAATTTTTTTTTATTTGTATGCCTTCCCTATGTAGTGTTAAAGGGGTCATTTGACTCGGCTAAAATTAATACTATGGTTTGATTTAGATGTAATGCAATGTGTACACACGATTTACGGTTAAAAATGCTGTATTTTCCACATATCGTGCATGTTTGTATCTCCTCTTTGCTTCGCCTCTCTGAAACGCGCTGATATTTTACAAAGCTCATCGCTCTGAAAATCGAGGTGTGCTATGATTGGCCAGGTCACTAGTCCGTAGTGATTGGTCGAATACTGCACAGAATTGTAACGCCTCTTACCATATTCGGAACAATAGGCTGGGCCGGCGATGGTACACTGAGATTTAGAAGACCACCCACCTTATTTGCATATACATTTGGGCGGTCTTAGTCAAATCATGCCACAAAGTGACGTACATGCGTGGGGGTGTGGTTACACGAGGCATTTCATGCAGGTCTGGGTTCGAATGTTCCGATGCTTAAATTTTTGCAATTTTACGTGTCTTATACATGCATATGCAACTTATAACACACCAAAGACATAGAAAAACACGAATTTTTGCCATATGACCCCTTTAAATATTTATTATAGTAAACTATATAATTCATTAACGAGAGGTGATTTTACTTTGAGGATGCTGCAGAGTCCCATGTGAGCTACTCTTAATGTCAGGAACAGAAACAGGAGCTTTAGGACAAGAAGACAGATTGTAAGTTTGTTAATCACATGCGGTAAATTACAGAAGTATCTTGTACATAATATGTTTAATTTGTCCACATTGACATGGTCTTACCATAAACATCCACTTTGTACTTCTTTGTCAAAATCTGTTTGTTGATTACAATTAACACTTTATAAAGTCCAGCATCATCTAAGCTAATGTTTGAGATGTTTAAACTTCCCGTGTGCTGGTCCAACTCTACTCTGCCACTGAATCTGTCATCATAATGGGTGTAAATCTTCCCATGATACTGGGCGATGCGAGAACTTTGTGTGCCGTTTTCAAAAGTCCACAGTATTTGTATTTTTCCATTGAGTTTTTCAGCGTCTGTATTGAGTCTGAGGAGACCTCCCTCCATCAATTTTACAATATCATCAGCTTCTGCAGCCGCTGTAGCAAAATGAACAAGAAGGAATACAATATACAACAAATTAAATGAATGAACTTTAATAGCCTAAAGTCTCAGCTAAAGCAAAGTGTTTTATTCTGTACTTCTCAACAAACACGTGCATGAATTATGGCCCTTGATTTAGGTTTTTTTTCAACTGCAGCTCTGCATGAGCTGGTCTGTGGTTTAACCAGATGAGATGGGAGGCGAGATAAAGGAAGTTAGACAATGCTGCCTGTAAGTTGACCAGAATGTGTTACTTTACTTTCATTTTTTTACACAAAGTAAAATATAAAGAAATAACTTAAAAGAACACAAACACCAATATAAGATGTACTTTTTATAGCATTGAAAAATGCATTTTCTGTACATTTTAATTATTTTTAATCTTTATTTGTGTGAAGTGACCTGTTTCATGTTTACTGATGTTGTAAATATATTCATATTATAGTGTGAAACGTAATTTTCTTATAACTGAATCTGAGCATCCCAGACTCCCTCATGTCTCAATCACTTTCAGCTTTCTGCTTGCTTCTATATATACAGTACAGTAGTATATGTATACACGTTTTAGTGCCCCACTTTCTTTTTTAAGATGGAAAAATGTATTAACATTACAGTTATGCAAGAATTTTTCGGGTTGAAGATTTAAATGATAATTGTGGCAAGCCAACGGAGAATATAATAATTCCAACAAAATTAGATATTCAAATGTCTTACCCTCCACACTGACGAAAAACATGATGAGAGTCCACATGATTTCTGTTTTTTTGAGGAAGTCAAGATTCGGCCCCTTCACTCGATGATGTACCTGAAACTCAACAGGATGGGCATTCAGTTAAAATCTCTTTCTCTTTCCCCATTAAGAGGAAGTGAGAGCTACACATGCCACCTATAGATGGTGCTGCATGAGTATTCTGAATTCTGAAGATGCAGAAACTATACTCTTTACTCCTAAAAACCTGCCTGACATCATGAAAAGTTTGCTGATTTGTTACTCAAGGAACCATATTTTATTAAAGGTACAGATGAAGACACAACATTAAAGTGTTTTGTTATTGTAGAGTTTTTTAAAACAATTTACTATATGCTAAATATACACAAAATAATGCTCAAAGAATGTTCTGATCCAGAGCCATTGAAAGAGAGAGTTGAGTCAACTTCATTGAGTCCAATGGAACAGTTTTTTCATAGCAATGGCGGAAGGTTCAAGTATTACATGGAGCTGTGGCAAAACAGACCGATTCTCAACTCAACTTAACTCAACTCAACTTAACTCAACTCAACTTTATTTATATAGCGCTTTTTACAATTTTCATTGTTACAAAGCAGCTGTACATGAGACACATTGAATACAAGTATGAATTCTAAAGCAGCCCCCCCGGCCAGGCAGATAGTGCAAAACAATATGCAAACGGTGGTGAAGAACCCAAAACTCCCATCGAGAAAAAAAACCTCAGGGGAACCCAGGCCCAACCAGGGGATTCCAGTTCCCCTCTGGCAAAAGCTGCTGCCTCTTCACAAGCTCAACAGTGCTTGCACAACAAGGTTCTAAAGATTCTAAAGAACTTTTAACCCATTTAGAGATGTAAGTCATTTAATAAAATAATAAAAAATAAATAAAACATTTATAGAGAAAATATAACTTCCCGGAACTATCTGAAGGGCAGTGTTGGGCAAGGTACTTTGATGTAGTTAGATAAGCTACAAGCTACTCATCAATACAAGTAGTTAAGTTATAGCTGAGCTCTACCCATCACAAAAAGTAGTTAGCAACACTACAAGTAAGTATAAAAAAGTAGCTAGCTACATTGAAACTACTTTGATTTTAGAGTGTCATTGTATATTAAGAATAACTGAATTATTAAGAAAACAATGTAATACAATACAGCATGATTTCAGTGTTGTTTTATTTTGTAAACTACACAGTACGCAAGTTAAAGTTAAACTCAAATGTATCTCAAGTTTGCAAATGTAGACAATGTGAATTATTAAAACAACAAAAAGAACAAATGTGGGGCCAAATAATTTGTGCTTGAACAGAATACAAAAAAACGTGTAACCACTACTGTTTGCATCCTGTTTGCATGAACTTGGACAAATAAGGCCTTGGGCAATTTATCACTGCGGGTATTGAGTGGTTTACGGTAAATTCAAGGAACGCTGCTTTTAAAGCGTTATTTAATGTAGAGAGGATCTGTGTCTCGTGTCAATAACATATTTCTTCTCTAACATTTAGATAATATCTTGTTTTTGTCATAATTGAGGCGTTTGCTTCTACGAATATTTGCATTATTATTGATGTATATTGTAAAAACAATGTCTCTGTCTATAACTTTTAATTATTTATTATTTTAATGCCTTTTAGACCTTTGTCCTACAAATAAAACGGTTTTTGCAGCCGGGAGTTTGTCTATATTTTGTTGTCTTCTGAAAATTGAGCAAATTTTTGTTTGTGATAAAAGTGTAGTAAACATGTTCGTGTGTATTGATTAATAGGCAAACCATGGTTTTAATACCGTACCCATGGATTTGAACAGGTACTAAGTAGCTACAGTATGGTTTTTGAAAGCATTTCGTTGCGTTTTGGAAAACGTTTTTTCTACTATAATGGACTCCAGAAACATTATTTGAAATAAAAAACGGATGGTGGTTTTCAGTTGGGGCCATCCCGCAATATATATGTATGGATATGGATATGAATTTTTTTACCGTAGTATTTTGGAGAAATACACAGTTTTCCGCTTTAAAAAGCTATAGAAACATTATACATCTTCCGATTCGGAATCTGCCGCAGTCGCCATGACTTGCTCCATCCTGGATGGATGTATGTGTGTCGAGCTTACATCGGCACATTCACGTAATCATCAGACGCGATCTGAGTACTGTGCGTAAGCCGCGGAATGCGTCAGAGAACAATAGATGGCAGTTTTGTTTGTGATCTTCAACTACCGGAAAAGCTACACTGTTCTAAAAGTAACTTAACTACCGTCAAGCTACAGAAAAATGTAGTTAAGTTAGTAGCGTCGCTACTTGTAGTTAGCTACTCCCCAACACTGCTGAAGGCTCCATGAATCACATGACACGCAAATATCCGTTGTCGCGACTCTCTATCTTAACGGCTCTGGTCTGACCCAATGGTCAGAATCAAGCACGAGAACTATCTGTTTTATAAAAATTGTTTTGTGTTGTTTCTACTGGAAGTAAAAGTATTGCCTTTTGATACAAATACTCATCCAAAGAATGTGAATATATGCAATAAACCACAAATTCAATGTTTTCAAGTGAATTTTACAAAATAAGTAAGGAAGAAATGAAGGTGACATGTCTGTATTACCTACTCAGTTTAAGTTCTGGCAATCATCATTTTAGTTAAGTTAGTTAAGTTAAACCACTAGCCTTGCTTAGAAAAGTGTTTAATAGAATGAGGTCATTTTCTGTTCCAGCATGACAAAGGACTCTGTGCACAAAGGACAGCATCTATAAAGAAATGGTTTACTGTGTCCGGTGTGGAAACTGAAGCCCATTTACTTGAATGGGAGCAAATCCCCACACCCATGCTTACCTGTAATAAGTAGAACACAACACATATAATGTGCCATAAATCCATTCATCATAGAGCTCTACAGAGAACTGCGTCCTGTTACCTATATCATCAACTCATCTGTATGAACTTTCAGGAAAGAATCAAATGCAGTGGAGAAGTGTGCATATAATATAAAAAGGAAGACGTTTTTACTGTAATTTTACTAGTTTGTACTTTACAGTCAACATGCTAAAACAACAGCTGAGCTTTATTACTTGTAAGTCTGCTCACCATTTCTTTCATATAGATAGTGTGATTTAACAGTGATGTGTATTTGTTTATTCGTTGATTTTTGGTTGTTGTTGATTTTTTTCAGTTTTGTTGCTACTGTGCCAACATGGTAAGGACTGATTATATACTTCACTGTCAAATTGACATGTGTGCGATGTTGTCATGTTCAAGAAAATGTAAAAGTGCATGCAAATGTGGTGTTTGTCTCTCTAGGTGTTAAAGCGGTGAACATCATCACATGTCACGAAGGGATTTCCTACCTGGACTGCCGAGGTCATCTATAATTTTATTTAATAACAAAAAGCCTGTAAGTAGGCCCTATAAATACAGAAAAGAATTTCTGAATTGCTTTGTCATCCTCACCATCCCCAGGTATTACATATAAGCGTCTACTTACCTGTGAATGGGAGACCGCTCATCTCAGCTGTGGTGAGTTCTCTGAGGTTTTATTAAAACATATTCATATGCAAGTTGTACAATGTGTTTGAATACTGTGTTTTGACAATAAGAGATGAAACAGATGAAGTATTGGTTCTTATCACCAACAGATGGTTTGGCAACCATTGAAGTACTTTCAGCCAATTATGGACGTACAAACAGTTTCGCCTGCTCTACAGGAAGACCAGCCAGTCAGCTCTCAAACATCCAGTGCCTTCAGACTACATCTGTCTCTGTGATGGCCAATATGTAAGAACAGTGTAAGCATCTTTACAAGGGACAATAATGTTGTTTGATTTTGTCTTTTAAAAATCTGTTGAATTATGTGTGTTAATAGATGTAATGGGAGACAGAATTGTTTGGTTTCAGCGAGTAATGACGTTTTTGGCGATCCATGCGTAGGAACTTTCAAATACCTGATGGTGACCTATTCCTGTGTCCCAATATGTGAGTCAATAATTTGATCCTTTGATATGTTATCATGATCTATTTCAGGCTACACTATATTTTAACAGGTTCTCTTGGTTAATATTTCTATGGCTTTTTTAATGTTCATACATATTACACAAAATTAATTTGAGTCAATTCTACTTCTTATCAACAGACCCCAAATTTATCAAAATACTTTTAGCAAATTATGGTCGTACAAACGGTGTGACCTGCTCTTATGGAAAACCGGCCAGCCAGCTCTCCAACGTTCAGTGCATTCAGAGTACTTCTCTCTCTAAAATGGCCTCTCAGTAAGAATAATTTAAACATCTTTACGAGTTAAGGGACATTAAAGTTGTTTGATTTTGTCTTTTAAAAATCACTTTAATTCTGTGTGTTAATAGATGCGATGGGAAACAGAACTGTTGGGCTTTTGCAAGTCATAATGTTTTCGGTGATCCATGCGTTGGAACTTACAAATACCTGAATGTTACCTACACCTGTGTCACGAGTAAGTCAGTAACTCTTATAAATGACTAAACATTATTGTGGTGGTCTATAATTGACCGATTGGCTTAACTCTTCTCTGTTTTAATCCCCCAAAATTATAATTCATCCAAATGAAAGGCATCCGCATGTAATGGTGTTTTTATAATGCTGAAGTCCTAGAATTTCAGCGATAACATCCTTTACTATCAATACAGAAAAGGTCTCTTGGAACTTCAACGACACATTTCCAATTACATCTCTTCTGCTGCCGTAAGCTTCTGTTGAGAGAGGAGGAGAACTTCTGCTTCAGTTCTTTATATGTATAATTCATGAGATTGATCTATGACACTTTAATACACTGAATAAGATTAAACATAATAATCAGTCTTCGTATCCCTGTATGTAGTATCACAGTTAATACAAAAGATCATGCTTACAACAAAATTTTAGTGTCAAACACAGTGATATGGGATCGTTTATGTTGAATCTGTTTTTGAATTTCAGTAAAAAAGTTTGGTAAAATGTAATCATTTGGAAATCAGTGCATGTTTGTCACTACTACATTTTTTTTTTTTTTTCAATTTATCTTGAACTGGGTCTAGGGTTTATTCTGTCCTAATGTAACATTCAGTTCAATAAACAGCTTTTATATGTGACCTCTCGTTTTCTCTTGTGCTTCTTTTGAATTTTTACACGTATTCATTTTAATTTTCAAATCAGTTTCACAGTTTAATAAACAGTAATTAAAAAAAAAACACATCAGCTGCCTTACGGCAAGCTAACAAAACCAGCCTCTTTGCTTTCACGTCGCTGGCCCCACCCACCGGAGTTCAGTCTAAGGCACAAGCATTTTTGAAAGAGTTTAAAAACACAATATTTTGTATGAATTACAGTAAGATGCGACAGGTGTGTAATAAGGCTGTAAAACATATTTTTTTTTGCAAATGTTATTTAGTCATGTCAGTGCTCCCTGATTGTTCAGGTGTCAAAGGTTTTGGACCAGACAAGCACCCCGAAAAAAGTGAGTAATACATTTCAGTTAAAAACTACAGTATAACCAGTAAAAACCCGTTCATCTGTGAGTGTTAAATTATATGATTTGTGAATACAAACAATAACCACAAATGTTTTCAAGTGAATATCTCAAAAGAAGATGATGGCTCAAAAAACTTTTTCATTATGTGGAAAAGGGAGTCATAATTTTAGTTAAGTTAAACCACTAACCTAATTTCTTATTTTTGCTATGTTTTAAATTTGTTATAGAATTTTCTGTCCCAGAAAATGAAATGACAAGGGCATGGGGCATGACAAGGACCCTGTGCACAAAGTAGCATCTATAAAGAATGCTGATGCCCATTTACTTATACACGAGCAAATCCCCATACCCATGCTCACCTGTAATAAGTAGAACACAACACCACATGTCCATAAATCAAAGAGCTCCGATGAGATCAATAAACTCAACCTGAGAATTTGAACATGCTCATCTATATGAACATTTAGGTAGGAATCAAATGTACTCGAAAAGTATGCATTTAACACTAAAAAAATGTTGTATTTCTTACTGTTCCACACACTTTAATACCATTTTTTTATTAATCTTTACAGTCAGCATGCTAAAACAAGAGCTTTATGACTTGTGAGTACTGTATGTCCACGGCACGGCACGGTGGCTTAGTGGTTAGCATGTTCGCCTCACACATCCAGGGTTGGGGGTTCGATTCCCGCTTCCGACTTGTGTGTGTGGAGTTTGCATGTTCTCCCCGTGCCTCGGGGGTTTCCTCCGGGTACTCCGGTTTCCTCCCCTGGTCCAAAGACATGCATGGTAGGTAGATTGGCATCTCTGGAAAAAAATTGTCCGTAGGGTGTGAGTGCATGAGTGAATGAGTGAGTGTGTGTGCCCTGCGATGGGTTGGCACTTCATCCAGGGTGTATCCTGCCTTGATGCCCGATGACTCCTGAGATAGGCGCAGGCTCCCCGTGACCCGAGGTAGTTCGGATGAAGCGGTAGAAAATGGAATGGAATGGAATGAGTTTATCTAGACAGCTTGTATGTATTGTGCTGTTGATTGTTGAATTTTTCAGTGTTGTTGCTACTGTGCCAACATGGTAAGGACTGACCTTATACTTCACTGTCAAATTGACACACATGTGCAATGTTCTCCTGTTCATGAAAATGTCAAAGCGTATGTAAATGAACAGCTGTTTGTCTCTCTAGGTGTTAAAGCGAAAGCGAACGTCATCCTCTGTCAAGGGTGGTCAGCCTACCTGGACTGTAAAGGTCATTGGCTTTGTCTTATCTAATCAATTTAACCCCTATGAGATTACCATGTGTTTGTGTACATTCCTAAAATGCCAGAGAAGAACCATATCTGACATTTCCACAAAGGGATTCTTTTGTAGTGGAAAGAGGTTCTTTAAAAAGTAAGAAAGAAATGGTTCCTTCATGACATTGCTGTGATGAACACTTTAAACATTATACCATATTCCACTGAAATATGAAGTTTTACCACGAATAAATTGACCATTTGTTTTATTCCATACACAATTGTCATCTACAGTAATTAAGCATATTTTAGTGTTGTTGTTTATACACTCAAATATATTCATAAGGAGACTATCAAACCTCACATAAATAGATCAAAGTTAGCCTAGTAAATAGTTTTGCCTTTATAAAATAAAAACGAAAACAAAGTTTCGTCCAAATTTGTGTTGAGTTGTGTTTATGTAAGTCAGTTCCAGTGAATCGAATTGATTGATTTGTTTGTATACACTTTAATACATATTTTTGTATAAGTCAATTTAAAACAGAGTTGTTTAAAACAGAAACAAATCTTATTCTTTATAAGTTTGTCTACAATTGTCTTAGATATATGCAGAGGTTCAAGACTGTTACAAATGTTTTTTTCTTTTATGTTATCAGCTGACTTTTTAAACTATAAATTACTAAATGAACAATCAACAAACGAGTATTTATGCTTTAACCAGACAAGCAACAAGTGTTCCCACTATTAGAAATGAATGAATAAAAAAAACAGTTTTCAACAATGAAAATGTGAAAATCTAGTTAACAACGTTTAATATATGAATGCACAAATACACAGACAACAAACAGTACTGTGTTGAGATGTTTAACCACTTATAGTAGTTAAATATCTTCATAAAAATGATATACAGCTGTTAAGGAGACAACATATGCTTTTGAGAGACAACATCACTTTAGAGGGCTTTCTGTATATTCCATTAAAAATATATTGCAGGTGTCAAGCCTGTCAAATTAAAGAAATAGTTTAACAAACAGGCAGTTTTCCGACCCGTTTGAGGTAAAGAACCGGGTTCACAAACCCTGTCGCGATACTAAAAAATGAAGCAACGGACCAAGACAAAAGATACTTCTCTAACTCGATCATGTAAATAAGGAGAAGAGAGAGAATTAAGGGCCCATACATAATAACTGAAGACACCAACACCGTCAGAATGATCCGGAAAGCTCTGATTTTGTCTCGGTTTACTGCATCTTTCTGTTTGCCATTGTCACTTGGCCCAGGATGCAGTAGAGCCTTCAGGACCATCAAGCAACTGTACAGTTTAACAGAGAAGAAAAAAAGAAAAAGTGGCAACATGAAATCATGAAACTCAAAGACACGTATTGTAACGATAAAGCTGGAGATAATGATCACAATCCAACCCACAGCACAACACCCTATCCTGTATTTCATGGGTTTGAGTTTGAGGAACGTCAACGGGTGTACAACCCCGACATAACGTTCCACACAGATGCAGCTCTGAAACAGAGGACGACCGACCAACAGCAACACACCAGGAAAATAAATCCCAAACCTACAGTCCGTGCAGTTAAAGAAATACTGTCGAATGACAAATGCGTAAGAAGTGCAGAAGATGACCTCAGCAAGTGACCCGTTGAAGACGAAGATATCAGTGGACTGTCCTCGGATCATCTCATTCACGCAGAGCCACAGGATGTAACAGTTGGCCGGAAGACCGAGAATCATGTTGATGCTGAGAGAACAGGCTATAATATAAGAGGGGAAAACATAACACCCACTGGAGTTCACTGAGAAAAGCGCTGGGGTACATATTGAATCGTTTGACGCCTCCCACGTGACCATACCTGGATTTCTAAAAATCTGCAAGACTAAAGAAAAAAACAAGTTGAAACAATAACAAATAAAAGAACATTCATTTTAAAATCATTTATCAAAATGTACTTCACTTGAAAAATCTGTTTTCAGCTGCTTGTCATGGATCGCAGTAGACGATAGTTTGACCGTGTCGTTGAAAATTGTGACTGTGACTTGTTTCACCTGAAATGTTTTATTTCCAGTTGATTGAGGATTTGGCATGCCTTTGATTTATTGAGCAGTTTTACATCGATACAACATTCAAATTCATTTGATCTAGCACGAAATGGATATCATACATGCAAATGCAGAATTCCTTTTAACATATACTTTGCTTTAAATAATAATTCTGGACTCTTAACACTTGTTCACACAGACTTTAACAATTGTGTAGCCAGACCTTTACTTTTCTGTGCTTTATAAATCTTAAACTCGCCAAAAACTATGGCTAGAGGAACTTTATTTCTGGATATGTGCTGGCTTCACATGTTTGAATATGAATATGAAATTTGAAGGGCCCCAGCATACAATGATTTATTAGCGAGCCAACTATCCAACAGAAAAACCTTTTCCCTGTTTTTTTCCTGTTGATTTGCTTGTGTTTCTACAGCTGACAATTACGACCACTATGTAACCCAGTTCTGGTTACGTGATTTTAAAATCAATCTGAAGCATTTTTTAAAGAGTAAGACACTGAATGCATTAGTAAAATGAGCTCTTTTATTCATAGATGACAAGATTCTCAAACGTCTCTATATTATGAAGTTTGTCACTGTCAAAATCTATCAGTATTTTTCTTGGTCCCGGCAGCTTTGGTGTAAACTCCACTTTGGCGATAGCGAAACCTTTAGGACCGACTGCTCCGACCCTTTAGAGGAAGAACACAAGATTTAATATTTACTTTCGTACATTTTCCCTTTCAAAAAGTTCACCATTCATCTGATTTTTAGTGTTAAGAGTTACACTAAACACCAATTTAGTTAATGCATTAAGGCAAAGGTAAGGCAAAGGTAAGGCAAAGGTAAGGCAAAGGTAAGGCAAAGGTAAGGCAAAGGTAAGGCAAAGGTAAGGCATTTACTTTGGTAATCTGATACATTATGTGATGATCTTCATTTGACATTTTTTCTGACATCCAACAATTTTTACAGCGTAGTTGAATAACAATATGTGACCCTGGACAACAAAACCAGTCTTATGCGGCAATTTTTTGAAATTGAGATGTTTACATAATCTAAAGGCTGAATAAATAAGATTTCTATTGATGTATGAGTTGTTAGAATATAACAATATCTGGCTGAGATAAAACCATTTAAAACTCTGAAAATTGCCTTTGAAATTATTAATCATGGGCACTGTGGCAGGCCATACACTCACAAAAATAAAGTTTTTATAAATTTAAGACAGGAAATTTACAAATTATCTTCTCTTTATATCCTAATGATTTTGGGCATAAAAGAATAATAGATCATTTTGACCCATACAATGTATTTTTGTCGTTACTAAAAACATTTCTGTGCTACTTAAGACTGGTTTTGTGATCCAGGGTCACATATAGGTTCAAGTTTCTAAAATGAAACCTGTTCTCTCTCTTAAATTGACCACGTGATGAGTTGAAATGACATCAGATATGTTTGTCGTTGGAATGGATGAATGTAGTTTCTCACTTCGGGTCCAGTGATCGGATGACTTACTCATGAATGATGGGTTTGCCGTCGGTCAAGTTGGCACCTTGTACAGTGAACACACAGTTCTCCAAAGGTTCTGGCAGTGGATTCTGCAGAGCTAAATCTGCCACGAGGTTTTGACCCACTTTTGGCACACCCAGCATCTGATGGGGGGTAGATATCCGAGTTGTCAATCATGCAGAAAATCACTCAGATTTAAATAGATACAGACTAATTAAAGAAGTGATTTGATGTACATTAATGACTATTTCAGGGTTGTCCAATACGATGGTCTTAGTGGCCCTGTAGAACTCGCGTGTTTCTCCGTCAATGAGAAAAGCCACTAGTTTGATCATTCTGTCTTGAAGTATGGCTTTACTGTATTCTGCATACTCCAGTCGAAGAGTTACCTCGCCCCCTAAACACAAACAAACACAAGATTCAGCATACTGAAAAGATCTTGTATTAAAAAACTTGTATCATCATGTTCAGGTTTACCTTCAGTAGATGCTAAATTCATCTCTGTAAACTCTCCCAATCCACACGTTTCCCCAAGTTTTCCATTGTAGGTCACAGCCTGAGCGTAAAACATGACGCGACATGCTTTGGTGACCATGGTGTTGTTCTTGAGCTCGGCATAGACGTCAAAATCAGAGCCGATCTGCATTTCCGGGGTCACTCTGATCTTGATGTGTAAACCAGGTTCCTCTCCAGTCTGAGCCAGTCGGTTGTGATGATTTGCTTTCTCGAAAACCTTTCTCTCCTCCTCAGAACCTGAACCCAATAGTGTCTTTATTTGTCATAGGATTGAGTCCAACATGGCTGATCACTTGGAGATTTTTGTGTGTGCTGTTACCATATCAGAAAGATGTTCACAGTATTTTAGCATGACGTATTCAGAATCTCACCTTCTGGATACTTGTAGCTGAATGTGATGTCCTCCCGCTCATCTCTGCCCACCGCTTTGGTGCTTATGAATTTGCCCACCTCTGTAGTGGATCCGCTCATCTTCACCACTCTTCCATCGTTGAGTTTAATGTACTCCACAATGTCAGCGTTCACCTCGGCGTATACATATGGAACATCGCTTTGTAAAGTGAGCTCGCCCTGTTTAACAGCTCTAACAGGGGCCGGGCCACAGCAGTACACACCTGCACAACACAACCTACTTCTTCATTCACTGCAGGAGTGTTTTATCAGAAATATTGTAGATTATCTCACCATCACTCCTGTGTTGCGGTGTCGGGTCACTCGCTTGCCAACCCTCGTATCCGAGAGGCAAGTCTGAGCGGGTCATCCAGCTCTCCAACCACACGTGGAAGTTCCTGAAGAAGACAACTTTTGATAAACATGATTTTTAGCACTTACGTAGTCCAATATTGACGTATTTAAAAAACAGTGCAAGGACTGAATAGCTGTCTATGCGAACAATGCTTTATTCTTCAAGTTTTAATGACTAAACGTACCAAATGGAGTCGCCTGAAATGTTCTCGTCAAATTCATTGTAGAAACGCTCCATTAAAAGGTCGCCATTGCTGTCGTGTGCCGATCCAAAGTTAGTGATGATTCTGCAGGGGATTCCCAAAGCTCTGGACACTGAACACAAAACAAACTCATCAAATATTGTACATTTCGAAAAAATATTATCAGATGAAGTAAAATGTAGCAAATTAATTGATTTATAGAATTTAGTGTTTAAAACCGACCTGTGCAGGCGACGCCCGCAAACACCCAGCACTGTCCGTATCGCACCCTACCACAGCCTGTATCACTCCACTGCCGGAGGATAGAACAACTGTCTTTCCATGCGGTCGGCTTCACTCCATCCTCATAATCCCCTGACCAGCTGCCCACCAGAACACCTTTATCATCATTACTGTTGATCTGCAAATAAAATAACCACAAGACAAATACATCAGAAAGTGAAACAAAAGAGGGACGCACGCAACTATCTGCGGAACACCACATCACTTATATTTATGTTACTTTAGCAAAGCAGAAAATTCATGTGTGGATTTCACAGGGAATACTGATCTAGTGTACGGATAAAAGCATCAGTCAAATGCATAAATGTTAATTGTAACTTAAATTTATTTACTTTTACATTTAATCCTCTATAGATCCCCTTTGGGAGTTGTAAGCAAAGCAGGTCCAGAAAACAAGGTTTTCAGTTATTGACAGTGCACAAACTTTTGAAAAAAATAAACATGACCAACAGAACATTTACAAATAAATTAAAATGTTAAACAATTTTTTTTTTTAAAAACAATATATTAATTTATGATTTAAAAAAATATATATTAGAAAATGAAACAAGAATTACTGCTGGACCAGTGTTTTATCTTGCAAAGTGGGTCTATAAGTGAAATATTTTTTACAATAGTCTAAATCATAGTTTTTCAAATTTGGTAATTAATAATCCCTATTAAAATAAAAAAAATGTTATCTTGCTCTTATTACTAGTTCAAATTTCAACTTAAGTAATGTCCCTGGATTTCATAGCATCTTCACATTTTTACTTGAAATACAGTATTTGCGTTGTTTTTTAGTATTCATATTATTAAAAAATGGTCTTTTATTGTATATTTTATAAATAAATGAAATAAATCTACATGTAATTGAGCTGGACATTTCTTCTTCTTTTCATAGAAATGCACAAGAAACACTTTTATATTTTCACAGCTATTGTCACTGACCATTGCACTGAGCAGTCGAGTGACGTACACAGGACTTTTCCTCTCAGAACAATCTAAAGCCGCATCACTTATATATTTGGGGTTTTCATCCAGGATCTGCAGACAGATGTCCAGTATTCCCGCCTCGAACTGTGACAAGGAAAATGAGTAGAACGTTACATTGGCAATGATAGTATTATTAAGTGATTTAAAAAGGATATTTAAAAAAGTAGCGTCAGATGAAAATGTTTTAAAGGGTTAGAGACCTGTCCAAAGGTCCACGGGAGGGCCGTGATACGTTTGGGTGTCCCGCGGTAGATCAGGCCGTCCTGAGAAAGGACATATTCATCTCGCTCAGCTTCATTTGACAGGTACACTGAATCCCCTAAAATAATGATGACGAGTTACATTAACGTTCAGTTGAAATGTATTTTCTTTTATTTAAACCCAGAGAAGAGACAAATACAAACAAACAGTCAGCAACTCTTAAGACATGATTATCTTTGATGTCCAGAAATATATTAAGTTGTTCTTACTTTTACACCAGGGGTTAAAGAGCAACACAAACTCTGCCAGAGTGACCCCCGCTCCCTGATCCAGGATCAGCTGATAGACTCCGACAGGAGTGTTTGGATGCGAGCACACGGTCAGAGATACGGTGTTCTCAGACGTTGTTTCTGAAGTTGCGCTCCAGCTTGATCTGGAGATGAATTTACTGAGGCTGAATTTCACTTTGGTCTGTTTATCCACTGACGGTATTGGACCTTAAACACAAACAAAAGCCATAAACATAATAACACTGTGATCTCCGGCTAATGTGACGTGCATGTTTAAAAAATCTCTGGACATTGTGCTTCTAATTATAACTGCGCACATGATGCAACTCTAGCACTACACCGATGACTTTCAGCACTGTACATCTTCTAAATATAGAGGTAAACATCACTGTGATGTGATGAAACACATTTCATTTTTGGCTGATGTCACCGAACCCTTTTTTGAACCAACCACTTGTCATAAACCGGAACCAAGTGTGGTTTATTCAGTTCATTTAGAACAACTTTATTTTGTGTGTAAATTTACACCAACGTTGATGTGATGGATGGTTTTACTAGTGGATGTTCCTATTGAATCTCAGCAGGAGTCGCACCTGAAATGAACTTTTTTCGAAGTTGGATCATGTGACTTCTATGCTTATTCATTATAGCCAATCGATTTTGATATCAGAGTAGACATGTTTAAAGACGTAAAACATGGTTGGATTTGAAGTTTGTTTTGGGTGGCACTGAATGATGTACCTGTTTTGGCGATGAAGTTGACGTCGGCTCCATTCTGAAAGTGAGTTCCCGGTTGCAGGTGTAGATTGATGGTGAACGGTTGTCCTCTTCTCAAGATCAGTCTGTCCACACCGTTCAGCTGCGTGTGATGATCTGTGTTGTTCAACTCGCATGACAGATCAATGCGCTCGATCTCAAACACTGTGAAGAAAATATACAGTCATTCACTTCTTTAAAAATTCTTTGGTCACTAGCACCGGATGGTGTTTAACAAATAAATATGATATATATTGATATGATTTTTTGTGTTGTCGTTATGGGCTGAAGTTAGTGCACTAAGACTAACAGATGATATTGATAAAGGCTTGACGATATATCGAAATTAACGAAACATGCAAATGTGCATAATGCAATGGTTTGCAATAACTGAATGATTTTAATGCTTCAAAAAGTGATGTTTTGTCAAGGTTTTAGGTTGATCCATAAGCGCTTTCGTGTGCTCTGACGTCACACCTGCACAACATCAGAAAGAATGTAAAACACGTATGATGCAATATAGATAAAATTTAGTTTACATATAAAAACATTTAAAACACATTTTATTGGTCACACTTTACTGTAAAGTACCCTTTATGAAGCATTTATTAATGTGTTCATTAATGATTAATGAGTTATTTACAAATGCATTATAAAGCAGTTATAACTTCATGAATAAAAAGGGGGATTCTTACGAAATACCTGCCAAATAGTGAGCAGGTATAAGAAAAACAACATAACACCCTTCAGTGTCCAGTCTGACAGCCTCAATTGCAAACAACATCAAGATAATAAAGAATCTACTTTCGAATCAAATGAGTCAAGAATAAATACATTTGTTAAGCCTTTATAACACGTCAGTTAAAAATGGCTCACTATTTGGCAGGTATTTCGTTAGAATCCCTCTTTTTATTCAATGCATTTGTGAATGACTTATTAATCATTAATGCACACATTTATAAATGCCTCATAAAGTGTACCTTAATGTAAAGTGTTATATGAAATGTCATGCAGGTCTAATGTTGATCCAGGAGCATTGGATACTTCAGAAAGCGTAATGTTGCAGCGTTTTACAGGGCTAAGCATGATCTATTTCTGGGACACAAGCCATAAATTTGTGATTTACATGACAGAAATAAGAATGAATGAGCTAGATACAGATGCTGAAGTCTCATGAGACTTCAACACGCTGACCCGTGAAAGTATAAAAAAATGTAACAGTCAAGCAAGCACTATGCCAGATGTATTGAATGACTTTGCAGATGAATAATATGGGACAGCAGGTCAACGAGAGACATCAACATTTTAAAGTTCTGCAATGCATTTTGTTAAGGCAGAAATAAAGCACATAAAGCAGTTTCAATCTAGCGTGCGCAAAGCGTTCTAGATTATTCTATTCTACTCAATTATATTCTGTAATTAACCTTATAAGATCCAAGCACTGATCACCGTACTGAATTAACCATGCATCAGTCATTAAGACAGCTCGAAAAATAATGTTTCATGTTGAACAAATGTGTGACATGTTGGGATGAATCTAAGTCTTACCTTCACTCATGGTCGCAGGCGGAAATGCTTGCCCTGTGACGGGCAGATTCGCTCCGTGTTGGATGACTACAGCTGGTGTTGGGGTCACCATGCAGGGGGATATTTCGAGTGTGGTGTCATTATGTTACTGTGGTGTCAGGAGGACTTTGAACCGCTGCCCTTATTTATGACCCTAACTGTCTTCTAGCAGAGACTAATGACATTAAATCATGTGTCACCAGTCTATTTTTGACTGGTGGTCTCTGAAGGGTGATAGTGGCTCATCAATTATGAACTCTATATATACACTCAACCCAGTACACATGAAAAACCTTCTGCAAAGTTCATAATTCATATCTATCTATATCTGTAAAATGATGGGTAGCTTTTAATTGACAATATATAAGCCAACAGTGAAGTTTAAGTTATGCCGGGTTGTTTCAGACCAAATACGTAAAATTTCTAGGTTCATTTAAGACAACGGTTGGGTTTGTACCTCTTTGACCCAACCACCTTTCCATCTATCGTGTGTCACTGAACCCAGCAGGCAGCACTATAGACCAGCACCCGATTGCCTTGTACTAAAAATAAGGCCTCCCAGTCACACGCTTGAGGTTGCCCGTTCCCGGCCCAGCACCATCGTCCTCTGCGGGACTATCGAGGCCAGGAAGGCTTCTGTCCCCGAGGTGCTGGTCCGTGCCTACCTGGGACGTCACGCTCTCTCCCCTCTCAAGCACTCCCCTAGACTAAGACTGTCCCAGCCTGTCCCAAACTTTCTAGACTTCCCTCCATGAACTCTTTTGTTCCCGCATCCCTCCCTTGTTTTTTTTTATTATGTTACCCTAACCCAATTGTGATGTATTCTTGTCTACCCTTGTTATTATTTACTATGTTTTGTTGGATCTTGTCTGTTACCCAGTCTGTCTTGTAACATTAGTCTGCCCCCTTGGTGAACGACAGGCGGTGTTCATTAAGGGGGGGTTCTGCTATGATTCTGGTGGCAGGATCATGACAGAGCCTCATGATTTGTGTGGAGAGAGGCATGCTATTGTTGGTTCTGACATAACATGCGCTCTCTCCGGTCTTTTGCCCCGCCCCTCTCAAGTTGTTTGTGTTTTCTGCTACTTCTGCCTATGCTTGGGTTCTTCACTCTTTTGGCCCCCAACTTTGACATTTTGTCCATCGTGAGACATGGGACTAACACATACAAAATAGTTTTCCGTTTACCATCTCTTTTTTGCTATACATCTTTTAAATAATACAGTTTTACAGTTTTATCTCCAATAATGCCATTCAGTAGAATAAGATTATATTATACTTTATTTAACGATAATTTACTGTATATATGCATGCTGTAAAAAGCCCCACAAAATGACATTACATTCATACAAACGTTACAAGCAATTCTGTTAGAGCAATGTATACATATTTTATTTTCATAAAACCTTAATCTCTTCCACCTTGCGAAAAGAAAGAAAGAAGGAAACAAAGAGAAAGAAGGGATCTCATCCTCGTACTGAATGGATTTTTGGGAACCAAAACTGGTTCTTCTATTGCATCACTGTGAAGAACTTCTTTTAGCACATTTTTTTCTTAAAGAGTGTCAAAGCAGCAGGATTTGATTTTTAACAACTCATGAACAGAAAATGTTCACATAGTTCCATATTTGTCTTCTCAGGTGGAGACACATTTTGAAATTCTGGCTCAAAGTCCATGAGATGGCCCTTGGTCGTCAAATT
Source organism: Triplophysa dalaica (assembly GCF_015846415.1). NCBI lineage: Eukaryota > Metazoa > Chordata > Actinopteri > Cypriniformes > Nemacheilidae > Triplophysa > Triplophysa dalaica. Next base: position 18,803,620 of record NC_079561.1, on the reverse strand, counting down.
ATGGGATGGGTATGTGACAATTACTGTACCAGTAGAATCTCAGACCTCAAGAGATCCTCAGTCACATCGTGTCCTTGACCTCCATGTGGACCATCTGTATTTAGTTAGCTGTCTTGTGAGTTAGTTGAGTGATTTTGGATAAATCATCTGCTAAACACGATTAATAATAAAGATGCTTTAAATGTTGCTTAAGTCCGTCTGACAGTTTTATATTATTTTGTCCATTGCAACATTGCTGCATTTCTTCACAATACAAGCTGATATCTTGTCTGGCCAGTGCTGTGTGGAAACAGATGTGTCCAAATGTAAAAAGTTCCTGTTGGCGTACCTGAGATCAGATACTTCATCGCTGAGATATTTGCAGACCTGGGAAAAGTGGTATCATTAGAGTCATCCATAAAACGTCTGGAATTATCTTTGGAAGTATCTGTACTTTACTTGAGTCTTGATATTTCTGCAGACTTTAACTTTTACTCCACTATATTTGTGTACAAATGTGTGGTCTCTGAACTTGTATTTTGATAGTTTTGGCAACATGTCGTTCCAGATAAAAAACTGAGCTTAAGACTTTTTTATAGTTGTAAATTTGTATGTAAGCACCATTTTTTATCTATATGCTAAAAAAACATGTTTTTTCTTACAACGTTTGCTTTAAGTTTACTTAGATATTAGTAGATTTCATATAAAAAGTACTTTAGATACACAAAGTCCCAGTGAAATTAAAAGTGACAATTCTTATTTTTTCATGAAATATTGTAGTGTTTGTTCTTAATAGTTTATTAATGTGGATCATTTTCTTTTTTAAATTCATGTGCCCACAAAAACGTCAGTTAAAATCTGAAAATGCACTTCCTCCCTGAAACGACTATCCATCTCAAACGATGTAAATTAGATGGCTTGGGCGGAGCATCCGTTAACTCCTCCCCTTCGACTGTCAGTCTGCTGCCAGTTTCATTTCAAAATGCAACAGCTGTTTTTTCACATCCAATAAAGTAGTGAAACATACAAGCCTGAGCCCCTAACTTTCTCCTTTATAATTCCTTTTATGTGTTATAAAAGGAAATGTGTTAGAATATGGAAGTAAAAACGCAACTTCCGGTTCACGGGACTTTAAGTACAATATTTATCTGTTACTTTATGACTTTTACTAAATTCATATTCTAAAAGGTTACTTTCACTTCTACCGAAGTAATTTTCTGGCAAGATTTGTACTTTTTGTCGAGGTACTTTATACATCACTGATAGTCCGACACATATTTCTATAAATGTTTGTGGTAACAGACAGCAGGAATTTAAACTGGTTTTATTTTACTTACCAATATCAAAGCTAAACGTTGGTAGATAGCTTAGATCGAATTGGCTCTTGAAACTGAAGCTACAATAAAAAATGAAGATTAGACAAAATATTTTGTGCAGATTTAGGACAGACAGACATTATTAAAACCAGGATTTGGTGTATGTAACCTTGAGGGGGTTGGGAGCATCTGTCAGTGGAATGAATCCTGCTGACATCTTTCTTCTGGACAGAGCAGGTGAGCTGTATTTCAGAACATGAGCGGGAGACGCCGGACCTGAAGTTCTGGAGTGAACCAATGAAGATACAGACGCTCTCCTAACTGTGAGACGATTTGCCTCTGGACAACTAAACAGAGCTCTGTTTTCTGCATGACAATCCAACACATCTGCCAACAGAATTAAAAGAGATGAGAGATGAGATGGATGGAAAAAGATTTATCGAAATAAGCAAACACATCAATTATATTACACTTCCACATGAGCAAAATGGAGCACAAATCTGTTGAGGGTCCACAATAGTGACACGATTGTGACATGTGAAACTAATGTTTCCGACAAAAAGTTGATGTTTAAAAACATAAACAGTTTGTATTTTTATACCATATTTTCCATGGAAGGCGCTGGGTGACATGGAGCCCCGTCCAGACGATGATGACGTGTAGCTGCCTGCGGTTGACGTGCTGCTGCCCGAGCCAATAGAATCTGGTCGTGGGAATGCCACACCCCTTTGAAGGCAGGACACCAGAGGATTGGGCGTTTTCAGTACTCCTACAGTTTCTGTTAGAACAACAGTCACACCGGTGAGAAAAAAAACTTTTTTCCTGAGAATTATCCGTATTAAACAAAAGGAATTGAAGGCAGCTGTGTAAAATGATTTTTAGCTGAAGCTGAAGCCAGCCGGTGGATTTGTCAGCGGGCGGAACAAACAAGCAAGCGTTAAGCGCTAATCACACTAAGCTAATGCTCAACAATGGTTTAGCAAATTAGTTTACACAAAAAGCGTACATTTATGAGTCAAGTCGCACCTGACACAGTCTGTGAGTTGAGCCACTGGCACAATCAAAACTACCTGAAGAGATAGAAGAGAGCGACAGAATAGAGATGTTGGGAATTGTTTTGGGCCTAAAGCACAGGCAAGTCTGTGAGATGTCTGCTAAAGATCTGGAAGACATCTGATGTGCAAAAGCATCTGACAAACGCCTTAGAATAGTCAGTTTTACATACATTCTAAATCTTCTAGATGTCTATATGACATCTGACTGGAGACATACCAGAGACGTATTGCAAACATTAAAAAAAATATGTCTTGCAGATGTAATGTCGACATCAATTAAACGACTCCCAGACGAACATGTGCCATCAGGATAATATTTTAAACAAAAATGCTACAGTGACTATATTGTTTTAACGTTTCTATCACGTCAAATAAGGTTGAATCTCATTGGTTCTTAAGTGTCTCTGGATGAAATATACAACCAATCAGACTCAACATTATCGACATGCAGCAATATTTGAATTGACCACATATGGATATGCAACGTATGGAGCTCAGTGAAGTCACTCGGACTTTGTTAATGATGATTATTATTATGTGCTTTTGTGACTTGATCTTATCTAGGCGTGGGAATAACATAACATGTCCAGCCCAGCTTTCTAACCCATTGTACACTCTTAATTTTTTTTATCCTACAGCACATTGAAAGAGACCATGAGTATTGTATTGGAGATTTTTTAAATGTCACTGTTTGGTTGATAAATACCTCTTCCTGTGATGTCACCGTTCATGGCGTGATTGTTATTGGCTGCATTATTGGACTGAATGTCTACACTCGGTTTCCAGCCCATTCCCATAAACACTCGCTCCTGTCTTCTCAACTCTGAAACATGCACATTAATAGATTCAACAAAACACAAATCAACACGGACATATAGTTCATTCGCTTAACATATGACAATACGGATAAACCTTTTTAAATGATCTTTTAAAAGTTTTTTCATCATTTATTCACCCTTATGTGATTTCATGCAGAACACAAAAGCAGATATTTTACAACTTTGGTAAACACACAACACTCAACTTCCTTGGCTTCCATTGTATGAACACAAAACATTCCTCAAAATATCTTCTTTTGTGTTCCACTGAAGAAAGTTTCACATACAGATTGATTTACAAACACATAAGGGCAAATAAAGGATTTCTCTCCGACCTCGGCTCTTCAGCGCTTGTTCCCACAGTATTTGTTCTAGGTCTCTCGTCCAGGCCTCTTTGAGTTCTCGTGTAGTCGCTTGTAGGATGTACGTGTCCTGTGATCGTCTCCTCCTGAACCAGATCTCAAAACACAATCCTCTCTGTCCACATGACTGCGTCATGCCGATCTCACAGGTCTACAGGAAAAAATCAAATGTCTCTTGTGTTTGTCTAATTAATATATATATAAATATTTGATTTTCTTGCAATGAAATAATTCTCACAAAAATTGCAAAGTAAAATAAATGTCATCAAAATTGCATAAAATTGCATTTCATATGAGAGTGCGTCAGATTTACTTGAACAAACATGGACCAGATGCGATAAAAGATGAAGAATTATGTGTACCTTGATAGAGAGTTTGTAAACATACACATCATCCCCACGTTCATTTTTTTTGGTCTTAGTGAAGAGAATGACGTCTTGAAAGAGGAAGACACGCCGGAGAGAGCGTTTCTTGCGGAAAATCACCCAGAATTCATCTTGACGAATCAGCTGGCCCTGTTCATTCAGATTAAGCTGTATTAAAAGATAAAAAAAAGAAATATTTGTTTAAAGGGATAGTTCAAACTAAAATGAAAACTCTTTCGTCTTACATTCACTCATGTCATGTGAAACCTGTATGACTTTCTTTCTCCTGCAGGACACAAACGAAGATATTTTGAAGAATGTTGGTAACCAAACAACACATTTCTCAAAATATCTTCTTTTGTTGTCCACTGAAGAAAGAGTCATATATAGGTTTTAAGGGTGAATTTCACATTATGACTAACATCACAGTCTCTGATGGCGTCCATGGTGAGCAGATCATTTCCGTGTTGCAGCTGAAACCGGACCACGTCTACAGCTGCTTGGATCTCCTGTCTCTCCTCGCTGTGATCGGACACGCAGTCCTCCAAGATCTCCTGAAGCAGGAGACTGTATTTACTGATCCTCTGAACCGGCTTCAGCAGATAGGAGGACAGATCCATACTGTCACCCAACTCCATCTGTTTCCGCTGAGAACGAGAAGATCCAGTAGACTAAATATTGCTTTAAAGATGGACATTTAAACTCTCTTTTGTGCAGAGGACTTCTCACCTTGAAGTATTTGTGATGCTGGATAAGAGTGTCAGACTGAGGTTTGTTCTTGCTGTAAAGAGCATAGAGTCCAAAACTCTCTCTCTGTTTGATCACAAGGTGAAACGACATTCGTGCGATATTCAAGCAGAAGTGGTACGATGAAAATGAAAATCACTGTCTTACGTGGTTGAGGAAACAGCGGCCGACTCTCAGAGGTTCAGCTCGACACGCCTCAAGGTCCTGCTGGAAGTTCTGACTGTGGAATTCGTAGAGTTTCTCTAGGTTACCAAAGATCCGTCCACGCTGTCCGCGCAGGTCCTGAGGGACGTCAGGTCGGGCCAGCAGGGGGAAGTAATGAGTCAGAATATAGCCCAGAGATCGCACGTACTCCACCTCCGTCAGCAGAAGCTCCTCTAGGATGCGGTGCGACTTCCTGACGAACATGACGAACAAATAGTGCGTCTCAGATATTTTTTCAGAGAAAAAGATTCAGAAATCAGACAAATGTCTCTGTTATTAGAGTTTCAGAAGAGGATCGATGTGTCAAACTGTGTCAAACTGAGCTTCAAAAGTCTCAACAATCTACATTCATTTTACACCTCCATACTCTTCATGGATTTCGACAATTTTAGTTTTTATTCCAGTGAAAAAACAACATAAGCAGTTGGCGACAGGAAGTGGGATTTGCTCAACTTTATGCAAATAATAAGCAATGGCGGTTTGAACGCAGCTTTAGTATTTCCAATATTTCCATTTATTATGTACTGTGGTATGTATTTTTCTACTATAGTGATTACATAGTATCACACATGGTACATATATCACCATCAGCACCATCAGTGCATCATTTGACACAGACAGTACTTGTAAGAGTAAGATGAACAAAAAAATCTGCATAAATAAATCATAAATACATAATCATAAAGATAAAATCAAATCTTTATTCCTATGGTAACTCCTTATTTACCCAAACTTTACCTTTGGGACATCAGTGAAAGCTTTTGGACAGAAAATAAAATGGCATACATAAACATTTACACTAGTTCTAAAACACGACTAGTTATACATTAAGGGGCGGTTTCCCAGACAGGGGTTAGCTCAAGCCAGGACTAGGCCTTACTTAAATTAGGATATTTTAAAAACATTACTGGTGTGCATCTCGAGACAAAACAATTGCAGCAATATATTAAATGTTCAACATGAGTTACATTTAACTTCTGTAATGTAAAGTATTTCCACGAGAAGAGGTTTTTCATAGAAAATAATGTCAGGCACAACGTTAGATCTTATTCTTCTGAATTTGAATGGATCATGAAAAGAAAGCTGTGATATTTCTGTTTGATATCATGAATGTGAGTGTTAAGGCTGTGAGAATTATTCTGTATAACTCACATGGTTCGGCTGGGGCTCTCTGAAGTGGACGATGTGTTTTCTCCAAACGGACACACATCTTGAACTCTTTCTGTCTCCTCACAGGGCGTCTCGTTGTGTGAGTCCTGGTACTGCTGCGTGAGCTGCTGCTGATTCTGTGAAAAAGTCGCATCTGTGCTTCGGCGCTCAGCACCGCCAGAACCTTTGCTGCTCTTTTTGTTTCCTGCATGTTGCCATGGAAACCACTGGCAGCCCACCGTCCCCGACCCTGCGATGGGTTTCTGATGTTTGCCTCTCTGAACACAATCTGCAGGATTCTCCTTCGCACTGTGACCGGTTTTGGACACTTTCCTGCTTTTGTGTTCTGACCTGAAGTTGAAGCAGCTGACGGTGCCGTGAATGCTGTCTCTCGCTCGACTCGCCCGGCTCTCTGACCTCTCAAACACCGGCGGGTCACGATCTTGTGCCACCGGTGCATCTGCAGGTAATCCAGGCTCCGCCCTCTCACCTGGCACCATCTCCAGCCAATCGGATTGATGTCCATCAGGCGTGACTGTGAGGGTAGAAAGGTGCTGTGCTTCTAGAAGCATCAGTTTGTCCTCCAGCTGTTGTCTGACCTCCTGATAGTGAATCCAGGCGACGTCCCACACCTGCAGAGCCCTGCGAGTGGACAGACAGCACGCCTGCTCTCTCACATCCTGAAAGTGCTCGGCAGAGAACTCATCTAACCTCTGCAGGTACGTCTGAAGATGAGTCCAGCTCGCTTGATCCGAAGAGCAACAAAATTGTTCTTGCTCCAAAAACCGCCGACAGTCACTGGCCACCGCGGAAGCCTGAAAACATTTATGGCATTAATCCTTTACCTTGCTAATACAATGAGAGTCACAGGAACTTTTTTAAGTCTAAAAACTTAAAATCATGCTTTTTATTATTTTACCATGTTTTGTTGTGTTTGTTTAGATGTGTTTTCTAACTGCCGTTTGATTGATTTTAATTGGAATGTACTATAAAAAAATATGATTTTTAAACAGAGTTATCTCTTCATATATATAAACTCTTTTGTTACTCACACCTATTTATAATAATATCATTTTCAGATTGAAAAAGAGCTATTGTCCATCCCTACCTTAAGCTTGTTTGAAATTAGGTAATTTTACAAATTTACAAGTTTTTATAAATGATTCATTTCATATTTTAAGCAGTTCATGTAATAGGCCACTAGATGACAGCACACTACCATCTTCAGTATCAGTTCAACAGAATTACCATGAAGTCATTTGCTGTCCATCATTCATCCACATGAACACACAAACCTACAGTCATTACTGGCATTACAGGTCATGTGTGAACAGCACTCAATGTTCAAATGCCCGTCTGAGAGTTCAAAAAGTCAAATCTGACACCGTGTTTCAGTTCTGTAATGATGTGACTGTATACATCACCTGTATGATCAAAGTCGTAACATAACAGTGTAAGCACATACAGGTCAAGTTATTTTTTTAAAGACAGAGTCTTATACGAGTAAATAAAATGTATAGGTCGTACCCTCTCGCAGAAGTGACAGACGTAAACCATAGTGCCGAGCTCTTCACAACACAGTTCGGCTCGAGTCAGAAAGTCGTTCAGGCTGGATTTAAAGGTGGACACCATTCTGTGAAACACCTCCGTCTCAGGATAGTTTGGCCCCTTCACGTTCTCTGCGTCTGACACTAACATCATAGCCTGATGCTTACGCTCCTAATATTTAATCACACAATCAGAGAAAATCTGAAATAGCAAAGAATATCCTGTGACAGTCATTGGACGGTGAGAGATGTCAATCATTGTTTAAACGCACATTTGCTTCAGTGAGAAAAGCTTTGAAGCTCTGCAGTGTTTGCTGGATTTTATCGCTGGAGTCATCCACAGTCTCGGCCTGCTGAAGACGCTTCTCTCCTTCTGTGTCGAACCATTCCTTAATCTACAGACAGACAGACGGATAGAGAAAGAGAGACAGAGGAATGTTAAACTTGCTTTTAGATGTTTTTTATTGGTCACTGTGGTGTTGGTGTATATTTCAGGTGTGTGATGGTACCGTGGTGAATCTGCTCTCCATTTCTCGGAGCTGTAACAGGAAGTCCAGGTGTTGCAGACACATGTTGGATTTCCTGGCGAGCACATGCACCTGTTCCTCCATCGCATTATACAGATGAGTGACTGTGTCTATCACCTCACTGCAGGTGAGATATAAAGTAAAATACTACTGATAAATATTACATACACTAAATAATTCAAATTTAATAGAAAAACAAAAACGGTGGACACTGTATTTCAAAATAATTTCAGAAATGTGTTCTATGTTTAATGTAAATACACTTCATGGTCAAATGCAGTCACATGTTCAAAGTGGTATAAGTTTGTGTTATTGCTTAATCATAAAATCGTATGGCGTGTTTGTGTGTGTAGTGACTGACAGAGTGCATTTTATTGTGTGTGTATGTAGTAAATGTCATGACGTGTGTGTGTATGGTTACCAGCTGTACTCGCTGTTTGATGACCTAATATCAGTTTCCCATCTCAGCCTTGCCAGCACGGCCCCGCCTCCCCTTTGCAGGGCAACCAATCGGGTGTCCTCAAGCACATTCTTCATCAGCGCTCTCTGTTCCAGAATGCACTGCTGCACATCCTGATTGACACACACACACAAACACACGGTGGTTTGCTCACTGTCATTATGTAAAGTGCTCTCTGCATCACCTCTGAATGAGGGCAGCAGGTTTTCTTTGATCTCCTCCCATCTGACAGAAGTTAATGTTGGACTGAAGAAGAGCAGATGAAATCAGAGCAATTACCTGCACTGTGTCAATTTTATGAACGCCTTCTAGTTTCTTGATGGCTTCTGTTAGCAGAGCCGACGCGTCCTGCAGGTCTGATACGAACGGATACAGTTTCTGTAAAGCAGAAGCCGTTTATTATTGTACGATTACATTAACACATTTGACAGGTGCTTTTATCCAAAGCGACGTACAATGCATTCAAGTTATATCTTATATTACATTACATGGGAATCGATGGGAATTAAATCCATGACTTTAGTGCGACCTCAGCTGAGCTACAAGAACACTATTCTGATGTTAGAAACATGAAAGTAAACCATTTTATTTTATTACAACACCAAGTGCAGTTAGACAATATGAAGATAGGTCAGAAACATTAATGCAAAGCTCTCGACATGATCACACCTGATGGATTTCTATCCAGTGAGTGTGGTTGTAAGGTAAAGATCCCTGTAGGGCCGCAGACAGTTGATGGACATCCACAAGTCTATAAAGAGCTTTGAGTGAGCTCACAGTTTCCATCTGCACGGGGTTGAGATCACAGTCGGTTTTTGTTGCATTTATTGAAATATTTAGGTCACATTTATTTTAGTAGAAGAACAAACTAGTTCTGACCGTCACAGGAGGTCTTTTCTCGTGGATGTGGCCGCTGTCTTTATTAACCAGAAGTAGAACCCAATGCACAGCGTGAGGATTGATCTCCTGTGAACAAGAATTCAAACACACAAATGAGTTAACACAACAGGAAAAAAAGGTTCAGGGTGTGCACATACAGGAAATGTGTTTGTACTCACCTGGACCATCAGCAGAGTTTTGATCAACTCGGGGTGAAGCGGTGTCGTCCGTGCATCAAACACTATCGTCATGCCATCATCTTTCATCTCTTTCCTAAAAAAATATACAATGTAACAGTGTGTCGCTGTCAGGAATAAATATCTTTAAAATCACTACTTTTCAGGAAATAGAAGAAGTAATGTAGTGGTAAATATTTCAAGGTCCACAACAATTTTTAATACATTTCATTGCAAATGCTTTCAAAATAGATTAACATGAAGGGTGAGCATTAGCATGTTGGTTTAGTAATATTTAGTCATATTGATAATTGTATTATTCCTGATCAGTGTTGGGTGAACTAGTTACTAAGTAATTAATTACGGCAATTTAATTACTTTCCCTTGAAAAAGTAAAGTAAGGGATTACTCTTATCTTTCCTGTAATTAAATTACCGTTACTTATGATGTAATTGAACTAAATACTGTGCAATATATTAAATAATGGAAATGACATCAACATTATAAGTCTAACTTTTAAATGTATGCTTTATGTATCCTTCTCACACTTGTAATACTTGGTCAGTTAATAAGAATAATTTCTGCAGTTATTTATTTGAATTAATTAAATTATCTGTTTCATGTCTATCCTCGTTGAATCTATTCTAATCAAGGTTGATGTAGGATAAAGAAAGTTATAGTAAGAAGTAATGAAATACTTTTTAGAGAGAGTCATTTGTACAGAAATTTAATAACACTATTGAATATGTCATTAGTAACTAGCGAATATTACTTTTTCAGAATAACTTACCCAACACCGTTCCTGATCGATTCACATTGAACGTTTTGGACATTTGACATGATATAAGTGGATCTATCACAGACAGTAGATTGTTTGGATGAGGTGTGTTGTACCTGCTGATGATGTGGAGGTACAGTAATAGTCTACAGAACTCCTGACTTGAGATCAGTGCAGAACTCCAGACCTGATGATCTCCTTTTATCTCCAAAACGGCTCTGCCTGATCGGTCATGGCCGCCTAGTCAACAGATTACATGTAAGATCATGACTCGGGTCGGTACTTGAATACTGTTTATTGCTTTCCTTAATACTGTCTGTAGTCAGAGATCATTTGTAACAATGTATCAATAGAATCCTTTTGGTGTTATTGTTCTTGGAGTTGCTTAAAATTAATTAATTGGTCAACATTCCAGTTAACCAATCAGATTTAAGGTTCACAGTTAATGTGTGTTTGTTAGACTCTCTCGCCTGGCAAAATCAGTTTGAGCAAGTTTTACTGATCATTAGAACAAAATGTTTTACCTGTAAGACAGGCCATTCCTAAGTAAAGGAGAGCGTCAGCTTTAAGTGGAGATGGTGTGTCTGTGGATGCTGGTCCTGAACTCTCCAGGTTCTTGTGCATGTTATTCTGCGCCGAGATGTTGGAGATCTGTGATCCAAGATAGGGGGACTTTTCTGAGTCCTTATGATCATCTACAAACAGGCATAGATGTTAAAAACCTCAAATATATCTAATACGTTCGATCCTGTAAAGCTTTAAACGTCTTGCAAACCTTGCTTCAGCAGTCGTCTCCTGTTCACTTTTGGAGACACGAGTCCAAACGTCATGGCTTTCCTCCCCGGCACCACATGAAGCTGTGGAATCCTTTCCAAGTAGCTGTTTCTGTCCACATCATTTGTTTGTCCTTGAATAACGATGTGACATTTCTCAGACGTCCCGAACACAGGTGGAGGAAAACTGACCGTTTCTTCACCCTTAGCTTGAGGAAGATCATTAGTCCATTCTCTGCTGGAGAAATGACTGGTGTTGCTCTGCTGGCACATTTCTGACGTGCGGCATGGTGCTGGAGCTTCCCAGGCAGGTTTCTGAAGGTTTCTCTGGTCGGTCAGAGGTTCATATGAAAGTTCTGGTCCTCTCTGGGAGTTGATGGGTTTCTCTTGTGCCTCCGTGTAGGACTTTCTATACCGACATTCTTGGACTTTGGTTCCTTTTCCGTGTTTCCTCTGCATGCAGGGTGTACAGGGGTCTTCCGCGAATCTCACGGTCCGTACGCACGCCATCCGGTCACCCCCAGAACCTGCTCGGTTTGATCTTAGCAGAGGAGTGAGAGGTTGAGACCATGTCCCTTGGGTTTCTATGGAAAGATCATCACGATTGCCAACAAAACGGCTGCTACTTCTGCTGTCCCACGTGTTTGGAGACACCCAACCCACCGGTCTCAACCCGGACTGAGCTGGATCCATTTCACCGTCTCTGCTGCTGTCCACCAGTCGTAAGGAGACGGCTATTCCATCCTTCGCGGGCCGAATCCTAGTCTCGACGGAGTAAGTAAAAGTGCTAGCGGACGGACCCTGCGGGCACCGCAAACTCAAATCCGTTTGGTTTGAAGGACCAGCAGAGGCCATGCTCCAAGCCGTCTCCTCAAATTCAGGGTTAGCCACCTCCTCCCAAGGAACCTTCACTACACCCCGCTGGGTTTTGAGAACGCAACGAGCGAGAGGTGTTCCATGTCTCCTGGCGTTGAGCTCTTTAAGCCAGTTCTCTGTAAAGATGCTTCTGTACGAGGTCTCGTGTATGGGGGTCTCCTCTAGTTCATAGTCCTGCTCATCCAGGAGGCTTTGGATCACGATACGAGCCGCCTGGTTCCCAAAAGCCACAACCTGCAGGTAGAAATCTCCCGGTCTGAGCAACAAATGGTTGATGGGAGCAAGATGGATCACGACATGCTCGTGTAAACACAATGGCCAGCCGACACAGCGGAAAACCCTCTTAGAATATGGAGCCTGTTCGGGAAAAACATCCACAAATCAAACAAAAAAAACAATATGTGTCAATACATTTATCTCAGATAATTGACAGATTTAAAGATACAAAGTTAAATAAGATAAAAGCCTTTCAATTAAATTGCTGCTGTCTTCTGAAACCTTGTTTCTCCATATTTTATTAGTCATTTTTTTCCATAAATCATTATTATTACTCACCCGTCATGCTAGGTTTTGCAAATATCTAACCAATCAAAAGCGTTAAAAAGTGCTTGTCAACTTTGTCAACACAGTATTTAATCGTTTTAAAAGCACATTGTTTTTTCATTTCCTGAAAACTGAGAATTTGGACATCTGAGGCTTTGCAAGGACAGCGGCGATCTGCAAACAAGTAAATAAAGCTATAAACCTTTAACGGCTCATTAACTAAATATTGATGTAAAGACATCCCATAATGACAGTGTCAGAGCTCCTAAAGAACATCTGAGCAGATGAACATCTTAAGAAGGACTACTCGAGTCCTCCTTCATTGACCTTAGATACTTCAGTCCAGAGAACAGCTTTAGGAAGTTCTCTCTTAAAGTCGGGATTTCATTGTTCCTAAATTTAATTTTATGATAAAATTTATATTTATTTTTCTGTAACAGATTTTATAGAAAATGTATTCATTTAGAAAATTGAAAATTCTGTCATCATTTACTCATGCTCATGTAATTTCATACCTTTATAAATGACTTTGTTCCGATGAACACAGATAAAGATATTTGGAAGAATGTCATGTTCAGTTCCGGGACATCATTTACTACCATAGTAGGAAGAATTAAGTGGTAGCCAAAGGTGCCCCAGAACTCTTTGTTTCCCTAAATGCTGAAGTAAAAATGTTATTGTTTTTCTCCTACTATGGTAGTGGATGTTCCAGAACTCAAAATGAAAACACACTAAAACATTCTTACAAATATATTTCTCTGTGTTCAGTGGAGCTGTTTGTACAAAAATGGTACTGAATATTGTGCATGTGATTAGGAAATAAAATAAATATATTTTTTACATTTTGTTTGTTGTATTGATATACCTCTAAACCTTGCAAATACTGCACATACTGTACAAGGAATGTGAGTTTTAAATTATTATACAATAATAAAATATTTATTATACAATACATATATTTTTATCATATTTAAGGTCAGAACTCTTGTAACAGATAGCTAATATTTTGGGTCTATAATGTGAGAGATTGAGACTGATTTGTAGTGTGTGTTTTGATTTGTCATGTTTCTTCTCACACTCACACAGGCCGCCTGCTGTACGGCCTCCAGCAGATGTCTGGCAGGGATCAGGAAGTCAGTGAGACACTGGAGGGCGTCGCCGTGGTAACGACCATCAATGACCTGGAAGAGCTGGTCGAGGACAGTGGGGGCCGTGACCTCAAACGGTGAGTACAGGACACGCAGACAGCTCTGAATGGAAACGTCCAATGAGTCTGGATTCCGATCAAACACACAAATAAAACACCATTAACAGTGTTTGTGTGTGTTTGTGTGTGAAACTCCATGAAATCTCTTGAGATGAGAAAAAGTAACATCTGAGTAATAATATTCTCCCCTGACATGCTTTCACGTGGTTCAAAACTATCCTGAATTAGGATCATTTTAGCTTTAGAAAACATTTGACTTGATGTCTATGAAATAAGAGCTTGAGCCTGAGATACAAGCATTTTAGCATCCTGGTCGATACATACAAAATACCTTAAAAGTCATCCTGTATATAATATCTATATTATGTTTGAAGTAAATAATCTACAGTATACCCAGCGTTCAGAATTCAAACAGAATTCGAAAGCAAAACATAGCATTCAAAACAAACTCGACAGGAAAACAACAACAAAGAGGCGGTGTGCCATTGTGTTTAGCAGGTGATTGTGAAACTGACAAGGGTCTTACACACACTGAAAAACACTGAAAACTGTGAGCAAATTGAAATGGGTTTGGAAGTCATGAAATTATTTAGCCAAATAAACTAAGAGAGGTTAAATAATACAGGAAACATGACTGCGCCCAGAGATGAATAAACCTGAAAACATCGTGATTCATAACAACACACCTGATATTCTGATATAACAACCAAATCCAGATCAGCAAAATAAAATCACAAATAATCGCTCGTCTGCTAGATATCCAGTTCAAAATAAAATACCATATTCAACAAGGTTAAAAGTGCACTGAAAAAAAGAACCTGTAGATTTTACTTGATAAAATCCTCATAACAATTTACACTCATTTTTTTTAAGTAAAATTTGATATAATTTAAGTACAACCTACCAAACATCATTAAGTAAATTCTATTTATTAAAAGCATATATTTTGTTAAAACTTCTGAACAACAGTAAGCACTTAAAAAAAAACTCTCCTTAATCTCAAAGATAAATGAACAAAAAAACACGAACAAGCCTGTCTTTTTACTGAAAAACACATAAAATGACAACGGATCTTGAAATTAATCTCCATATGCAGTAAAATACAACTGCCAAGGTAATTATATCTACGAAAATAATTAATGTAGTCTCGACACAAAAGAAATAAGTAAACTTAATTTAACCAATTAAAATGAGTTTCACATAATAAAATTGAGTTAGAGTTACTTAACAATTTCTTCAAATAAAACTACTTAGAAGTTAATTAAAATCTTAACAATCAAGATGAATAGATTTTATTCCCAAGATTTTTACGTTATTTTAACTTTTTTTTTTTTAAACAGGAACATAATTATATCACGTTTATTTTGATCATTTATTTTCATAAAATCTAATAAGGAACATAATTATTTTTTCAGTGTCAAGTATTATTAACCAGCATAAACTATCAACCCTGGCGCTACAGGAATGAGAGGTAATCAGTCAAACCCTTCAAAATGACAGATGAGCTCTCCTGAACACACAAATAAAACAGTAGCAGGCAGACAGACAGACAGACAACTGGTCTTGAGACGCTCTGTGGGGATCTGAGGGGGTTTCAGATTTAAAGAGTTCTTCTCTGACCTTCAGACTCAGACCGTCTCATTGAGTCTCATCTGGATTTAGCTGTTCAACGAGGGTCTGGTTAATGGACATTCTTTATGTCCGGTGGGCTTCAGCACACACTCACACACACAGACCTCAATTCACAGGGTTTTACATTTAAAGACAAGTTAGAGATAGCACAGGACACTCACTTCAGTTCTGCATTTGTTTTACAATACAGTTGTTTGTCTTGTTTTGAAGCTCATAAACGGTCAAACCCACATTCTATTTCAAAGATGATCGAAACTGAAACGGAACTAAAATGTTTTATAAAAAGTACTAGATTCTCCAGGACTGAAGAACAAAACTTCAATCGTCAGGTCAACGTTTGACCGTTTCAAGTCTGCAGAGATTAACAGAAACTCCAGCCGTGGTTTGACATGTTCAGTCTGTGATATCAGATCCTCTGCTTTCAGTCTGTGTATTTCTGACCGATGTTCATACTGTATATATCCTGCTGAAATACACGAACAGTGATCTCTAAATGACCTCTGACCCCAACAACCATCCATCAAATCACATGACTACCTGTAAAGTGTGTGTGTCCAGTTTCTCTCTCTCAACGCAGGTTTACAACACATTGTATTTATATATTTTTATATGCTCTCGCCAAACCTAAAACCAAACTCTGCATTTTTACATGTATAAAATATTTAGAGTTTAGTCAATTTACGTGGGTCTGTGTATATGTTAGTGTTCTTTTGATCAAATTCACAATATTTTCCAAAAAGCACTTTGAAGTATGTGTTTGTAAAGCAGAAAATCTAACACACAGACACACATGAGATGTGTATGATTTTAATCTTCGTATTATTTGGCATAGCGTCTAAGATCTTGTCCTGTGAACATTATGAGGAAATCACTGTTTCCTTTGTTTGTTACTATAAAACACAATGTTAACCGTCTGAGGGATGTGTCTAGATCACATTATAAAACGTTGAGTTCAGTCACATTTCTAAAGCACATTAAAACATTCATTTTTAAACCTTTCGGTTCGTTGATCTCATGTATGACAGTCAGGTCAGATGACATCAAAATGAACTTGTTCACTGATCTATTGCCAATCACATATGTACAGTACTGTCTGTTTCTTAAAACCACACACAGGCATAAATTACGTAAATTCAACGTAAAAATTGTGGTTCGTCTCAATTTATTATCATTACCAGCATTAAACAAGAACAAGAGTTACGGTACCATTTTAGCCACGGCACAACAGTTCTTCTGTCAAACGTCAATGTCATGCTGAAGTCCATTCCACAAGAACGTCTGACTGAAAATAATCCGTCCATTCTGTCCAACTCAAAATCACAGGATTCCTCTATCTGTCATTTTCTGTCTGTCTGTTTCGAAGCATGTCTGCTCTGACTTTGAAAGAGGGCTGTCCACTGACGACAAACCAGTTTATATAGAGAAAGAGAGAGAGAGAGAGAGAGAGAGAGAGAGAGAGAGAGAGAGAAAGAGAGATTGACTCCTATAGTAGGAAAAATTACTTATTTTTCATGTTTTGTTGAACACAAGAAGAATGTAGGATAGCAAACAATTCTGGGGCACTTTTGACTTACATTGTTTTTTTCCTACTATGGTAGTCAATGGGTGTTGAGATCTGTTTGCTTATAAGCATTATTCCAAATATCTTTCTCTGTGATCATCAGACCAAAGAAATGTATACACATTTGTAAAAACTTGAAGGTTGGTAGATTAAATGAATTTTAATTTTTGGTGAAGTATTCAAGTTTTCAAGTATGCCTTTAAGTAAAAGGGGTTGCTTTCGATTTTATCTTGAGATTTTACAAACTATGACACCAACTTTTAAATTCACTTATAAAAACAAAACTAAACTAAACATTTTCAGTACCTCCAACCGAAACACTGATGGAAGGAATCGATATTTAATGTTTAAATCTCTAAAGAAACTACTTGCTCTAAAATAAAACTAAAACTAAACTACCGATAAATGGTTATTATAATAATTATGAGGAAGTCTAAAATTCAGAGCGAGTGAACAATCTGTATGTCAAAAGAAACATAAAAAACCTTATTAAGTCACTGCAAGCGTTCAAAGGGTTTACAAGTACAGAACAAATGGCCGATCTCTCTGATAACAGCTGAACAGAGACTGCCATATACTGTAGACTAAACCACACGAGATGACCACAGAGATACATCACAACCACATTACATCACTGACAAATTCACAGTAAATACAAGCCGCTTAACCTTTATATCAACTTCCTCTACAGCAACAAGAAAAGATCAGAGATGTAGAGTCAACCAAAAGCCACACGTATGCTGCCGAAAAGGCCTTGGATTTTAACTCAAGACGATTGCGGTGAAATTTCTCTACGTGCAGAGTAAGAGACTGCTGATCTCCAGAGAGTCATTAGATAAATAGCAGTCAAAGATAGCAGCTATTAACTGGGCCGGGCTCGCACTCACTGTGTATTAAACTGATACACAGAGTTTAGACTGTTTAAACACACACAGACAACAGGAAACAAATGGAAACGCTTGTTTGCATTCTTTTCTAATTGAATACCAATGAACAATGATATTTCCAGAATAACAGCTTAAATTGAATAGATCAGCAGTTTCTTGTGTTAAAGACATGACATGAGGAAAAATCACAGATGATGTTTCTTTGATATCTCAATTATTTCTCTTTGACACCAGTGAGATTAAGAGCATTGCCTTAACAACGCAAAGTTGTGGGTTTGACATTCACATATGAATAAATGTATAGGATAATGCAATGTAAGTCGCTTTGGATAAAAGCGTCTGCCAAATGCATAAACGGAAATAGAAACGTCACAACTGCAACTCAGATATATTTCCTGGGAGAAAGAGTCAGAAATCTCACAAATGTCTCTGTCATTAGTTTGAGAAGAGATGTCAACAATGTGTCTAACTGAACTGAGATTTGTCAAGTCTGCTATCTAAAGTCAATATTTTTGAAGATCTCAATATGAATTTAAACGTTTCTCCTCAAATGTACACTCAAAAAACTGATATGTTGATGAGATGTCTCTCTAGTAATGGCAAGGGAAGGAAAGTATGCTTTGTAATTCTACAATCATTTATCCCCCAAGCACAGATGATGCCACTTGTCAAACCAGTGGAACCTCAGACCTCCTTTCCTCTATTCATATTCTTGACTGCTTCCCCCTCAATTCAACTGTGCTGAAATAGTGGGATTATAACAACTAGTCCTATTAAGAGAAAACAAAAACTTAATTAACCTTTTTATGTTAACAGGTTCCACATAACTGGATTAAGTTGAATTTTTGTAAAATTATCTATTTCAGTAAATTTAAGAGACTTACATCAATTTAATGCAATGTTGTTTGGTTGAATCAGATTAAGAGTGTTGTTTTTGTTTTAAATCATTAACTTGATGTAATTCAAGTATGCTAACATGCATATTTTACATAAAACCAATTTAAAATACCCAATTTTATTGATAAGGTAACGTAATGAAGGCAATCAAGAACTGCTTTGTATACATTTTAACATTAATCAGACTTTACTTATTTTGTCTTCAATATGAAGATATTGTATTTAGAGAACTCAACAGCAATTCACATTTAGAAATGTAACGGCCCAATAGCTAAACAAAGGCAACGCTTTTCTGAACAATGTTAACCACAAAACTCAAAAATATAACAAACTCTTCAAAACCTTAAAGATAAATTAACATTAAACACCAACAAATGTTTCTTCTTACTGAAAAATGCATAAAATAACACTTAGTTAGAAAATATCTCTCAAGATGCAGTTTCCTCTAAGCATGCTGGGAAATATTAGTCCTCTGCCCAATTGATAAACTATTTTATAACAAATAACTCCTTTATGTTGTCCCAACATGACTGCATTCAGTTAAATTATAAAAAATCATGTTGTGACCAAATTTTCCAAAAGTTGTGTTGATTTAACTTAAGTATGTTGAGTAAATTGGACAAGCAGCAAAACCCAGATGATTTGACCTCTACAATCTACATTAATTTTACAGTCTTATTTGATTCTGTTTTATTTCTCCTGAGCAGTTTTAGGAGAAATATCTGAGACTGAGTTAATACTTAAATAAAACCCAGCTGAAAACTCCATCAAATCTGAGCATGAGCATTTTGTAAAAAGAAATTGTTACTGTGATGGTTATTATTTTTGTCAACAGCAAGAGAGCAGCACATTAAAAACTGATCACGGCTAACACATTTCTAAACACATACATGACCTTACCAGAGAAAACACAATGACTCACACGCTCGCCCTCTCTTGCCCTCTCTTGCCCTCTCTCGCCCTCTCTCTCTCTCTCTCTCTCTCTCTCTATACACTATCACAGACGCCTCAGGGGATGCAGAAATTAGATTTCTATGGCCTGAGGTGGCTTGTCAGGTGGGTTTAGCAGCGCTGAGATGTCCTTGGCCTTACAACAAATTCACTTTATGTAACAACTTAAGGAGAAATGACAACAGCACTGAACTGAAGTAAACTGAGCAGTCTAAACGTCACATTCGTTCAAACTCATCCATTACAGTGAAGTATCACAGTTCATCCCAAAACCTCCTTCTGTTCTTTGCAGACAAACTGTCATTCAAAGCTTCATCTCTATCCAACCAGAACTTTTAAATAAAGTAACAAAAATGACGAAACTGTCTGAAATTTCTTAAAATTTGCATTTAGAAGATTTTTCTGAAGGGTTGAACTCAAAGCAGCTGAATTTAGAAAGGCTTGAGAATGACAATTATAGACAACCGTGCCACTTTCTGATTCGGATGGATGATTTGCCTCGGTCACGTTTGGTTGTGGTTTTAGGTTAAATGAGACGTTGACTGTCAGACAGCTTCAGTCAATCCACAGGTGCAGTCTAGCATTTACAACCGTCTGAATGAGATGTGAGTGTGATTCCTGCCGTTATCTGTGAAATCCTAATCCTCAGGGATGTTAATATAACACACAGTAATGTAACTCGCGGAGGGAATGTAACAGTTGTACATCTGGCTCCCGTAGCACTGATCGGTTTGCGCTCAGTAAATATACCCGCAGAAAGACGAGAGCTATTTTAAATCAGTGGTGAGAAGTCCGGAACACATCTATCAGAGAACACCTCAGCTGTTTAACGTGAAGAAATGTGCCTCATACCGCTCAGGTTTGATGGCTTTTGACCCTTTGCCAACTGGTCAGAATGGGAAAGCAGCTGGCCAACACACTAAACCGGATCAACATCAGCCTGGTCTGCCTAGAAGACCAGCGAAACCACCTTAAACCAGCAGACCACCTTGGTCAGTCATTTAATTATGACTGAAATAAATTCTCAAACTGCATGTATGGGCCTTTACTTTCTAAATCCTACTTGAGAAATGATTGACTTTTATTCCTTACATCACTCCAGTAAATTCACTATGGTATATTGGCCATATAGTCACTGATAGGTCAAGGTTTGGGTGTGGCAGTACAGCTGCGTACACAACAACAAACAGCTGAGCCACTCACAGAGACTGCTGAACACAAGAAACACACACAGTCACAGAGAGAGAGAGAGAGAGAGAGAGAGAGAGAGAGAGAGAGAGAGAGAGAGAGAGAGAAAGAGAGAGAGATTGAGAGTTAGAGAGAGAGAGAGAGAGAGAGAGAGAGATACCTGTCAAATTAAAATGAGATACAGAAATATTATTTTTGTTTTTTTAATAATCCATCTTTCAATAAAATGATTTTGGTCTCTTCTATATCATCTAGCATCTTCTTTTAAAAAAAACTGCACATTTCCTTTCTCAAAAAAACAGCTTGAGTTTCTTAAAATAAAAACATCAGACTCTCCAGCAACCGACCGCAGCAGAACACCTCAACACGGGGTGAAAACAGCAGCGTAACACCAGCAGGATCATACGGAATAATGTATGAGTATTTAAAACATTTGAATCCAGAACATTAGAAAGACACCAAACATCTGAACTTCAGCAGAAAGTGCAAAAGCAGAATCACCAGTTTACAAGCCAACCATCTCAAGGGACAGATTTGACTTTTATCTTTTATGCACTTACTGTTAAATATAAAAGAATGTGCAAGTCACTTTTAAAAATGGACAGAGTTTGTTAATGAAATAACAGTGTATGTTAAATGAGATATGAATGTGACTGAAATACGCTAGTTTCATATCAAAAACGATTTGAGCTACGTATATACCGTTTCTTATAGGGTTTAAATGGTTGTTTCATAAGGTTCTTTGGATCTGTACGATGAATAAAGAAATAGAAGGAAAGAGGTAGACGGACCTTGCTCACAAGAAAAGAGAAAAGGCAAGTGATCAATCTCCATTATCCCAGACAGACTCTCTCTCGCTCTCTCTCTCTGAGAAGTGATGAGGCTCTGAGGACACATTAGTGTGTAATGTACCTTCACTGTGTCATAAACAAACAAGTCACTTCACAGCCAAACACACACAGAGTGCATTTCCTGTATTGACAACAGCAAACTCCTTCCTTTCGTAATGAAGCCGCAGACCAGCAGAATCACTGTTGCGTTAAGGGTCAGCAGTTCTGTCTGCACTTTTCAGAAATGAGACACATGTTAGAGGAATAAAGCTTTTTAAAAATAAAAGTTCGGATTTGAACTCTAAACTGATGTGAAAGACCTTTAGTTTACTGTAACAGCCAGAATGTTTAAAGCTCCATAACTGACCAAGAATAATAAATGAAATTCCACTAACTACAGGTACGATCAGAATATCACACCAGAAAGGACTGAAAAGATTTAGCACTCCATAAACAGGCGAGGTACTGAACTAATACAACTCCAATAAATAAAGCACAAACCTCTGAAATACATGCTTTACATGACCGGGAACAAACCCAACTAAAGTTTATAGTTGATGTTTCTTACCACCTGCCCTGTTCATGTCACCACGCATCTATTTTTGACCCTAAACTACAGGACACTGTAACTGCCCCGATACCTCCTGTCAGGACCTCCAAATGACTGAAACAAATATTTGTGTGGTCAAATACTGTACTACATGTGAGATATCATCACAGATTAATTTATCTTCCCCATAAGGTGTTCCCAGTCATAATAGTTTACTTAGCCTCATAAGATTTACACTCTTAGCGTTTTCTCAAAAGCCTTCTTTAACGGTCAAACATGAATGTTCCCCTGCATTACCAAACTGAAAAAATATAATAAAATAGTTAATTTAAGTAGTGTACATCTTTAAAAAAAACTGTTAACAGTTAGAAAACGTTACTTATCGTGACATTTATATTAACTACTGATGATACGCATACATGTCACGCGTAACCGAACACTCCAGATTATTTTTACGCACATTACGCGCGAGTAATTTAAGACTCATTAATCTCTGAAAACAATCGCGATACACAAGTACAAAGAAGAGAATCTGCCAAACACATAAGACACTTCGAAATACGCAAAAAATGAACGAGAGACGACAAAAGTTGTAATTCCCTTTGTTGGAAACACAATGTTTCCTTTATTTAAGATCCACTTCAAAATAATCTAGGTTTATCCACGAAAGCTTTAACCCAAAAGTCCAATAACATTTTAAAGTAATACGACAAAATTTAGAGAAAAACTACAGCGATCACGAAGAAATATAAACATAATATTTAAGATATTATCACATGAGCTCGTCCTACCTGATCCGCTCCTCAAAGTCTCTAAATTGACTCTGCGTGTGCGTGTCTTTATCTCGGGTGGGAGAGACAGAGAGTGAGAACGTGAAAGCAAATTTAATGACTGTCTGCATTCACAATCAATAACCACCCGGATGACAGCACCTGCTGAACGGATCTGTGCCGCAATGCCAAAGCGTCGCCATACAGACACCGGCACTCCAGCAATCCCACCCGAGTCCCACCGTCCATCAGTGTCCAAAAATAACTCCAGCGGAAATTCTGATGTGGTCTTCAGGAAAACAGCACAGGGGTCACGACTGTAGGCTTCACACCAAAAATTCTCTCAATTTGAAAAAAGTGACGTGATTCCAGATCTATCCCCAATATCTGCAGACTATATGCATACGCTTTCAGATCAAAGCCATTCAGATATAGATCTGAAAAATATTGAATATTTCAAACGATTATAAAAATATATTTTTTTATTATTTTACAATTCTCTATATAATCATATAATATATATATTATAATAATATTACTTTTTTAATTAGCTCCTAATGTACCATATTGGCCTAAGTAATATACAGGTGTCATTATTAAATGAATTGATCAAATACAAATTCAGTAGGATGCGCATATAATAGTGTATGCCTATTTATCTCAAGGACTTTCATACCAGGAATGCCATTTGTCAATTATACCCCAATTTTGTGTGGACCTATTGACATCTCAGTGAACGCAGGCCTCAATTCTGTCGAACAACATCACAAACAAACATCATAACTGTCTGTCCCTTGTTTGGGAGTCATGTTATTCTGACTAACAGTCTCTTCCGCTCCACATACTTGTAATAATAATAGCGAAAGGATAATTCAAGACCTTTCCGTGGGAAAGTTCTTAAGCAAGCCGGATATTTAGATTTGTTTACAACACAAACGATTTATTCTTTTGCATTTATTTTGACCAGGATTAGTCCTTCAGCTATGCTCTGTGTCCCTTATATATGGTACTTCCGATCTCAGTGGGGTTTTGGAAATGTTAAATGTGATTGAAATAATAAGACCAGCATACTTTTCACTTGTGAAGGGAGTCACTCATTTCTGCTGCAATACATGACATATACCAGTAGGTCGCACTGTGACGTCAGACTCTTCTTTCCCAGTGAAAACATATCAGTGATGGGGATTTGAGTTTGCTTTTACTGAACATGTAATGCTTCCCATAAATGCTTCATACTACACAAGAGGCCTTACGGGACATGCCTAATATGTAAAAATGATAATTGTTAAAAAAAAAAATTATTCAACTTCCACACAAGCAGCATGACATTTATTCAGAAAAACAGAAATGTAGATTCTGACTGTTAGAATCATTTAAGAAATTTAAGGTAGATGCTTAGTTTAGAGTGCTATATTGAGGGCTGTGTTGAAAAAAAAAAAAAAAAAAAAAAAAAGCACGTCACGGGAAAATAGTGTGGATAAAAGCTATTTTTACTTCATTCGCAGTTAAAACATTATTTTTAACTGCCAATGTTTGCAGCCATAACAGTGTCTGAATCGTGATGCCCAGTGAAAGAGCATTCATGGTTTTGCTGTTTTTATTCCGATTTTATTCATTCACACTGGTTCGCCTTTACAGTTGCTAATGTTTAACAAATCCACATCCTGATTTAACTAACCACCATTGGATTAGCGCTTTTCTTATAACACTGTGGATTTACCATAGAGAGCACTGGGATGTTTAACAGGTGATCTTACCCGTCAACCGCGCATGCTCGGATATAATTAACAACCGATGGTTGTATGGAATGCCTATCATTTGGAACAACTGAAGGCATTCTTATTTAATTTATAGACATAAGACAGTTAAAGCTATTCATATTTTTCGACTTTACAACTTTGTGATATCATTTCATTGACATTGTGAAGCCAGGTTACACGATGGTGCTTAGATGTTAGTTTGGCCCATTTTAGCAACAGAAGATTGGGTTAGTTTTGTTACTCGTCTTTCCTAACCATTAGAAACTTGTCATTCTCGTTCCACGCGCTTTACTCCTAAAATGAGGGAGATGTGTCCGTGGGAGAAATCTAGTGGATTTAAAAAAAAAGTCGTGAAAGGAAGGTTTGTAGACGTGTAAATGATTTGATCCCCTTTAATGATCAACATGCAGCCCATATAAATAAACAGACAGACAGGTAGACGCCCTTCTAGCGATACGTCAACGGCGCCGCCATATTGGAACAGGCAAGGATTCCCTATAAACACATACATTAGTACAGAGGAGCTGCGGTTTTTAAGGTAAAAGCACACAGCACAGTGATGTTTACATTTATCAACCAATCCTATTGTGTTACGATGGAGTACAGAATTACTTTTAATCTCGATTCTAAAATCTTACATATATCTGAGATTATCAAAGACATTAAGGAAGTTTAACTGTCCCCTTTCACCTTGATGGTGAACCTTAGGTAAATTTAAACCTTGTTGCTGATCGTGTGCGATTTTATTTATTTTAAAGAAAATGACAAAATCTAGTTGTGGTTTGTTTGTTGACTTGGGTTTGTTTGTTCTGTTTGTACAGTAAATCCTACTTTAAGATACCCTATAAACTAGACAGTTTGAAAAATTAACATTACAGCAAATTACAGTTTATTAACAGACAGTGCAGACATATTATGTTCAAATACCAGATAAAATTGCACCCATAAACCCCGGTAATCTGTTCAAAGCCTCGAGAGACTCGTCAGAAAAAGTGTCAAGCTGTCCTACTTCGAAATTGAATGTCTTCCATCCAGTTATACAGACTTGAGACAGACAAGGCTGTTTTTAACCCACCTGTCAAATACATTTGGTGACTTCATTGTGTGAGGTTGAATTACAGAAAGGTGACATTTGCAGAATTGTTATATGCTATTTGTGTTCGGATTGTATTTAGTAGAGCGTGATGAGTTTATGCCAGTTTTCTCGCACCCATCTGTGTGTGTGATAGCTGATGTCTGGATTATGTTACTGATGGCGTGTACGTGTGTGTGAGAGCTGGCACACTGCATGCACACATGCACAAGAGCCAAGTCCACTGGGAAGCTGCTCTACTTCTGGTATGTGGGTACATGGCCAGTTGAACTCACTGAGAGCTGTTCAGACCTTTGTTGAATTGAGTTTTTTCTGTGAATGTTGTTGCTGTGTAAATGATACACTAACAAGACATTTAAACATGTAAAATTCATGTGCACGTAAGATACTATTTGAAGGTCACATAAATTGACATTCAGTGCAGGGAGTTTATTAGGCTGTTTTTAAAACCATAATTAGTGTGGATATGATGCACATTCAGTATTTAAAGTCAAAAAGTTTTTCTTTTGGAATGCATGTTGATATGTGAATTGCAGTAGAAATGATTCCCTAACTAGTTACTGCAACCATCAGTGACATGTTTAGATGAATATTAATACTAGTCAAACTCGCCCAACAGCATCTGTGGCCATGTAAATCGTTACCGAAGGAAATAATTTAGCCTTGAACAATCAAAAAGCATTTAAAATAATTTACTTACAATGTACGGGGCAATATATTAAATAAACATTATGTAAACGTAACCTTTTTTGGCCACAAAACGCATACAGTAAATTATATAACATCAGAGGTTTAACAAAAGTATGCACCGCCTTGCTCGTAGACTTCTTTTTGTGAGTGCATCATTGTTAATGTGATTTTCTGTGTTTTAATAAACTGAAATGAATGTCTGGGGTCATCAATAATATAATAGTAAAAAGAATAATAATGCTGTTGTAAGATTTAAGATGTACCTATATTTTGTAGTTCAGTACTTTGTGTCATTTGTAAATTTGACCAATCCATCACTGATGAGGAGGGTCCATTTTGGTTAGGATGCTGAGTGACTATGAAGTACACAATAAGCCGGGTCACATAGATTTTTCATTAATTTAAACTTAAACCCAATGTTAGATGTGAGAAACTGACCTGAATCCCAACTCTTTGTCAGGTTACATTGGGTTCAGTCTCAGTTAGCAGAGCTCTGGGAGCCCATCAGAACCCTAGTGTGCTTGAAAATGGGTTATCTTCAGAGAACAACTCATGGCCAGATTCATTGATTCAGAAGCAGACTTATAAAAGGTTCATTTAGATACTCCCACAACGCTATTTATATCACCTAGCGTTTAGTGGTCTGGGTAAATAACACTGATGGATAAATGGACTCTAATGTAGCTCGTTCACCTGCGTACGGCAGATTTATCCTGCTTACTGCTGAAGATCAGACCGTACGCGCCGCGGCTTCTAAATGTCATTTCATTCTGACCCATTAGAGCCACATACTTAATAATGAAGAAATGGGCAGTTTGCTTAGATTAAAAGCTTCCCTCTCAATACAGCCATGATAACGTAACCGAGTCTGTCATCACATGCACCAAATGCAATATGTCTCTTATTCTCTCTCTCGCTGCCGCTCGCCCGCTCTCGCTGTTTGCATAATGATCTGTTCCCTTTCCCGGCACTTCGTCTTGCTGTCTAATTCACTCATTTACTGAGCTTCGTGCCCTTTGCAGGGTTCTCCATTATTATTATTATAATATTCATAAAAGGCTCATTGTGTTACATAATTGCAGCCTCGTTCGATGTGTTCCAAAATAATATGTCATATTCTGTGCACGTGTGGAAGTCTTTAGTTTGTTAAAACCATTTTCCTGTTTTAAGTTGCTGGGCTGTATGTGCCGTGTCTAGGTCTCGAAAATATTTTTTAATTGGAAGATGTATTGTTATGGTTCATTTAGATTCAGATTTTTGTATGGAGCAATGCTCACATTTTCTGTCTTAAGAAGAGTTGTTAGGTTAGTTTTGGTTGTAACGGGTTGTTGCTATCTGGATGCCAAAGTTTGTAAAGGAAAGCTAAGGAGTTGTTTGTTGTTATCAGGACCATTTCTAAAGTTTGGTTTTAAGTTGGTTGCTAAGGAGTTAGTTGTGGTTGCCAGGACATTAGCTACATGGTTACTAACTAAAGCTGTGCAGATTCGCTTCCTCTCTCTTATATAGGGCACTAACTCATTCCCTATATTCGTTCATTACTTTTTAACCACAATGCACTCTGATTGTGAGTAACGCTGCGTCTGAAATCGCATACTGTCACAGTATGTACTGAATTCGAATAAGTACCTACCTATCGGCTGTATGAGGGAGAGTAGTATGAATAAATTTCAGACATACTGTGTCCGCCATGTTTTATTGTCATGTGACCTGTATGCTCTTTGACCTGTGGTGTATTAACAACAACCAACAAGTGAGCGTTGATAAAAACATAATTTAGTCTCAAGAAATAAATTTATTGGCACTTACATAAAAAATGGACATCTGCCCTTAACGTTTCCCGCTATGTTTATTTGATTTACTTTTAAAATATGACCGTTGCTCAGCTAACATGGCATCATGGGATAGAGAAGTGTCCATCCGATTTACACTCACGAATCTCGGCGGAAGTAGTAGACCATCCGGATATTTCTTGCCTACTGTTTCATACTGAGGTTTCGGACACTATTCATGACTCATACTCATTCTCGACTACTTCATAGTATGGAAAGTTGCCGATTTCGGACGCAACCTCACTCACTATTTCCCATGAAACATCGCAAATCAACTGCATGATTAGATTCAACTGGAGGAGAGTGACCGTTAATGTGACAAATGGACTTTTATACACTTGTGTTTTTTTGTTCTTGTTGACAGTTCTTTTCTACCTTTTTAAGAAATAAACCCAAGAAATGAATGCTATATAAAGTAGTGTTTTATTTTAAATATATTAAATCATTTTATTAAACGTTATAAATAATCGTTATGGTAAATAAATTTGACAAACAGTTGTTTTGTTCTCTTTATCATAAACTATTACAATACATGTGACAAATAAGTTGAAAATAAACTTTTTACATTACAATAAAGCCACGCAGGTGTATTATAAGCATAATGACGATATCTGTGACCGTGACATATATTACGTCAGTGTCCGAAATTCTTTCTTTCATTTCTTTCTTTCATAGCATTCGCTATATAGGGGTGAGTGAACGAGTGAGCTAAAGTTAATTCTAGTGGGTTGCAAAGGAGTTGTTTGTGGGTCCCAGGGCAGTTGCTACGTTGTTTCTAAGATGTTGTTTATACAACGCCGTTTTCAAATGAAAACGGGTTCGAAAATGGGTCTCAAAGTGCAACTTTTGGAAAAAGCCAACAATTTAATTTCCATGTGAAGTGCAAGAAAACGGATCTGTCTGAAAACGATGACGTCAAGTGGAAGAATAGACAAGACAATATGGTGGGTTTCATTACTGTGAGCTTTCGCTGCTCAACTATGTATTAACGTTACCCAGCGTCGACACATTATTTACATTCACCAGACTTTAAACACACATATACATTGACCAACGGTTTTAAAAAAGCCTTTATGGCTTATAACTGTGCATGTGTTTGTCCAAAGGCAGGTCCTGTTTCTTTACCCAGCAACATTGCCATCCACTGGCCTGGCGTGCATACTACAGCGTTTTTATCCATTTTCCTGTATTCGTGCAAATGCAGAACATTCGATAAATATTCAGATTTTCATTGTGTTAACGTAGCCTAAGGCCTTCTGAGTGATTTTTAATTGATTGTTAGGGTTAGACATCAAACGCACACACAATCTCAAACCTAAAAGGTTTCCCGACCTTCTTAAACGTCTTTAAATAGAGCAAGCGTAACACTCGCTGCGGGTACCCAAACAAAACCGCCGGCCTGGGTATCACATGCCTGTGATGTCAGCACATTTCCTACGCCGTCATTGGCCGACCTCAGCAGGTGAGAAGCGGGGTGGCATTGGGTGTAGTGAGGTTTTCCGACTTCTGCTTATATTAAGCCAAAAACGCCTCCACGAATAAACTGCCCCCACCGTGAGCTGTAATTGGTGTAGTATCTCCCAGCACTGGTGTAAGAGAATGTGTGTTTTACTGCCAAAGCTCTGCAGGAGAAAGGTCTATTTCCATGAACCACTGGGCCAAAGCGCTACACAGACTGCTCAAATGTTAATGGCCGACACTTTCCATCTAATGAAGTAGATGGATGTTCTTTTTGTGTGTTGAATGTTCACTTTGTAATTGTCGAGATGGACCTTAAAAGAGGAGACTATATTTAGTGGATTAGTGTGAATAAATCCTACGGCTGTAGAATAAATGTATACTCTTTATTAACATTATGAAATCTCTATCTTCACCTAGTCCTCAGACCACCATGTGATGTTTTCTCATTGGGCTTGATGGCCATTTTGCTAACCAACAGTTAAATAAAGCTTGAAGTCTTGATCTTTTGTTTTATTGTCCTTCAGCTGTTTGTTGGTATAGTCTCGTATAAGCGTAATATCACAACTCTTCCCAACAAGCTGCACTTTTGAGAGATCATTTATCCACAAAATAAACAGTTATACACTCAAGTTTAAAATATAAGGTAAATTGATTTGTATTTACGTGCCCTGCGATGGGTTGGCACTCCATCCAGGGTGTATCCTGCCTTGATGCCCAAAGACTCCTGAGATAGGCGCAGGCTCCCCGTGACCCGAGGTAGTTCGGATAAGCGGTAGAAAATGGATGGATGGATGGATTTGTATTTACATCTGTTCATTCATACGAAATACACTTTTTTTATGATAGACAGCTCTGAGTATTGGCCTGGACAGAAAGTGTTTCTGGTCTTGTGTGGTTTTGTAAAGGGGGAATAACATGTACTTCAGAGAACATTGTGTGCTGTGAAGATACAAATTGTTCACAGTAGGGGATTGAAGTGAATCACATTCACAGAAGGTCCTTTTTTTTAAATCACACTCCAGTGAAACAAAATCTTAGAAATACAACACACTTTTATTTTTGGTGACAGTTCAATAATAGCACACAATTACGATTTTACTGTTGATGTTCTTGTGCACATATTTATGTCAAGACGTGTAGAAACATTCTGGATTGACCTCTTGTTCAAACCATTCCAAACCTCTTGGTATGCATATCACAAGCTTTTAAATTCAATTTGCTTTTGCTAGACTTGAATGATGACGACGGTTTTATGTCGAATGGCAATGCTTTCAAATGTACCAGATTGGTCTGTAACCAAAAATCATAGCAGCAATACTCAAGGATGCCAAACCTGAAAATCAAGATCTCGCTTTTTGAGAAAGTGATTTTTACTGTGGTTAAAGGCATGAGAAGTCCTCTTAATCACAGTAAAACCGCCTGAAGTTGCTTATTTCTTTGGTTCATTGACTTGACAAATTGAATGCAGCAGTCGTAATGGACATTCAAGAACATTCACACAAACTCTTGGTTTGTTGATTCAGTGTGTGTGATTTCATCCTGTTGGTTTTGAAGTTGTGTGGTAGTTCATCAGTCAGTTTTTTTAGTGTCTGAAGTACATACGGTATAAAAGTTACAGTAACACAGCTCTGGAAATTGTGGCGTCTAATGAAGTCTTCTTGCTTGTCCAGTTATTACATTCACACTATGAAAAATCTCTTGAAATGCAGAACTAGAAATGAAGTCATTTATTAAAGCTTGATTTAGTTCTAAAGACACATGTGATCAATGCTGCATGGATATATTCTCAGTGTTATTGCTTATATAACAAACCTAAACTATGAGGTAATGTACACAGAAATGAAAATGTATCATTTACTCACTGCCATGTCATGTCAAACCTGGATGAGTTTCTTTTTATGCACAAAACAAAAGAAGATATTTTGAAGATGGTTTATATATATATATAAATATATTTATATTTACTTCCATTGTATGAACACAAAACCACTTGTCGCATTTATCAAAATATCTTCTTTTTTGTTCCACATCATAGTCATAGACAAGTGTGGAATGACATAAATAAGAGTAAATGATGAAAAAAGTTTAATTTTTGAGTGAACTATTTGTGTTTACAGAGAGAGCCAAGACTCACAGGGGCTTGCTGTGGCTCTTTTGCCTTGAGCTGTTAAACATCCACCCAACACCTTAGCAACCACATGGAAATGCCCTAGCAACGAGCTTTGCACAGTCGCCCACGTTTACTTGAGAAAGTTATTGATTGGGATTTTTTCATTCCAATAACCCTGTTTCAGATTCACAGTCCCCCCCTCTCTCTCTCTCTCTCTCTCTGTCTCTCTCTCTCTCTCTCTCTCTCTCTCTCTCTCTTCTTTCTCTCTCTCTCTCTCTGATTCGACCTTGATCCCAGGAGAGTGCTTTAATAGCCCATCTGTGTGACTCGCAGGACTGTTATCTGCCTGATTTCTCTCTCTCGCCTCACCATCGCTGTGCACAAAAGAGAGACCCTCAAGGAACGGCACACACATTTCCATATCCCACCTCTCTCTGAACCTCTGCCCCTCCGTCATGGTCAAATCTCATTAAGAGATTTTTTTGCTAATATTTTGGTCCTTCCATTCCAAAGGGAGCTGATGTGTTCTTTTTCTCTCTTTCTCCTTCATTCCCCAGTTCCATTTCCGAGCGACGGGGTTATTTATGAGGGTAACCCTCTCTCGGCCTGTCAGGGATCGGGAACGAGGCGGAGGCTCAGGAGTGGATTTCAATCATGACGCTCAGACCGTGACCTTCCTGTAAATCCGCCGCCCCCCTGCTGGAATGATGAACGGGGGGTTGAGAGGAAACCGAGCGGCTGGGATAGAAAGACGATTGCAGAGACGTTAGCAGTGTTTATATGCAGGAACGTTTCTTGTTACGACACACATTTACAGTGACAAATTTAATCATAATAACGTCACTCAGTATTGTCAGGACCGTGTGTGAGAGAAACGTAATTTGAATTTCACGCTGTGATGAAACCATTGTGAAAATCGAAGCTGATCTTGTATGGCGTCTATTATTCTATATAATCCATTTAATCTTAATCTTGGTCCGTTTTTATGGCTTGTTACAGTAAAAGGGCTTTATGACGTCCTTGTAGATCATTTAATTTACATACACGCATTTTGGCAGACGTGACTTGCAGTTCATTCGAAGGATGCAGATTCATATATGGGAATTGCATGACCTTGTTCAGAAACTGTCTGAAGCTCATCCTTGTAAATTCTCATTTCTGTGACCCCTGTGGATTTTGGTGTTAAGCTGACCATTACTAAGTCTTATGAAGATAAACATCAAATCACTGATCTTTGAGAGTTAGTGAACCATCATTAGTCGTGTCCAAGGATTTTAAAGCCGTGAAGATTCGCTCTGGTCTTCCAAAAGCATAACAGCACAAATTTGTGGACAATAATGAATGTTTCAGTTTCATCTTGTAAAACAGTTTCAATTGAATCCTCAGGAACAGAAGTCGTCTGATTTCAGACCATTACAACAGTTGTCTAAAACTAAATCTACTTACTAACTAATCATACTGAATTACCTTAACTAATCTAATAAATGTTCCTGTAGCTCATGTGTTAAAAATGAAAAGGTTGAGAAGTAAAATCCCAGCAAAGAAATGATAAAATATGTACCTTGAAATGGCTTTGAATAAATGTCTCATATATTAAAAATTAAATATGAAATTATACTGATTTACCTTAACTAATTTAATCACAGTGGTCTTCCATAACTAATGGTCAATCACGGTTCAGTGGCGCTAATTCTTATAATTCCACACTCGATTATTTTAGATTATGATGTTTTTAACATGACCATTTTTACATTTAATGAAAATTTGCATGAAAAGCTTGATCATGTGAGCACGGAGAAATTAATATAACAAAAATAGTTTTGAATGCTTTATTTTTTATGGTGACATAAAAAAACTAAAAAGAGTGAACTCTCTTTGGGAACAGAGGTGTTGATATGATCTGACCGTGTGTATGCTGGAGATCTCCGGGCATATGGTGCATACAGCAGTTCTGTGTTTGTCCTGCTGCTTTGGGCTCAGATCCGTGTCAAATCTAACTTTGAAGCTTTTGATGTTGACCTCAATAAAATCGAGATCTATAATCGACATCATCTGAACTACTTTTCAAGTTTGAAAGCAAGAAAGATTAACATTGGGGTAAACTCATCTGGGTTGATGAAGTAATTTTGTGTTGTGCAGATGTATGGGTGGGAATGTTTGATTGTGGTATTTTTCCATTGTGTTTCACACGGAAAAGCAATATTTGGTCTTGCTCTGTTGTACTTTCATAGATTTGGACTGAGTTAAGTGATCTCAATGACAAGTGTAATATATATCAGCCCAGGTAAGCTCCACCCGAATGAATTTCCTACTTGTATAGTATTTCAATTGGATGATGACATATTTAAGATATCTTTATTTCAGTGACGTTGGTGACCTTCCATAACGCCTAACACTGGACTATAGATGTCCATCCTGCGCAGATTTTGTTTCATTCTGAATTATCACGTGAAATCACAGGTGTACTATTATTTATCATTATAATATTTGTTTAGTAAGTGAATCTCATTTATTTATGTCAATTTCATCATTTAATAATTTGGACTTGGTTTACTTAAAAATAATTTTGTCTTCTGTTTGTCTTTTTAGTTTAGACTTTGAAGTGCATGCTATAGACATGGGAACGTGTCTCTCTCTGTGTGTGTGTGGCGGTCAGACGACAGACCTTCTGCTCACCCCCTGCAGCGCTGATAAACATTAAAACATGACATCCGCTCTGTCATCTGAGAATTAAACAGAATGAGTTCATCTCAGGAAAGAAATGTCATCATGTTAGACGACTGCTTGAGCAACAGTGCATTTTTCCCCCTGATAAAATCGTTTCCTCAAGATTTTAAGTTTTTAGGACATCAGATAAAAGAACTGGGGTGATATTTCTAGATTGTCCTCTATTGACAAATTAAACATTTTGTCAATTTAATGAAACATTTTCATTAATTGCGTACTTCAAACACAAGGGCAATAATTGAGGGTTTATTGGATTTTTAATAATGTGTGAGCAGTTCAAATTTGGCATCGGCTATTAAATTTTATTTGCATGTTTTTAATGAGAGACCCGAATAGCACCTGTTTTATAGAATGCCTCATGTTTAATAATGTGTGGTTGCAGTAACAAACATTTGTGTGTTTGCCCTTGAGCGTGTGTGTGTGCACGTGTGTATTAGCATGCAGTCGCATCTTCATATAGAGAGTCTCCAGAAACACACTTCAAATATAAAACCCAGTGGAGTGTGCAAGCGCCTGCCAACATGAAGAGCTCTCGGTAACACAAGAACAATCCACGCTACCCTTACCTTAACATTCTGTGCTTAACCAAACCGGCCGACCCGACGCATTTCAATCACTCGTTCATCAGTTTACATCCGTCTCGCTGAGCTCAGGGACACGTCTCCTCGAGCTGAAGTATTGACTGGAGACACCACAGATTACCAGAATTTACAGAGATCTACAATGTTTCACCTGTACGCTGTTTATATCAACAGACCTTATATTATCCCTCTGTCTGTTTGCACATGGAGTGTTGAACATTTTCAAAAAATAAAAGAATTTAAATAATTTTTGCTCAGAATTTTCTCCCTCACAACTCATGAAACGATAACCACCTTCTGTTTTAATAAGCATTCATTTGTTTTGATAGAAACGTTTGAGCTCATTTTAAAATCAGACTTTTGTAGATTAAGTAAATCTGAGCACAGTTCGAGACACAGCACAGATCTAATGTGAGCTCACTGGGGTCCGGAGGCTTCAGAAAATGCTCCCCATTCACTCTCAAACCCCTTCTTAATAGGCAATATTAAATGGATTGTTGAAGAAAGAGGTGAGGGTCCAATAAATTGGTCTTTGCTGAATTTAATGAGAAATGTTTGAGGTCTTATTGACACATGTGAGATCACAAGCTATATGTTTGAGAAAGAAAAGCTTTAAGCACATGTGTTCTTAAATCTCATAATTTTCAAAAAAGCAGTGATTTGGGGATTTTATTTTGGATCCCAAATGGTTTTGTATAGAACGAATTTATTAGAGAGACAGGTGATGCTCCAAGTTTGGACTTGTCAGAATTGGATGAGAAATTTGGAGACTTGGGCCATCTGAGCCCAGACAGTAAAGAGGTCGCTTCTGAAGCAATAAAGGAGCCAGTAAAATCACTCATGAAATAAACATGAGTGGAAAATCCTGCACATTTATTCTCCTCCCTTCCGTCCAACTGAAACGTTAAAGAGATCTCATTTGTCATGTTGCTTTCCCACGGGGATGTCCAGTCACAACCAAACCCTCTCATTTCAGATGTAGTTTAGACCGAGACGCGTTCACGTGAACCAAACCCACGTCTCCAGACGCATCCAGTGGTCGCGTCCTGCTCGCGCAGCATCAGCACCATCGGCATCATCACCCGCGCTCGTCACTGAACGCGCGCGCGTCTTCCTCATTCACTGATGCGATGCGCGCTCGCTCGAAGCGTCTCCGTTAAACAGCGCCGTTTGTCATCCGAGCAGTCGCGCCCGGTACCGGATCGTGTCTCGAGAGGATGTACTGTATCACCGGAGGGATCCGGCGGTGGTCGCTTTCGGGGGCCCTTCCGTGAGACGCAAACAAGAACGGAGCGGATAGACGCGCAATTTGAGTCGATGTATGTGGTGAGTGAGCCTGGCATTTTCATTGACGTGTGAGACATGTATGTGAGAATGAAATATGAAAGCGGCCACGGAGACGCGCTGCGTGTTGCTGTCAAACGCATGTAAATTTCTGCTGCATCGCGTCTGACGCATTTTGCGGTTGTCTGTGTGCCAGGGGCCAAACATGAACCCTCATTCTCAGTCAGCTTGTAGCTCTCCGAGGTATTTTTGCCTAAAGTTATCGATGTGTCCGTTTTGGATGTACAGTTATGTAAAGCTGGTTCTTATATCATGTGTCAAACTTCTCTTGTTTTCCATTCATTATATAAGTGACCGCCTTGTGTAGTTATTTCTTTTGGTAAATGTGCGAAATGTCTAACTGTAAGACGAAATATTTCAAGTGCTTCATTAACTCTAAGTGGTTCATTGTCTAAGTAGTTCATGTAAGAGATGCTGATGGCTGTGTTGTCATGGTATCTCAGTAAACGGTCAGTTCGTTGCATTAGACAGCAGATATGATGAGATTTCTTTGCCACGGGCCAAAGCTGAAGATTACTATATGCACAGCCTGTTTATTTATCTCATACATTGCAAATTCCGTTTGTTTTGTTTATAGAGTAGAATTGATTGGTCATCCGTTTTAAATATGCATATTTCATAGAAGTAATTCAAGCATCATTTTTTTTCAGTTTTAAGTATCTGAATCAGTGCACTTTTGTGATGTACTGTGTGTTGGCAACACTGTACTGTAGAAAGGTTTGGGTACAGAGAAAGTGAATATGAGTTGCTATTTTGTTTCTGTTTTGAGCCGGTTTAATGACTTTGGTTGGTAGAATGCGGTTCATTTTTATTGTAAATGTTAAGTTTGGTGTTACTGTAGGAGTACTGTACTGATATCTTAGAAGTCATACTAAAACTAAACATCTTCTTTGAATCACAGATATATTGTGACGGAAACATTCATCCAAATGAAAATGTTTTTATTTTTTGTTTCTTTCGCGTGCTTTAGTCACAGATGCTTTTATATTCGCCATATATAACACAAAAGCAGAACTCTGGAAGAATTCTTTTCCGATGCAGTTCACAGAATGTCACGTCTGTTCAGTTTCAAAAGACTTCTGAAACCGTTTGTGTGAATGGTGAAAAGGGAGTTTTTAAGTGATGTCAAATGTCGCTTCACTTAACAGATAAAGTATTGGCAGAAAATGACCAGTACCAGTTTCCTTTACTTTCACAGACATTTCCGTTAATGCTAAAATGCAGTACAAAATGTAAAATACAGGTAAAACAGGTATAAATATATAGGGAAAATTCCTTCATAATAAAACAGTATATTGTGCCCTTATTTTTGCGTATTTTGTGTTTCTCACATGTGTCGTACACACAGATCAAAGATGGAGGATTTTTATCAAACTACTAAAGACGTTTTATTTATTCTGATGTCTTTTCTTGGACATAAAGTGCTGTTGTACAGAGTTCACCTGTCTTAGCAAAGGTGTGGAATGACAAAAGAAAAAGAAAATGCATTTTTACATCATTCTCGTACACGAACAGAACTGTATTGAACTCTCTTCTAACAGTATTTCAGTGTTTGATTTCATCTCCAGAGTCTCTTTACTGCTGGTCTACAGCCAGAGAGACACAAACCGCTGATAGATTCTCTTTCTGTCACTAAACTGTAAGCAAAAACCAGCCGGCGATTGATATCAGCATCCCGGAGCGGCTTGATTTAACACGTATTAGTGTTTTTTCACCCCCAGATGTTTTGTCCTCGTCTTGGCGCCGGTCCAGCTGGCACGCGAGGAAGTGATTGGTTCTCTCGGCGGGTAGCTGAGGGGCCTTGCCGTGCGTTTCTGCATCAGGACCCCTCTGTTCTCGCAGCCAGACGAGACCCTCCGTAATTAAAAGGCCGTTGTTACGGCAGCGCTCTGATGGATTGCACTTTTGGGTGTTGTGGCAAATCTGAAGACCGCACGGGTGGCTGGTGGTGAAGGGAGAAATAAATCAGCATTTTAAATGAACAGTAACGTTTGTCTTAATTACAGGAGCTGCGCTGCGGCGTCTGCGCAGGTTTCGCAGCGGATCTGAGATAATGCAGCCACTGGCAGATGAACCCGTGCACCTCTCCGGCACAGCAGCCGTCTTTAATGAAACACTTTATATGTGTGATGTCAACAGGGATTTATCATTCGACTGCTAACTCGCTTGTGTATCTATCTAATCGTGCAGTGTGTTCAGACGAACAGCGTATAAATGTTTTGGAAGATGATTGGTTATCGGTGTTATTTTGAGTTTAGTGTGTATTGTCCAATGTTTTGAGTTGTATTGCCAGTAGTGCGTTACTACAGTGGGTCACGCAAATTCCTACAACACTGCGGTTAATAAATGGTGTTTTATGTACTCTCAACCAGGCTAATGCATTGAAAGCATTCAGTTCTGTTGTGTGCTTTTAAAATGAATGGCAGTAACAAGTTGTAGTCGGCTACTCGAATGGAGAGTCTTGTCTTCTCATGAAGTTAGCTTTAAAGTTCTTTGCTTTAACTGGGATGTCTCCCCATTATCAGCACGATGACATTTAATGACAAGTTTTAGTGTTGGTTGATCGGACAGAAAAACTGCGGATGATAAAAGTCCACATTGTTAATCTGCTTTTTTTGCCATTTGATATTCTCAAGAATTGTTTATATTTGAATCTTTCTAGTGAGTTTTTCTCACTATAGTTTCTTTTTTGGGACTCAAAGTGAAATTGTCGCCGACTGTTTACGTTTAGAAACAACGTGTTGTCTGTATAATATCCTATTTACTATTTATCTAACAATTTCTAAACGTTTCTTTACACAGCAAAAATATAGATTGATATATATTTTAGAAAAGGGGGTCCCTCTCAAAAGGTTAATCATATTTGGGGGTCCTTGGGATCATAAAGTTTGAAAAACCCTGCTTTATAGCACTAAAAGGGGTTCTTGGATCGTAATCATAGGGGAACCCAATTCAAGTGCTATTTAGATCCATATCTTGGTTTTTCAGTGGTTCTTCAGTGGTGTTTTGGGATGACTGGGTGCTATAGAATGCCTGAAGAACCATACAGGTGCTTAACGGGTTCTATATCCAGAAGCAGTATAGCACATCAGTCATGGTGAAAAACCACTGAAGCACCAAGATGTAGTTCTAAAGCACTTAAACTGGTTCCCCTATGATTACGAACCAAGAACCACTTTTAGTGCTATATGGCACCATTCTTTAGAGTGTATGTGTGCGGATGAAGAAAAACTAGAAAAATCATCATCATCAGGTTTGATGTAGTGAGCTAAAAATCAATGCAAGTGCTGCAAGGCTCAAAGAGACGCTGTGTGTGTTCGTGTGTTTCACAAGGTGTTTTGGTTTGTCTTGACACTCAAGACGACCGAGAAGTCGACGTTTTCTCTGGTGTGCTGAGTATGAACACGCATCCGTTTGCATTACTGGACTTTGTAGTGATTTTTTACTATGCGTGCATACACACCACGTTCCAAGACTTGCATTTACAGTTTGACTTGTGCTGACATGCACACATTGGTGTAAAATCGCATTATGACGTCATAAAGCCATCGTCACGGTTACAGCAATTTGCAGTGATGTTATATGACACGTTTCTCTATTAGCTCGCTCTCTCAGCGGAGCTGTAAATGTGTGTCGGAAGCCAGTATGAACCCTACCTGCTCCCATTAACAACTGCAATAAATACACACAAAAGTGTCGGAGTGATTGATGGTTTACTTCAGAGAAACGGCCTGTGAAATGATGTAGTAAAAAGCATGTTTTTGTGTTGCCTGCTCTTCTGGAGACGGTGTTGGCCAACTCCAATGATGAGCTAGAGTTTCAGTGTGTTTAGACCGATGTGTATGTGTCTCTCCATCATTTATCAGATCACTTATGAATGATCTGACAACTGGCGCCCACCTGTACAGTACGCTGGATAGTTTTAAACCACTTTACACTTTCAGTTGATTTTAAGTCGGTTGAAATATAGTCGCAGTCTCGGAGGACAAACCCACATGCTGACCGACGGATGTATGTTATGTAAGAGATAATGTACAGGCAGCCGGTTGTTATCGCAGAAATTGCGACATGAAGATCTTTCGTGAGGAAAACCCATTTACTATTGTTTTCAAGGTAAGAAACTACGTTCAAATGCACGAACAGGCAATTTGGTTTAATCATTTGTAAATATAATGTCATATATGTTATTAAAATATATATTTATATTTCATTTTTAAAAAAAATAGTGTCAAAATGATTTGATTCATCCTGGCTACTGTGTGTTATTAGTTTTGAGAGGTCGTTATCTGGGAATAACGAACCTGCAAATGTTGTGACTGGCCAATCAGAATCAAGCATTCCAAGAGCCGTGTAATAAACACAAATATGAAACGAACCAGCTAAAGTTTGCTTTACCCAAAGTTTTCATTTATGGGGGTTATGTGCGGTGTTGTGGTTCTTCAACAAAATAATAAGCAATGCAAACCTAGATTTAAATACTTCTTTTGGATATTTAATAGCAAAATTATTAAAACTCAATCTTGGTTATTTGGACTAGTCCTCCCAACACTAAATGTGACATCATGCCAAGATGAAGAACTGATTGGAATAATGGGGAGATGAAGCGAAGGTGGCAGAAAGATTTAATGGCAAAATGTCTAGTCTCTTACTAACCTTATTAAGACCCAAACATAAGAAATTGAAAGTGAAAATGCTGAAAAGAAAACAGGCACAGTGTAAATGCCTTGAAGCAAAGCAGTGTGAGAAGACACTGAACTTAGAGTTTTAAGACACACTGTTGATGGTTTTATTTCCTCAGGCTCCCCACACGCTGAATAACTCAATATATGTAAAATTATTATTTTAATAATAACACAAACCCTCCGGTGCTAAACGAAGACACAACATTAACGAGTGTGAATACTTTAAGCTTGTCACATTATTTTCAGCGTAATATATTCACAAACATATTTACCAGTAAACGTATTTGTATAAATAGATTTGTGTTCATCTATTTATTTGTAGACTAAAAAAAGTTCTCAACAAATATGTGCTTTTGTATTTCAAAAGTAGTACAATTTCTGAATCTAGAGTTTATAAATAGCAAGTAAGATTGATTAAATACTGCTTGTTTTTGTCCTTGAGTGTTGATTCATTTTATTTTAATTTTTAACACAAAAGCAGTAATAGATCAAAGAGATACATGTACAGCAGAAATAATTTATAGACTAGATATTTGCCTTATTGTGATTGGTCCATCTCAGCATCCTCTGCTTAATTTGCAATGGAAAAAGAATCATATTTTACCATAGTAAAAGTGTAATGACCATGTTTTTGGGCAGTTGATCACTAGTTGTTTTACCATAATTTTACTACAAATATCCTGGTTAAACTGTGGTGAGACCATCATAAATTTTGTGTTTACTATGATTTACAAATACAACCAAAAACATTATGAGTTAAACCATGGTTCATGTCATAAGGGACAAGCGCCATTATCTTTGACTTGTTTTATTTCTTTGACCCATCTCATGGTACGTCTTTTCTAAAATAACCCAGCGTTTGGTTCTCTGATTGGATAATAAGTCCGTTTTATGTGGCACCGGAGGTTGAAACCGTCTGGAAGACATGCCGGTTCATTTATAATTTTCTCAGGAATAAAGCACCTGATGTTTGTCTTCGAGCAGCTTGTGTGAAAGCTGTTGGAGATTAGCTGCCGTTTCCATTCAGAGAGTCGCAGTCGCACGGCACAAACCCCCCGACCCGCAGCTCACCCTCTAATTCAACATCCTCATTATTTCAGTGTCTCACAGAACGAGAACGATTGAGAGACGAGCACGAGGAGAGACAAATGGAATGCAGATTGTTGAAGTTTAATTGAATCAATCAGAGAAATGAAGAGGGCTGGCATTTGCGTTTCTGTCGCGTTTGTCATGTTGAAGCAGTAATGTCCATATCTTTATTTCCAGACGAAGGAGCTGTTTGAATTTTCTGTAAATGACCTCTGTATGACCTTTACTGTAAAACAAAACCCAATTCCTTCATACATGTAATGTAAATGTATTTACTTCACACTTGATTTAAAACTAATGTAACTTTTCAGAATCTGTGATTTCAAATAAGAACAGCAAAACTAAGGACATTTAGAGAACGATGTTGTCTTGTTTTTCATTTTGAACTTTCAATTCCATTTTTATCCAATCAGATGCCACCAGAGCACGTTCACCCATGCGTTTGCATGTTAAAAGACACGCCGGCCTCGGGGGATGTTTTATCCCCCCACAGCTATTAATGACTGTATTTCCCCGGGTAATTAATTAGGTTGGTAGCGGAAGCGATGCAGCGTGCTGTAATACCAGATGTTTGTTCTATTTACTCCTGAATGCAATTTGACTGTGCAGCTGCAGGCGGCTGCAGTCTGTTGCGGTCTTCCTAATTGTGAAATTGCGCCTCTGGCGATGGAGATGACTAATGCTTCTTTATGGGATGTGTGAGTAAACGCAGACCCCCCGGTAGGACCCTTATCGCATTATGAAGACGTGTACTGCAGCAGGGCTTCGGTTAAGTGTCATTTGTTTGGCTTTGCTGCATTAGCGGCAGAAAAACATGCAAGCTTTAGCTCGGTTGAGAGATGAGATGATTGCTTTGTTCGGAATGGGAGGTTGATCTCTACTGCTTAGTACACACTGTACTGTACACTACATGCTATGTTTGGATAGTAAACAGTAGGCATCATGAAGTCATGTAGTAGTATGTAAGTGGTAGGATGCAACATTGTTGTCACGTGACTTTATTTTTGAGTTAAAATATTAAGATACTTGTTAGTCTACACCAAGAGGTCAATCAATGAAACAGCAATGCACTTTTTGGGAGACCTTTAATCATATATATTCAAACTGAAACATGTCTGTGTCCAAGATACTGAAAATGCGCTTTATAAAGTGAAGCAAGATGTTGATGCTACAGCATCTGGGCCTTCGGTTTGGCTGAACTTTTGTGTTCCAGCAGTGCTTTAAATCAAACTTAAGAGGTCTTTTAAGTTAAACTCAAGATCTTTAAATCATTCTTCAGTGTTTCTTCAATATTTACATCTAAATGTATTCATTCATCTGATATTTTCTGTACAGTGACTCACATGGGGTTGCAATATGCAGTGGACACAGATGATAGTAAATTCAGGTCTGGCAGAACCAAAGAGCCAAACGTTTGGAGAATCCAATCCAGACGATGCTATAAAAAGACAATCTGGGAATTAACTGTGTTCTTGTTGTACTGGAGATAGAGGAGAATGTAATAAGATGAAGAATGCAAGTCAGTATCACAATGCAAAGGCTGAAGTTAAATGCAATAGGGCATGTGATGTACAGTATATATAACAGTAATT
Source organism: Triplophysa dalaica (assembly GCF_015846415.1). Classification (NCBI taxonomy): domain Eukaryota; kingdom Metazoa; phylum Chordata; class Actinopteri; order Cypriniformes; family Nemacheilidae; genus Triplophysa; species Triplophysa dalaica. Next base: position 18,759,635 of record NC_079561.1, on the reverse strand, counting down.
CATACAGGTTCACAATATGGGATCACGAGGACAAAATAAATATTGGGGTCTGTTGACAAAGTTTAGTTTTTTTATCAACTGATAAGGATTCATTGTGGGTACGTGAGCATTGCTAATGATTTGCTAGGATGCTATGGCTTGTTGCTGTTATGTTGCTATGTGGTTGCTAGGGTGCTCTAGGTGGTTTCTAGAACATTACAAGGTGGGTGCTGGGGTCTACCCAAAGTCTGTAAGATATGTAGACGTAAAAGAAAATCCCTTTTGTGTGATTGCAATCTTGATTTTACTACACGATTTGGGCAACAGGGTTGATCGTTTTCTCTGAACGGTTGAAAGCCTCATTTCACCATTTTGTTTTCACGAAAACAAACTCATTATTAAAACAGCATTTAATCTCTTAAATATTGCACCTTACTAATGTACAGGTCTTTTAAAAACTTTTAAAGACCAGCAAAGCAGGAATAAAGTGTGATTGGTGTAAAACTCTAACCCAGCGCTGGGTCCATATTGGACGAATCAAACTGTTGGCTTAAATAATGAACTATTCTGGTTTCTGCCAATCCAAAATGCTGGGATGTTTGAAACACATTATTGGGTGAAGTATAAACATTTTCCCGGTTATCCTAGCAGTTGAGTTGGCTCCTTTTTTAACATGACACAGGGTTGAAAATAACCCGGCATTTTTAAGAGCGTATTGCTCAGATCAATGTACATCTATAAAATCTAATCTCCTGTTTTGTTGTCTGCTGATTCATGAGTCAAAAACAGCACATCTCTTTTCAGCAAGCTACATGATATGTAATATTATATTTCATATAATTGAATCTGTAATTTATACATTACTGTATTGGATTTGTCAAGTATATAGGCAGTGAATGACATTTAAAGGTTAGAAACGTCAGACACATGCAATAGAATATAGTAACTATTTGCTTAAGAAAGACATATGGCCCATTTAAGCATTAGTTCAGTATTAGATAATGGGTTTGTATATGGAGGAATGTGTGAAAGAGAAGCTGTAGTGTATATTCAGCAGTGTTCTCTCTACATATGAGTTTAATCTCAGTTCACAAAGCCTACGGGCTTTTCTACTGATTTCCTGAGTAATTAAACGGGGAAAAAGCTCATTTAACTTGATTTCTCTCTGCTGACGGGGTTACTCGTGCTCTGGGATTTAGAAGGGAATTTGACAGGAAAGATTTGTGCTCTGTGTTGTATTCTCAGATTAAGCTGTTTCACTTTTCCAGACGCTTGAAATCACACTCTGTCTTTGAGTACGACTGCAGTATCCATTGGCAGCTGGAAATTTACTATTTGAATTCAGAAAATCTAATTAAAATTCACATGAAAGGTAGCCGGTTTTGAAGGCATCAAATGTTTGTATTCCAGAAATATAATTGAGGGGAAAAATACATTTATTGCTAAACTGAATTCATTACCGAAACAATGACCACCAGGAAGTGACATCATTTGAACCTTCTCTACAGCTCAACCATTCAAACCTGTTAAACAAAGTTATTTTCAATAAAATGATCAAACAAATATTTGTCTTTCATTTATGTAACTATAAGTTTATAATTTAAACTAGCCTCTACTAAGTGAAAGCAATCTTGATTTTGGTAACGTGGTTGATCGTTTTCATTGAAGGTTGAAATCCTTTCATCACTTTTTGAAAAGAAAACAAACCACATTCATTTTTGAAATCCGTATTTAATCTCTTGAATATTGCACCTCGCTGATGTTCATTTCCTTCTGAAGCTGTTAAATGATCTTAGACCAGCAAAGCGGAAATAAAGTATGATTAGAGTACAACTTATATCTTGATACTTAACTTGCTAATATTTTGCGCAGCGTGAAACTGAAGGCAAGATGGCAACAAAATTAGTGTGCATAATTACTTCTCTCAGATGAAGCTTTGAATGTGTGCGCTTCAGTTGGGAGGAGGCTGGAGCAGAAGTAGTTTGAGCTCTGAGGGGTTTGACGTGTGGAGCGTGAAGGGAACATTCGGTACACATTCACCGTGACACACTATCCTAATGTACAGCACAGATCCAATGCGCTTGTAACACACTATAGAGGGGTTTGGAAAAGGTGTTGTGTATGTTTACGAGTTTTAAACTGATTAATCTTATAGGTCAAGGAGGTCATCTTACTGTAATTTATTGTTTTTGTTATTAAATGGTAAAGAAGTTCCCAAACCAGAATTAAGAATTTAAAGAATACATAAGTAGGGATTTTTAATGTCCTTCTTTGGTTTATGGAGTGTCCAACAACAAATGTATGTACATAGAAGGGGTTAAAACACTACTATTTCGTATTACTACCTTACTTCTTGACTGACTTTCAAATGATTCGTTCTGCGATTCATCTGTCGAATCCCCTCCTTTCCGCTAGCCTAGTCTGATGTGATTGGTCAGATGGTCTAGTCTGATGTGATTGGTCAGATGGTCTAGTCTGATGTGATAGGTCAGATGGTCTAGTCTGATGTGATTGGTCAGATGGTCTAGTCTGATGTGATTGGTCAGATGGTCTAGTCTGATGTGATTGGTCAGATGATCTATTCTGATGTGATTGGTAAAATGGTCTACTCTGATGTGATTGGTCAGATGATCTAGTCTGATGTGATTGGTCAGATGGTCTAGTCTGATGTGATTGGTCAGATGATCTAGTCTGATGTGATTGGTCAGATGGTCTAGTCTGATGTGATTGGTCTACAATGAACGAGGCTCACAAGCTACAGTGTTTGGGGAAGAAGAGGACTATACTATTGGGGACTATATGTAGTGACATAAATCCGCGCGGTTTGTGAATCAGACTAGGGAATCATTTGTTTGTGTGATTCAAGGTCGACTCCCTTTCTTCCAAGCCAATCATTTTGTTATTCCTTCACCGTCGGATTTACAACGTGGCAGACTGCTTACATTCAAGCAAGGCAACATTACACACTGCATGAAATGTCATTTTTATGATCTCATGTAATGCACTCCTTAAATAAATCATTCCCTGGGGTTTAAAGGTCTGTAATTGTATTTGAGAACTTTTGTATGTGGTATTTACAGTTTTCTTTTAGAAATGATTATTACATAATTCTATATAACAATAATTACTTAAAGCGTTCCTTATTTTGCAGTTTTTTAGCTTTTGCGTTAGAGCATTCTGAGAAACATGAATCCCATTTTAGACACGCGCCACATGTGCTATTGAAATTAATGTTAGTATACCTACAATTCTGGCAGTTTTCTAACGGCAAGTGAGCTTGGTGGAGGAAAAAAACTCACAGAGATTTTGAAGGATGGACCAGACACTAGAATCTCATGAAGACTTGGATGTTGGTTCTTTAAATTGCTAGCATAGCGGAGAAAGATTAATTTCGATCATTCCAGCACAAACGTTATTTGTCAATATTGAAATATTATGCACATTTCATATTATTACTTTGATGCTGGTGTTTTGGAAGGCATGATGTAGAGATTGTGTAGGTTTTGTGTTGTGGTGTTACATCTGATTGATATGTAAACGTTTCCGTTTCGGTCGATGACAAATCCTTCTTAACCAACGTCAGATGTGAGATCCAGATCCAATATCACTTCTGTATGTCAGGACCGTCACTCATCTGATCTCAGGACAGAGGTCTGTTCTGCTTCACTGAACGCTCACACGCTTCTGTACTTCAAATTTACAGTGAGATTCACCAGCGCTCTGAATAAAGGCCACGCTCGTGTTTCTGTCAGAAATAGAGCTTTCTCCGTGCTCAGAATTGCTTGTTTAAGGGGTATTTCTGTTTAGCTTTTTGAGCCGTCCATCTCCAAAAAAATGAGCCAATGTTTTGAAGTTAAGCATCCTTTATAAATTACATGACCGGTATTACCAATAAAAAAAGTGTCTTTGTTAATATGCAATAAGTGTTTTACATGTTTTATTAAGTTTTTTTTAAACGAAATATGTAAAATTAGCTAATTAATCCAAAACAAATATCTAAAACAAATATCTAAAACATTTACATTATGACTTTAGAAAAATGTAACAATTGTGTGATGTTTTTGTCTTTAACAACAAAAGCTGTTTGCCAAAGCGGCAATATTTGACACAATTATAATATTTTGACACAACTTACTGACAAACACCATTTTCTTTTTTTAAGCAAAGACATACAACTTACAAAGAACAGTAAGGGTATTTCCTCCCATATCTCAGTGTTACGCTGGCTTCCTGTATAACATTCTCCCATAGCAAAATGATATCCTTGCGTGGTCTTTTTTCGCATATTTTATTTGCATATTTTGATTAACTAGCGATTTCATCTTATTATATTATATATACAGTATATATTAACTCTGTTGCATACCTGTTTTATATATTTAATCAATACATCGTTGTAGTAATGAGTTCAAGAAGCTTTAAATACCTTCCTCGTGAAGGTGCGACGTCTCAATATTGAATTGGAAAAACAAGGAAATCCTGTGTTAGATATTTTTGCATTGTAGTTTGAATATTGGTTTGGTAATATATGAATAATACATTTTAAATATCAAGTAAAGCGTATATTTGCAAAAGCAGAAAAAAATCATCTGTATTTTTATTTTGCACGGCAGTTGCATGGTTTTGATTAAGAAGTAATAATAAAAAATACAGCTTACTAACACAATAAAAACATAGCATTTAAAAAATCATGTATTTTTTGCTTTTATTGTTGTAAATAAATGAAGAGCACTAGAGATACTGTCATACATCAATGTCTAGCAAGTATTTAGTGATGTGATGGAGTCGTTGTACTGAGCGTTCGTTTCATTTGCACTTAATCAGTTTTAAATTGATCCCAACGATGACTGAATGGCTGAGAACACCAGGCATAATTTATGACTAGATCTTCACACTGCAATTCTGTATCTTACAAATGTCATTTTTAAATCAATAACCTTCAAATTGTGATTTCTTAGTCGTTGAAATCATTTCTGCATGACATCTGCGCTTGCCGTCTACAGATGGCCTTTTCCAGCCAACTTGAAAATCAAACCGTGTCTAAGTGAATTGAATTGTGAATCGCGACGCGTCTTGTGAATTTGAATAGAAGTACTGCAGTTCACACTGTCTGATGAGATCTACAGGACCGACGCTGAATGTCTTTCTTTGTGAAGTGAAGCTTTACTTATAGCGCAGCTATCATGTTGTTCTGTCAAAGGCCTCCCTGAGGAGAGAGAGAGAGACGTCCAGATTGATGCAGAGAGACTGTTAATGGGTCGGTCCCTGCATCAGCATGACAATTGAAAACCTCCGCATGGAGCCCGGAGAACTCCGACCGACTCCATCATTTAGCATCTCTCATCGGGACTGACCTTCATCCGGGTGAAAAGGCCTCGTGGCAGAACTCCAAACTCAACATACGGCCCATAATCCTGTGCGAGAGAGATCGAGAGAGGTTCTGCTTGGGCAGGTCAGAACGGGGACGGCAACTTGGGTTTCTCTTTCACACAATTTTTTGCTGGCTGTAAAGTTGTTATAGTCACACAAACAAAAACATCAATTTCAGAAGATTTGGAGACATTTCCTGAACGTAGACATCGTACTGCATGTTCTTAAAATGTCGATTCAGTTTTCAGATTTGATGTCCTGATTTTTGTTCACACAGGTCAATGTGGACGATTCCACAAGCTGTTTGATGTAAAATGTTATTTATCAGGACGCTTGAGTTTATTTCTAGCGTAATACTGTAACTTATTGGTTTGAAGACATGGCTTTCCATTTCCAGCGAGTTAATTAGCGCAGGGCCGTTGTGGGTTCACAGAAATATTTCTCCATTTTTGTTTACGGAGAGATGGGAGCGGTTTGCGTGAACACATGCTAATGGTGCTGTTTATTTGTGCTGTAATCGGCCCACTCTGGAACGGCTGAAGTGTCTCTCTGGGGTCCCCAAAAACCGTTTCTGTAGCTCTGTGTTATTTTCCACACTGGAGCTGTTGCTTTTTAATTAATCACTGTTAACACAAACCGTCAGGGGCGAGAGCGGGAAATCCGTCAACATCTGGGGCTAAACCCCTGTCTCTACCTCCTGACTCCTTATACACATTCTCACGCTATCTCTCTCTCTCTCTCTCTTACTCAATCACTCTCTCTCTCACACACACACCTTCACACGTACACACACTTGCTCATTCTTTTTCTCTCACACATACACACTCTTTCACTCTTTCACTCTCTCTCTCTCTCTCTCTCTCTCTCTCTCTCTCTCTCTCACACACACACACACACACACACACACACTACTCACACACTTGGTCATTCACTTTCTCTCACTCTTACAAACGCACAGCCCCCCCCCCACACACAAACACACCTCAACATAACACACTCTCTTCCTCACACACTCACTTTCACACACACACACACACACACACTCTCCCTCACACACACACTCTCGCTTTTTCACACACACACACGCACACACTTTCTCACGAACTCGCTCACTCTCTTTCCGTCTGTCATGCTTGCTTACAAACACACAACACACACTCTCGCTCTCTCCCTCACACACATACACACGTTCTCTCATTCACACTCTCTCTTTAAAACATACATTCTCCTTTTCCCTCTCTCTCTCTCTCTCTTTCAGATCGCTGTATGTTGTTAATCCTAGTGGTTGGAATCATTGTCAGTGTAAGCCGGTGGACTTTAAATCTACACTCACGACCCATTTCATGCCGCTTTAATCCTGCCAAAGTATTTACATGATCATTCATTCATTTTCTCACCCTGATAATCTTTGTGATGTCATAATGATGCACACAATGTGTGAGCAGTCCATTCCAACTTCACTATTATTAAACTTTTAGCTTTTTTTATTAAATTCTTATACATTCAAATCCATTTAATCATCGAAGATTATAAGACCGTCAGCTGGACAAATCATTGCTGTGATGCTGGTGTGGTAGTCGGGGTGTTGCAATGCAGTTGTGTACAAAAGATGTTTAACAATGTTTTAAACATATCATAACTAACATTTGAGAAGCAATGTCCCCATCGCACGAACTGCCCTGAAGGCATCTGTTTATAAAAAGACATTTCGTTTGTGTGTTTTTATTTCAGTATGCATCATCTCTGTTTATTAATAACACTAGAGAGTTCTCGAAAACAAATTGTTTAGCACTTCAGTAGGATTGTGTGCGCTGAATGTAAACGTGTTTTATTTACTGTGAGGTGCATGGAAATGTGGGTCAGGAGCTGTGATTTGACAGTATTCATGTGAACCTCATGTGCTCACCTGCAGTTCTGACCTCGCTGTGTTTACAAAAGTAAAAAGTCAAGATGTATTATTGTAAACACAAACGCATGTGCAGGAAATACACAATGCCCTCTAACACATACTGTACTGTACAGTTATAATAACAGATATCGAGAGAGAGAAAGAAAGAGATACAACTGTTGATAATTCTGCAAAGGTTATGTTAAATATTCTAAATATAGCTGAAGAAAAGACGAGAGAAGAACCAAGAGATGCTTTGATTCTGAAGGGTCAGAGGGTCATTTCTCACATCTGTATGCCAAGTGCTTTGTTCAGAGGTAAAATAGTTGTAAATTGAGTTTAGTGGTGTTGATTTGTGTGATGCTACTTGATATGGAGCGGTAATAATGCTGGTTATGATCCATTAATTCAGCTCCTAGGACAGAGAAAGAGAGAGAGAGAGAGAGAGAGAGAGAAGTGTTAGAGATTCATCAGAAGACTACACAGTTTTTTTCTGTACTACTCAATACTGCCCCAGAACTGTTTGGTTAGAATTTTTTTTTCAAAAATCTTTCTTTGTGTTCAGTAGAACAAAGACATTTATGCATGTTTGGAACAACTTGCAGGTGATTAATTCATAACATAATTTGTATTTTTTGGTGAACTGTCCCTTTAGGCATTTTACAGTTTTTTCCAACTGCTTACACACAAAATCTTTTCATGTCACATGCTTTTTGAAACCTCTCACTCAAAGTGCAAAACTACACACCAAATCTCCAAAACCATAAGCTATTTCTCAGCCTTTGACTCAGTGTTTATTGCATAATACACTTTTTTCAAAACACTACACACAATTCTCTACCTAAAACACAAAAATCTAACAGGAAGTGATTTGCTTTCCTTTTCCAAACACAACCAATCAAAATGCTACACGTAATCACCAGGTCACACACACACTCCTCACATGTGGAAACACTAATTGCTTAACTGATCACTATCCAATCACTGCTTTATGGTAGTATTGGCCTATAAATAGATCGAAGGTCAGATTACCTGTTTTGAACAATGGATGCCAACAATGGACAGAGAGCAAGAGGAGTAGGAGGAGTAGGAGGAAGAGGAGGAAGAGAAGGAAGAAGAAGAGGAGGAAGAGGAGGAAGAGAAGGAAGAAGAAGAGGAGGAAGAGGGCAAGGGCAAAGAAGAGAAGAGAAGGAAGAAGAAGAGGAGGAAGAGGGCGAGGGCAAAGAAGAGAACGAAGGAGAGCAATCTCTGATGAGATTAGGGCAACACTTGTTGATCATGTGATCAACCACGGTTTGACCATGAGAGAGGCTGGAATGAGAGTCCAGCCCAACTTGAGTCGATTTACAGTGGCGTCAATCATTCGAACTTTCAGAAATGAGAACAGGTGTGGAACTATCTAATGACTATTTTAGCTATAAAGTAATGTACAGTAAAAATACCCATTACTACATAGTATTGCATAAACATTTGTAATTCTAAACCATCCATTTACTGCACTGCATTGAATGAATGAGGTTTGTTATCATGCTGTACTACAGTTTGTGTTGTAAGTTGTTTGAAGTTCCTATGCTGAACACATACTGTGTTTCAATTCTGTACAGAGTGGAAAGGCAAAGATATCATGGAGGACGAAGACGCTTGTTTACAGATGTTTATGGTTTTGTTGAATTCTACTGTATAAAACAGTAATCTTTGGCCTAATAAATATTTTCTGTTGGTACATTGCAATTGTGTTTACAGTGTACTTGTTACCACTCTCAGCGGATTACTTTCACTGTTGAACATTGTATTGAAATATAGATATAAACCCATGAAAGACCAAAGAGCTTTAAATTAAGAACAACAGTGTTTACATGGTATATCGAAACTATTCAGTATTATGAAAGAAGTGTTTGCCATTTGATGCAAATGCTTCATTCTGACATGTGTTTATGGTATTTCGAATGCAGTGTTACATTTTGAAGGAGATGTGAGGCATTTTGCATTTTGTGTGTTCATTTTTGGGAATTGTGTTTAGAGTTTTGAGAAAAGGTGACATAGTTTTGAAAACGTGTGTAACCCATAAGAAAAAACTGTAAGTCATGTATTTTAGCATTGATCATATACCATAAACATTTCGATTTCATTGTATTAAAATAATAATAATTAATTTCTGAAAATTATTTATATATTATATATAAAATATATATTATATATAAAATATATTATATATTTTGGACATGCAGTATTTACTGCAACAAACTAAAAGTTAGGGAAGTGAGGAAAGAGTCACCGTACGGTCAAACATAATTTGGTTTATCTGCTGAAACATTCAGTGTCGGTTCAAAACAAGTTCATTAGCCGTTTGTGTGTGTTTGTGCATGTTTGTCGTTGCTGTTTATAATGAATGAATAAGAGATTATTAGCGTGTCCTCTTGGCCTGGAGATGATGTATTTATTCTGTATGAGTCTGTATGAAAAACTAACAGTGATTCATCGTTCATAACAGCAATATCAAAGGGTCACTGGTGTGTGTTTGTGTCCCTTTGTGTGTGCATTTATTTGTGTGTTGGTGTGTGTGTATGCATGTGTGCAATTGTTTGTGTGTGCATGCGTGTGTTTGTGTGTGTGAATGTGTGTGTGTGTTTGTGTGCGTCCCTTTGTGTGTGTGCCTTTGTGTGTGTGTGTGTGTGAATTGTGTGTGTGCGTGCATATGTGTGTGCGTGTTTTTGTGTGTGTGTGCCTTTGTGTGCTCCTGTGTTTGTGTGTGAGCGGGCATGTTTTTGTCTGTATGCACTCGGGTCACACAAACATTCACTGCACTTCTCATCAATATGTTTGTCTCGATCTCTCTCTTTCTCTCGGTTTCTCTCTCTCTCTCTCTCTCTCTCTCTCTCTCTCGCTCTCTCATTCCTCCTCAAATGTCTCATCTGAATCTCAGAACAAGGGGTGAAATCAACATTGATCTAATAATAAAATAACATCACCATTTGACACGTTTATACAATTTTTCCGTAGGTTTCTATGTGACACTATAATCAGCTTTGCACACTTCATGTCTCATTGTATCTGTCATTTGTATCTGATGTTATTTATTATTTTAAACAGAATTGATACTCGAACGAAACCTGTTTGAGATCTCCTGAGCTTCGAAAGAGCAGCTCTGGTCGTATGGCTGTTCATGAAATGTAAAGGATGTGTGTGTAACTCTGGCCGTGCTGAAGGTCAAACTGTTTCTCATCAGATGATTTTTAAAAAGCACAGGACTGAACGACAGCGCCTAAGGTTCTGTTCGGCTCTCATGAACCTGTGATCATCTGACACGCTTTGAGTTGTACACTTACACGCTAAGGTGCGTCAGTATGTATGTATGTATGTGTGTTCTCATGTTAGCGAATCTGACGAGATGTTGTTCACACACCCACCTTTTTTCTCGACGCTAAAGATACAAATGGTTTTCACCTCAAGTGAGAATGACATTTACTTACGTGCCGAGACAAATGTGCCCCGCTTCACACCTAATGCAAACGTCTAGAAAGTTTCATTGCTCAGAAGACGAAATGAGGATCTCACGTTAGTCTCATTCAAGTGTCAGCTTCATCTCAGATGTTAGTATTAAAGACATACTTCACTAAAAAATGAAAATTCTGTCATCATTTACTCACCTTCGAGTTGTTCCAAATCTGTATGAATTTCTTCGTTCTGATAAGAAAGATATTTGGAAGAATGCTTATAACCAGATTTTGAATTCCCATAGTAGGGAACATAACAATGTTAGTCAAAAGTGCCCCAGAACTGTTTGCTGTCCTACATTCTTCCAAATGTCTTCTTTTGTATTCAACAGGACAAAACAAATGATTAAGTAATTTTCCCTACTATGGGAGTCAACAGGGGGGCAAGATCTTTCTGGTTATAAGCATTCTTCCAAATAATTTCTCTGTGTTCCCCCCCGAACAAAGACATTTATACAGATTTGCAACAACTCGAAGCTGAATAAATGATGACAGAATTTTCATTTTTGGCTGAAGTATTCCTTTAATACTCACAAACCTTAGACAAAATGAAAAAAGATTCATGAATGCTTTGATAGAAAACGTTTGAGTCCTGAGAAAGTGTGGGAAGCACGACAAGAAGCTGTGTGTGAGAAACGGTTGAGATAATAAAGAGCTCTCATTAGTGATCGAGTGGTTGTAGACATTTGCCTACTGCGTGAGATGAATCTGCTTTCTCTTATTTATTCTGCCCCTTCCTTAGACGTCAAACATTATGTATGAATTTCTGCCGACTGAGTCGCTAACAGGCCATTAACTCCTGGGTGAACCTGATGAACAGCGTTTCTCCTCGCCCCACTCAGAATAAACGGAAGTTCCCTCAGCAGACATCACGGACACGCTGGAAATGAGATTTCTCTGGCGTGGAGATGATCCTCTAACAGAGGGAGGCAGGAGGAAGACTTTCCCATTTACCCCATAAAGATTTCATTTGACAAGCGTCCGCCCACTGCTGCGGTGTGTGTGGGGCTTTCTGTGGAAATCAGGTGTCAATCTTGTTAGTTTGGAGAATCTTGAGTAGGTCTTCCAGGTGAAGAACACCTACACACTAAAGTTTTGTATATATGTGTGTGTGTGTGTGTGTGTGTGTGTGTGGGTGAGTGTGAATTAGCTGTAAAGCACAGTAGGGTGTCATAACGCTAGAGACCAATTCTTGACGGCGAATTAAATATCAGTTCAAATATTTTCTCAGTTCGGATAAGTGGAAACAATCTTGATACTGTTTTAACCGACTGTGTTATTATTGGCATCAATGTGACGCATCCTAGTTTGACAAACCAAACGAACATGACAGGAGAGCGAAGGATTTTAGGACTGTTTTGTTGTTTGCTGAAGCTAAAATAAGCCTCCTTAAAGCATTTGTATTCACTCATATGGCTGTTATTCCCATTGGAGAATGTTTTAATGAATAATTTAGTGTTTCAGGGGAGGGCTTCAATAGTGGGAGAGAAGGTACCTTGACATCAGAATCTTTGGATATTCAAGAACTTGGATTTGTTGTCATGGGGTTCTTAAAATAAATCTTGACTGTGTGTGATTACAGTGCAAGATCTCATTTCGGTTATGTTATCAGTACAGTGAGTGATGATGTTGTGCGATTGAAACCTGGTGTGGGCGGAGCAATAGATGAACAAACTATCAGAGCCATTGAGAGAGAGAGTTCTGCTAACGGAAGTCCAAAACACTGGAGCGTCACGTGATTCATGGAGCCTTCAGATAGTTCCAGGAAGTTATGTTTTCTCAAAGCCATTTTTTATTCATTAATGGCTTTGGCCTTTAAAATGGTTAGAAGTTTACCTCAGTTGGTCTGTTTAGTCGCAGCGCCAGGTGTTACTAATAACTTCCAGGAACTGTTGAAAATGTGAAAAAACTGCTCCATTGAATCTTTTTGAAGATATCATTTTATCTTTACAGTATACACTGAGCAAGATTTAGTCATTTTGTTTCGACGTTTTTGGTGTTGAACGCAAACACAACTGATAGTTTGCAGAGCCATTAATAGAGAGAGTTCCGTCTTCTCCGTTGACTCTGTCACATGACTTTATTGGAAGGAAGTGATGTAATAGAGTGATTCTCATGAAATCTTGGTTTCAAGAGGTCAAACGTGATATTCTTAATAACACTTGTATCAGCTAATTCCCTTTATATTAATTTAAAACTAGGTATTACATGTTTAAAGGCGTTCATTTCAAAACCTTTACTGAAAAAGGCTTGAAAAAATTGTCATTACTGTTACCATTTAACTGTCAATCTCATAGCATATTTTGCTAAAAACAAGCAAAGCCATGATGTGTAAGCAAGTTTTTATTAATCATACATAATAAGACATTAAAGAATTATATTTAATAGAATATTACACATGTCAAATTCCTCTAAATGTGGAAAACTACCTGTGTCGGTTAAGAGAAGGGAAAGCAGTCGTGTACACAGCGTGACAACAGAATATTATGTTTTTAACTTGAAAAATATAGTCATTTGTTTACTTGTTAGCAATTTAAAAGGTAATAGTACACCCGTTTCTTCACATTACATCAAACTTAATGTAAATACTGTATCTTTGTGTGTGTTAAAACAGTCTTTAAAAACATTACGGAGGAAGAGAATATCAGTCCTGGACAGTTCTTTCTTCACCATTTCTTCACTAACTACTTCATTATACATGAATATTCTGTCAATCATTTTTTTTTGTTTTTTTAATTTAAGAAAACATCTAGGAGAACATCCAATTGTTTTTTTCTTAATATTTCAATTTTACTCTGTTTAAATTACAATAATGCACTTGGGATGCGTTTCAGTTATGAGAATTTCAGCAGAAAAAGAGTTAAAAAAACATAAACAAATCATTCCTTTGTCAAAATTATGTTTTGTCCAAGGTAGGGAACATAGTTATCTTTATTATGATCGTTTTTTGTGTTACCGGATTGTATGTTTTATAATACAAATCTTTACTATTTACTTTTAGTCTTTTTGTTTCAGTGGTTTTATGAGAATCGCCCAATAGTATCTTTGAATGAAAAATACTTAACTTTCTAATGTCTTTAAGGGACAGTTCACCTAAAAATAAAACTTCTGTCATCATTTACTTACCCTTGAGTTGTTCCAAATCTGTAAACATTTCTTTGTTCTGATGAACACAAAAGAAGATATTTGGAAGAACGTTTGTAACCAAACAGATGTTGATCACCATTGACTACCATAAAAACTCATATCCATAAATAGAAATAAGTTAGCTGTGATTTTTTTTCTTCATTTTTTTCTTTAACAGATTTAAAATCTTTATATCCAAGAATACACATGCATTTATTTTAGTTTGAATTAATTTACATTGAGCTTTTTACAATACACATTATTCTAAAAGAACCTTATCGAGAAAATGTCTGGTGCATGTTGTTGTGATTTCTGTGAATATATGGATATATGAAATTATATGAACACTGTATGTTTATGTACGTCTAACACTGTAATATGAATTTTGATGTTTTAAATTAATTATGAAAATCAAAACCGCTTCCATCTTCATTGAGTAATGAGCCAAGATGAAAATCCCCATATTGAAAGACATGGAGGTCTCTTCCCTCATCATTAGATCTGTGTGAGCAGCACATACCCAGTTTGTTTATTGAATTTGCCGCTGAATCCATTTGGTCGAGACCTTTGTGTAATAAAAGAGAAATGATACCCCTCAGGAAAATCTTTTAAGGATATTTAATCAAGACAGGATTAGAATTAATTTTCTGTGACTCCCTGGGACTCTCTCCTCAACTCAATTTGAGCGATTCTTAAAGCATGAAACGATATGCGGTGAAATTATTATTAGACAGACATTTAGTTCACAACAAGGTTAAATCCTGTTTAGCCTTAAACAAGGTTAAACTGAACGACAGTTTGATATTTGTGACGTTTGTATAAAATGGATTTCGATTGTAGAGGAAAAATAATTGAGAAATGTGAAATGTTTGAGTTCATATTGAGATCTTCAATAATATTGACTTTTGTGCAGACTAGTGCAGACTTGAGAAATCTGAGCTCAGTTTGACACATGCTAGTGAGACATTTCTGACACTTTTCTCAGGAAAAATATATGAGATGCACATGAGACTTTATGGGAAGTAAAGTTATTGATCATTATCTTTGAGATGAATCCACTAGTAAATGATAAAAACACATCATGGTCAAACAATAAACTTCTTATAACACATGAGTGTCTTACTGGTGATATTATGTCCAGCTTTATCATCTTTGTCAACAGATTTATTTCCTCTTTCTGAGCTCCTTTGCATGTTTATTTTGCAGAAATATAATCACTCTTCATTATATGAATGTGACATATTTGTTTTATTGATGTGCCGTCTGTCTGCAGATTGAAGTGAGTCTCTGTGAGGATCTCTGCGTGGAGTCGTCCGGTGCCGTCGTCCTGTCATCTGTAATGTCGAGCATGTAAAGACTGTGGTGAGTACACTGGACATGAAAACATGTTTTCTTACGCCTCATTTCACTCAGACTCAAAGTTGAGCATTTGATGTCAGCGATAAAAGATACAGCAAGAGATCTATTATTTTATTGTATGTGTGAATTGCGTTGTATATATTGTGTCTGTTTAGTGTTTATCATCAGTTGTGTTTTTATCAATCACAGGAATTTGTTGGGTGTGATTGTTGACCTTTGGCTTCCCAGAGGAAAATATTAATGCTCAGCTGTGTCATTTAAGCATCAACTTAGCCCGAGATATTTCTCCTAAAATTGTTTTGAAGAACAGAATTAAACGAGAGTGTAATTGTTGAAACACATAAATAACATGGAGGTTATAAACCAATGGACTACTTGCACGTAGTCTTCCTCGTTCTCCTCGGTCATTTCAGTGTTAAGCGTATCTACATGCGGAGATCATGGTACTGTAGATTATTTCTATTTTAAGGCTGGTCACCTCATTAAAACAAAAAATCCTGTTTGTGATGTTAATATGCTTTAATGTGGGTCTTTATGACATCTTAAATTAGCAGAAGTTCACCTCCTAGTATGTTTTATAAACGTATACTAATCTGCCGAATAATAAAGCCGTTGTATGCACTCCATCGCTGTTTCCTAACGGTTTAGTCTTATTCATAGATTACATTTCATACATTTTATCGACAATAAAAATGACACCACACAAAGATGTGGATTAGACGTTCATTCACATTGCAAAGTATTAAAAAATATGAGTATTTTTAAAATAGCACTGTTCAGATTTAATGGAAAATAACGACGTTAACCGCGCAATTTATCCGTAAATGTTATAACTACACTTTTTATAGCTATTGACAAAAAAAGCATTTACTAGCATTACATTTGTAAAAACGACACACCATAATGATCCAAACATTAAATAATGAGTGTGTTCGTGTTCTCTCACACATGAAACACGATGGTTTTTAAAGTCTGTAGTTGTTTAAACCAAACCATGCTGCTATGATTCCCTGTTAGTCTCATTCAGCCTTCTGTGTTTGATTCGGCCGGTAAATGTCAGCAACGGAGCTGTGTGTGAGGAGAAAAAGTGAAACTCTAGCCGTCATCAGCCATTACTTTCTCAGATCTATTGAAGATTTTGTACCAATTGATGTTTAGAACATTTCTTCTTATGTCGCTGATAATGTTTGTACGTATAAGTCTCATATTTAACCGTTTAGGTTTCACAGGAAGCCACAGCCCATAGTTAATAAATATAACCGGAAACTAGTGAGTCGTACAATTTCAAGTCGGAAGTACGTCACAAGGCTACGTGCAAGTAGTCCATTGACCAAAATATTAATGTATTTTACCATTCGACTCTATAGTTTGTATATTTATTTGGCCTGAGCAATTTTACAAGAAACATATGAGACTTAAGTTTATGAAATAAAACTCCATCACATCTCTAGAGTTATTTCTGAGCAATAAGATTATCCTCTGTGTTTGTTGTGACGGAGAGTAATGACTCGTACCTGAGATCCGACAGGCTATAAATGAATTTGTCTTTGGCATGTCATCTAAACATGGACATACACAACACGGTGAAGAGAGGATAATGTGATTTCACCTCCACCGAGCGGAGTGATGTGAGATTGAATGAGTGACCCCCGGGGCCGGTGTTTGCCATGTAGATGTGTGCACGGATCGATGTGTGCACGGCCACAGATTTATGATGTCATCGGGATGACCTCGAGGCCGAATGACCGGTGTGTTTTCATCATTCTGATGGCCGACGTGTGTTTAACTTCACAATAATTCTAATGCATCCAAACCTGAAAATTTACAACGTATTTATGTTTAATCCCTAGACATCATGCAGAGGAAAGTATTATTGCTCCATTTCGATATTGAGTCTCAGATGTTTCTTCTAAGACTGCTCAGGAGAAATCAAGATACAAATGAGACTGCAATTGCTGAGACACATGAAGAGTACGGAGGTGTAAAATGAATGTAAAATAATCTAGATATGGGTCAATTTAATGTTTGAGTTCATATGGAGATCTTCATTAATATTGACTTGATTGCAGACTTGACAAATCTGAGCTCAGCTTTTGAAACTCCAATGTCAGATTTCAGACTCTTTTTCTCAGGAGAAATATCTGAGATTCACATGAAACATCAGCAAACGTTTAATTATAACATGAAGGTCCGGGCTGGCTTGAAAACCCAAAGGCGCCGAAAGACCAGACTGACAGACTCTCTGGAGTAAAAGGGTAAAGATGTGATGAGAGTGTAGGTGAGTGACAGACAGTTGAGAGGAATGAGAGTCTTTCAGGGACCACGGGAGAGATGATGCCACCGACTGAAGATGCTTCATCTGTTGAGTCATCTCTCACAATAGATCATCATCTGAGCAGTCCGGCTATTCTGTCTGCTGTCAGACACTACAGAAAGCTCAGTCTGTGTTTGTCTGTGGGGTTATTGATCAGATTATCAAATGATTCTTCTTACACGTTAGAATAACATTTCTTAAGTTAACCTGAGGATGAGAAGCTCTAAAAAAAGCTTTCCTTTCAGACTGAGTGCTTTAGATTTGTGTTGGGATTTTTGTTTTGATAAATAAATTGGCAATGAATGTAGTTACAGAATATGTATAAAAGGGAAACTGTCTTCTTGAAAACATTTGAGAAGGTTCAAAAGTCTGAGAAGGTTTAAAACACATTTAGAAAGTTTGAAGGTTTGTGCAGGTTTGAGGGGTGAAAAGAGGGTGAAAAAAGGAAAACTGAATTACTGTCATGTTTTGGAGCAAGACACCTTGACCTTAAACTTGATATTTGATATTCAAGAAATAATATTCCGCTACGGAAGTGAAGAATATGAACCCCTTAACATCTATGAATTTTACATCAGCTTACATCAGCAAGGTTATTTCATCATTATTTATTTATTTCATGGATGTAAATGAATGTATGTAGCCTGAAGGACAGGCAGAATATCAGTTGTTTATTGAAATTCGGAAGCATTAGTTTAATGATTCTGATCTCCATGAGACACATACATGCATCACACACCTACACGTATGTACACACACACGCACGCACACTGATACCTTTATTGCAATACAGATCAAATGGGCTAGAGTGTTTAGGGATGCTGTTAAGATGTTCTGGGTGGTTGGTAAGGTGTTCTGGTGATTGCTTGGATGTTCTGGTGGTTGCTAGGATGTTCTGGTGGTTGCTAGGATGTTCTGGTGGTTGCTATGATGTTCTGGGTGTTGCTAGGATGTTCTGGGGTTGCTATGATGTTCTATGGGTTGCTAAGGTGTTCTGGTGGTTGCTAGGATGTTCTGGGTGGTTGCTATGATGTTCTGGGGTTATCATGATGTTCTGGGTGGTTGCTAAAATGTTCTGGTGGTTGCTAGGATGTTCTGGGTGGTTGCTAGGATGTTCTGGTGGTTGCTAGGATGTTCTGGGTGGTTGCTATGATGTTCTGGGGTTATCATGATGTTCTGGGTGGTTGCTAGGATGTTCTGGGTGGTTGCTAGGATGTTCTGGTGGTTGCTAGGATGTTCTGGGTGGTTGCTATGATGTTCTGGGGTTATCATGATGTTCTGAGGTTATCATGATGTTCTGGGTGGTTGCTAAAATGTTCTGGTGGTTGCTAGGATGTTCTGGGTGGTTGCTAGGATGTTCTGGTGGTTGCTATGATGTTCTGGGGTTATCATGATGTTCTGGGTGGTTGCTAAAATGTTCTGGTGGTTGCTAGGATGTTCTGGGTGGTTGCTAGGATGTTCTGGGTGGTTGCTATGATGTTCTTGGGGTTGCTAGGATGTTCTGGGGTTGCTATGATGTTCTGGTGGTTGCTAGGATGTTTTTTTGTTATTGCTAAGGTGTTCTGGGTTGTTATGTTTGGGTAACTACCACATTCTGTGTGGTTGCTAGGATGTTCTGGTGGCTGCTAGATGTTCTGGTGGTTGCTATGATTTTCTGGTGGTTGCTAAGGTGTTCTGGGTGGTTGCTAAAATGTTCTGGTGGTTCTTAGGATGTTCTAGTGGTTGCTAAGGTGTTCTGGGTGGTTGCTAGTATGTTATGTTTGTGTAACTATCACATTCTGTGTGGTTGCTAGGATGTTCTGGTGGTTGCTAGATGTTCTGGTGGCTGCTAAGGTGTTCGTGTTGGTTGCTAGGATGTTCTAGTGGTTGCTAAGGTGTTCTGGGTGGTTGCTAGGATGTTATGTTTGGGTAGGTATTACATTCGGTGTGATTGCTAGGATGTTCTGGTTGAGTGTTGAGTTCTCATTTCCTGGTTGAAGTCAAAAAGAGCCCACCCACATCTCTGTGGTCTTCTGATCTCTTGATGTGACTCGGTTACTTAGCGTTTATTGATAGTTTTCTTATCAAAATATCTGCCAGATAATGATTGAACTGTTACAGGATGAGTTATTATGAATTGTAATATTTGCCCGGTTTCATAGACAATGTTTAAGATTAGTCCTGCACTAAAATATATGTTTGAGCTTTCTAAACTGAAAATAACTTGCCCTGGCGTATATTAAAATGTGTCTGTGCGATTGTTTTGTCTCAAGATGCACACCAGAAATCGTAGTCCTGGATTAAGCTAAATCTATGGCCAATGTGGTTTAGTGGTTGAGTGATGTGAACAAAACTCAAAACTCAAACCCAAAACATCAGCAACAATAACAAGTGACTATCTCGCTCTCTCGCGCTCTCATCTTAGTCTTATTTTTTCTTTCTTTTCCAGTATCTCATATAAGCTATCTGTTAGTATTAAACAGACACAGTGTGACTTATACTGTAATATGGGATGTCATTGTGCATGTGGATGTCTTCTGTGCATGATTAAATGATTCAGCAACTTCACAGTGACAAAAAAAGTACACCATATGCTCGTGTATTGCAAGATCACAACACACACACACACACACACACTAAAGTGTTTAAGCATCTCACTGTCAGAGAAATGACGGAGCATCTTGCCATATTCATCGAAAATGCTGTAACTTGCTTATAGTGTATCTTTCACTCTTTGATAGTTTCAAGAGGGGTTGAGAGAGATGGATCATTGCTTGCGAGACATACGGTTGTAAAACCTTGCTAGAATGCATAACATGAAACAACACACCAAAAAAACAAAAAATAGCTGGTAATAAATGAAGGGTTGAGGATTCTTTTAAAAAATGTTGGTAAAATAATATAAAGTAAAATTAATTTATGTTTGTTTGGTTATACTGTACATATACAGTCGGGGAAAAATGAAGAACCAATTCTAAATATTTGTTTAATCATCATTTCTAGATGTATTGTGGTCATTTTAGTCCAGTGTCTGTTTAATTTCAACAAAATCAAACCTCAAAAGTCCAACAGCAAAGTGAAAGACTGACAACATGACAAGACACATGAAAACTGTTCATCACACAAAATTATATTACACACAAATATGACTGTGTGTTGCTTAAAAGTGAATCTAAACTTTGAATACAGAGCATCTTTCTGTTATTTTCACCTGTTTCTCAATTTTTCATTTTCTGCAAATAAATGCAGACAGAGACAATATTTTTAATTAAATTGTAAGTGAAATACTGTTAGTAGTTCACTGAATGACACACTTAATCTTAGTCCACACACGTATAAGGTCAATTCAGAAAAACTTGGCTTTAATAGTAAACAAAAATACACTGTATTGCAACCACGCTCAGTGTAGGTGCTCAACCGAAAAATCCTTCTTGAAAGCTCCAAAAATATAATCTTCCCACCCTAGGTGACGCTTCCAGCCACCCGTCCTCTCCATCCTGATGTGTTTTTCAGAATTGAAAGGTGGAGGAAGATTTTTGTCACCGTGTTTTGGTTATGACCCACATACGCAGGTCTTGCAGTTTCTCTGAGTCACTCTCATTTAAACGAGAGGATAAACAAACAGAGAACAGAGTGGAATGCAGAGGAGCTCCACAGCTTGAATTTCAATGAAACTACATTCAGAAGAGAACACAATGCAGAGGCGACAGACCGTTGCTGAACGATGGCTAAGGGGTTTTGGGTTGTTGCTAGGGGTGCTGGGTGCTAGTGTTTCTGTAGCTCAGTGGGTAGATCTTCAACAAAATCGTGTAAAAATATACCTTGAATGCACTGAAAGTCACTTTGGATAGAAGTGTCTGCAATAAATGAAAACAAAAATATGTACTTCATCTTAAAGATTTAAAGGATCCTTTTGGGTATATGACATTTTAATGGGAAAAAATACAAAAGTATTGGATACGGTTGTTGTTTCATTTCTAAAATGTATTTTATTTTGTCAAATGTCACTTTAAGCAGACTTATATACTTCACATCTGCACTGTTGTATATTTCACTGGTTTGGACCTTTATCTTCTTTCTTTCTTTTTAAATACCTCTGCTTGTAAAGTTGTATTTTACATATATATAATAATCTGTATTTATCTGTATCTTTTTTATATATTTTTATTCTCTGCTAGTGTTATTTGTATGCACCATGGGTCTGAGAGTAACGCAATTTCAATCCTCTATATGTATGTACTGTATATGTGGCAGAATTGACAATAAAGCAGACTTTGACTTTGACTAAAATGTAAAATTTATTTTATTTCCATTCTGAGTCCTCCAAGACCATCCGGTTCTCCTTGACAATCATGTTTGTGAATTTAAGTTGGTTTCAGTGTCCTATTTTCCGTTGCACTCAAGGTTATGCCAACAACCTTCTCCAAAAGACACATCCCATATCAGGAGCCGACAGAAGCTTCTCGCACACACACTTCAACACAAAGCTGCACGGCGTCCAATCAAAAGAGCCAGAGACATTCAGACGCGTTTGTAAACCTGTGAAGTGTCCCTGTATGAATATGAATGTGAGCGTTTTGTGATTGGTTGAGCTGTAGTTGAATGGCAGCGTCCGACAGGCCTCTTATTAAAGACCACCAGAGACTTCAGATTCATAATTCAGACTGTATGACGAGACCGTCGTGAGATATAAAGACATTCTAATGTGTGTCCGGTTGAGAGTGTCATGTTGTCTTTAGGAAACCCACATCCTATAAACTGCTTGTCTAACAGTTTGTTAGTCTGGTTTGACACTTGCTAATTGGATTTTTCCGGGAGACTTTCTAGGCAATGATGAAAGGATGTTAACCACTGCTTCCCTTCAGAAGGTGTTTATGTTAGAATGTCAGTGATTTTACATTAACTGTCTGTCTGAGCTTTGAAGCAATGATTTGGATATTAAAACATCCCGATCTCCTATTTAGTGCACTATATTGTCTTTCTGCCGTTTTGTAGTGGTGTCCGAAACCTGAGTGAACTACTTCAATCCCCACCATCGATCACTCTCTTTTACCCACAATGCACTCTGAGTGTTCATTCGATGCTCACTCACTATTTCCCATGATGCAACATCCAACGACCGCATGATAAGAATCAGCTGGAGGAGAGCGACCATGAATGCACGCTTAGACAGATTGAATGAATGTTATTGACTTTGGTGCTTTGTTTTAAATATATTAAATAATTGTAATCAACGTTAAAGTAAATAAAAGTGGCAACCAGTTGTTTTGTTCTTTTTGTTAACAATCCATGAAGCCACACGGGTGTAAGATAACCATTATGTCGAATGTCCGTGACAGGACTGTCAGACTCAGATTATATTACCTTAGTGTCTGAAGTCCTTCACTCGTTTTCATTAATTTCTTCCCCATATGGTAGACTCAAATGTCATTCCATATATAGGGAATAGTGAAGGAGTGAGCGAGAGAACGGTTTCAGACACAGTACGAGTGTTTTTATATGAAAATCATTTGATAATGCAACAGAAATGCCTGCCAGAGCTGCTTTTTCAGGTACATGATGCAACTTAATCATTACTTAATTTTTATGTCAGTCTGTTTTTATAGAAGGTCACATGATTCAGACATTTATTTTCTTTGTTTGTTGGAGCATCTGTAAAGCTGCTCGTGTGATGATGTGAGTAGTAGTGACATTTTAATAAGAATAAGATCAACCCAGCGCGTCTCTCTGTGTGTGTCTGTGATATTGAGGTCAGACTGAGGTGCACTGAATATCAAACTGAGATATAATGTTTATAACTAGCCATCCGCTTCAGAAGACCAATGAGAGCATTCTTTTTTTGAGCATTGTCATTGTTGTTTTTAACTCTGATTGAATACATTGTGAAATATGTTACTTTGACATAAATAAACCATTATTAATGTTACTGTATTTTACAATTTAGCTAATAAACATGTTCTTAAGTTATAATTTAAAATTCTGTCATCACTAACAGTATTCATCCTCATGTCAAACCCGTATGACTTTCTTTCTTCTGCAACACAAAGGAGATAATTTGAAGAATGTTGGTAACTAAACCACACTGAACTAGGGGTTGCACAAACAAGTCGACTAGCTGACATTAATGCTCTGACGCAACAAGCTTTATGTTGACTAGTCGAGGGTCATGTGATTTTGTTCCAAGAGAGCTGCCCTAGCTCTCATTAGATTTATTAATGACGTCATCGACTGGTCAACGTGACTTTTATCACATAATAGTCGACTTCAAAAATCTGAGGTCATTTAACCCCTACACCGAAACCCATTGACTTCCATTGACTTCCATTGTATGAACCATCGTGACATTTCTCCAAATATCTTCTTTTGTGTTTCACAGAAGAAAGAATCACATACAGCTTTTCCACCACAGGAGGGGTATACATGATGACAGAACTAAACATTTCGGGTGAACTGTCCTATGTTGAAGTCAACAGCTGGTGATTGACCGATCCCAAACGTTTGAGAAACAAAGCCACTGAACCTTTCCT